>NC_053166.1:65213352-65523039 GCF_016835505.1 Polypterus senegalus
ACACAGGTCTGTGGGATCACACACAAACTGATTATTCAGTTAGAAAGACTATACATTAGAATAGTACCACTAGATTTTTGAGCATTTCAGGAATATTCAGAGCACAGCAGATAGCAACTCCAGTCAACATGAAACACACATAGGTTGCAATATTGATATTCCTCTAAATTGTCCCAGAGAGGCAGCAGTCCATTTCATTTGAGCTAGCTGAGGCAGCTTTTCAGTGGCTCATTTATTTTAGTTATGGTTGCTTGTGGCAAGGCAGTAGAGGTTTTGTATTTATGTCAACCAAGAGACCCTCAGCGCAAGCAGCTGCTTGGTGAATGCACTGGTTTGTGCTGGTCTCTTTTCATGCAAGTACTGATCGCCCAATCAGTGGCTGCCTTTCACATACCTCCTCTTAAGATAAAACAGTCATAAAACACCTTAGCTGAATTGATGACTAACCTTTTAAGCTTTTATTAGAATTACTGATTATTTGGAGAATGTGAAGTCATTTAATTAATTTTCAGCTGTATTTTACGTAAGACTCTTGATCAGAGGAATTCCTCATTGTCTAAGCTAACATACAAATGTCAACAGATCAAGGTAATTCAGATAGGCAATTAATGTAAAATGAACACTTAAATACAAAAAGGTTGCTGTACAGGAGGGACTTTAAACTTTTTGGGTAATATACTTTCTACTTCTAGTCTGAAGTCTTGTCAAGCTGAAAATTATTTTATTATATTATTATTTTATAGTTTTTGCTTCCTTAGTTTAGAATCTCAGAAAATTCACTTTGAGCTTTTGATAATGATGATGGTTTCTCTGTGCTGTGAAAAATTGCAAAAAATTATGTCAACATGTTCTTTTAACAGAGATTGAAACCTGTACACCAGGCATTTCGTGTGTTTGGTCATTTTTGGGGGAGGCTGATGCTGCTTTAAAAGAAGATGCTTTTTAGAGGACCTAAGAACCCCCTCCCTTTCACACCCCATCTCCCTCTGCTGTTTTTAAAAACTGCCAAAGTTATTTACTTCTCTCTGAAACTATATCTTTATTTTGCACAAGAACACATAATTTACAAGAAAATAAGTCACCAGGGAATGGAATGGTCAGCAGCATCTAGTTACTGCTACTTGAACCAAATGATGACTTGACACACCCAGGTTTTTTGATTTGTTGGATCACTATATACTTGCTGTTTACTGTTTTGATGCAAATAAATATAATTTTTGTCTAAAAGTTTTAAGCATTGACTTTGACTCTTTCTAGGGAGCTGAGAGCTAGATTGTATTTCCTTTTCTAACTCTGGTTTCTTGTTGAGATGATGCTCTTCTTGAAGTAAATAAAAGGACATAAAGACATACATACCTAAATAGTAAGGCAATCTGCCATTAGAGGTCCCTAGATTTAAATATGCATTGTACAACATGGACAGTGATATAGGCAAGAGATTACAGGGAACAGATAATACGTAGCTGGTTCTGACATTTCTTCTTATCCCCTACTGAGAAAAAAATCTAAAAGGTTAGTTGTTACATTTCATTATAGATCACTGGTCTCAAATTCCGGTCCTGAAGGGCCACAGTGGCTGCAGGTTTTCAGGTTTCTAACCCTTTTCTTAATTGGTGACCAGTTTTTGCTGCTAATTAACTTTTCTTTTCATTTTAATCAACTTGTTTTTTTTAAGATTTGTTTCTCTGAATTGATTAATTTCCTTTCCTTAAATGGCATCCAAAGAAGAAATGAAATGTGAAGTGGGGGGAAGTTGGGCATCATGGTGGAGCAGTGGTAGTGCTGATGCCTCACAGTAAGGAGACCTGGGTTCGCTTCCCAAGTCCTCCCTGCATGGAGTTTGCATGTTCTCCCCGTGTCTGTGTGGATTTCCTCCGGGTGTTCCGGTTTCCACAATCCAAAGAAATGCAGGTTAGGTGCATTGACAAATCCTAAATTGTCCCTAGTGTGTGCTGGGTGTGTGTGCCCTGCAGTGGAATAATGCCCTGGGATTTGGTCCTGCCTTGTGCCCTGTGTTGGCCGGGATTGGCTCCAGCAGACCCCCGTGACCCTGTGTTAGGATATAGTGGGTTGGGTAATGGATGGATGGAAGTGACTGGGCAAACAGAAGACCAACTAAGTCAGGGCTTGAAACTCCAACCAGTTTCACTCCAGCCAGTTGCTTAATTAGGTGCTGATGCTTGTCGTTAATTAAACCCGTTCTTTAATTCAATGGCTTGTTGCTGCTCCCTTTGTGCAATTACATACATTTCCAAAATTGTTGATTTTCTCTTTTCTAGGAACACTGGTAAAATATTTTGTGGACCTGAGCAGATCAACATTCTTGAGACCTTCATCTTTCTTTATTTTCAGATATTGTATAATGGTCACAGTTTGTTGCTCATGTTTTGGCTTCTTTTTGTATCTCATTGTTGTTTGGCAGCTAATTAAGGAAAAAAAAACAAATAATGGGTCTGAGTCTTCAAGAGCAAGTCAATTCAAATTAATTCAAAAGAAGTTAATTAGCAGCAAAAACAGGTAACTAATTAAAAAAAGGATTAGAATGAAAGCCTGCATCCACTGTGGCCCCCCAGGACTGGAGTTTGAGACCCCTGTTATAGATGATCTGATAGCATGATAAAACAGTTGATAGGATGGCATTGTTTAGATAAAAAAAATCATACATGAGAAATCTCTAAATGGTTAATGAAGTTTTGAAATATTTTTTAACAGAACCTAATAGGCGTTGCTTACTCTGTAGTTCTACATGACTTCATTACTTCTTCTCCCATTTCTCCTAGACTCCCAGCATTTCATGCTGTGCTTATATAGGTGTAACTTTCACATCTATCATATCTGTCCAACTCCTATTATCCTGTGCAAAATTGTCTGAATGGTGTACCCAGCACTTAACCTGAATGGACAGACTCAGAGTTTACTCCTAGTTACTCCATAACACTCCAAGTAGGTTCAAGTTTACTTTTAGGCATTTCAAATTCTGTGACATTCATCAATATTACTATATTAATTTTCTTGATCATATACAGATAATGAAGACCTGAAATATAATTTATGGATTATTATAGAATCTTCCAAAATATACACAAAAATAACATCTGACATGCTAATGGTAGAATTTATTGTACATAAAGTTTTACAAAAAGAAGCATAATGTTAGAAGATTATAGTGCAATAAAGGGTCTCCATATTGAAATTACACTAATGAAAAAGGCTTAGGAGTCCTACTGGATTCAGTGCTGTTCACAACCAGACGTTGGAGTGCAATGTTTTTAGTCCAAGTGAAGTCTTTGAGTAGCTACATAAAAAAAATTTTCTGTCCCATTTTGGTCTCTGTATTGCAAGAATAAACCAAAAGCTTTAGAGGAAGTCTAGGAAAATGTTAGTAGATTTAATTCAGGTGTACAGATTAAATATGAGAAAATACTGAAACGCATTAATAATCCAAGATAAAATTAGATTAAGAGGAGACATGATTAAAGAATGAATAGCTATTGAGCCAGTAAGCTAAAACTGATGTGTTACATTACAATTAAATAAAAAAAAAACATATATGCGTGCTTACAGTAAATTTTAAAAATGTTAGAAATGTTTTACTCCACAAAAGTTGAAATATACAACGTTACCTGACACTGTAGTTCAATGCAGCAACTGGGGAACCTTTAAACCTTCCACATATAGTGCACTGTATATAACATTTTGAATAAATTACAATATTAAGATATAATTTGTATTATATTTTTAAGAAAATCATGCGTGTTAATCCATGCAAGAGTAATTTTTCTATGTTTATGAAGGAGAGGAATTGAGTTTGTCAGTTTCAAGAATATGTATTTTTCTGTATAAAGCTTGTGTGGCTTTGAAAGGAAAAATATTTTTGTTTAACTTCTGTTTGAAAATGTGTGGGTCATACTAAAAAGCTTTTTGTATTTTTGTAATGAAGCTGTGAAATTATGA
Source organism: Polypterus senegalus (assembly GCF_016835505.1). Classification (NCBI taxonomy): domain Eukaryota; kingdom Metazoa; phylum Chordata; class Cladistia; order Polypteriformes; family Polypteridae; genus Polypterus; species Polypterus senegalus. The sequence goes on from NC_053166.1 coordinate 65,217,307, forward strand.
TAGATTCATTTTAACTGAAGGTCTAATTGACATAATGTATTTTGTTTTTCAACATTTTTTCACATTTTATGTTTAAGTATAGAGTAATTCATTGCATAAAAGAATGCAATCCATTTAGCCCATTTTATTTGTTTGTTGTTATTTATGTTCATAATATGAATATGTTTTTAAAGCCTTTTACAGCTATTTTAAACCCTGTTAAGTACTTTTATTTTTTTTATAATTATTTTACTAAATTATGTAAAATGATAATATGTATGACAGTACAAAATAGGCTATTTTAATATTACAGGATTTTGACAGAATGTTCTGTATCTTATCCTGAAATCTTCAGATTAATAACAAACGTTTTATTACAAAGCTGTTAAAATGAGTCCTGAACTCTTATACATTATTTGAACATAAACGTTTATTTTAGCAAGCTATCTTAGCATTGTTCCTGCAGGACTGGTTCCACACTATATCAAGTCCTACAACAAAGAATACTTTTTTTAAATACTACATTTCAATTGTAGTTTGTATTTTAAAAATATATTCATTACACATAATGGTCCATAAGTTATGCAGACATCATTAATGTAAAAAAATCTTTAGGACCATTTAATTTTTTCAGCTAGATGATCTGTGTGAAATTACCCAACACGTTTATTAGAATTTTAATTTAGGATAACATTATTTCTCTATTTTTGCTAGCATTCAGATTTTTGTGCCTTACTACCCTGAGGATATAAGAAAATATATTGTATAGATTCATCTGAGGTAATTAAAGCAATAAAATAAAATTGAAGATAGGAAAACGAGAGCCTTTTGAATGTTTAATGACTACTTTAAAAATTAATGATGAAATTGTTATAAAATATTTTAAATCACATTGAAAAAGTATTCTTCTTTTACCATTTGCTCTAGCTCATTATAGCTTGTAGAATGCACATTCTATTTCTATTTCTGTGGGTACAAGGAGAATATTTGCATGCAATATCACCATATTGTATCATAGTGATATCATATCTAAAGAGAAAACTAAATAAACATTAAATGAAAAACAAAAATCACCTAAATGTTCCTGAAGCAATCACCCAGACACTATGGTTGTAACTGTGTTTTTTCAAGGGTTTCCAAATATTTCAAAATAGTTCAAATACAGCTACCAGAAAGGAATTCCAGCCCTAATATGACTTGCTGTACATCAAAAACTCCATCATCCAAGTGTTTTTGTTTTAAAGATTTTCAAACAAATTCAAGGCAAACAGTTCACATAAAAAAAGGAAAAATATTGAAAAATTATGCAAAAAAGGGTAAAAAGGAGAAAATTCTTGTTAATGGTAATTGACCTTATCTGTGATTCATTTCTCAAGATTTCTATCTGTTATAACATACCTAGGACCTACGAACATAACATAAATAACGGGCAGAAAGCTTTATATCCTTAATACTGATCTGTCTAACAGTTCATGTTTCTTTCTCGATGTGTGACTCCAGTCTAATTGCTATACTATTATCCATCCATCCAGTTTCTAACCCGCTGAATCCGAATACAGGGTCACGGGGGTCTGCCGGAGCCAATCCCAGCCAACACAGGGCACAAGACAGGAACCAATCCTGGGCAGGGTGCCAACCCACCGCAGGACACACACAAACACACACTAGGGCCAATTTAGAATCGCCAATCCACCTAACCTGCATGTCTTTGGATTGTGGGAGGAAACCCACGCAGACACGGGGAGAACATGCAAACTCCACGCAGGGAGGACCCGGGAAGCGAACCCGGATCTCCGAACTGCGAGGCAGCAGCGCTACCACAGCGCCACCGTGCCGCCCTATACTATTATCACACAGCTAATATTACAAATATTTTATTACCTATAACTTATAAAGGATTAAACTGAATCTTCCTTTGTCTATGTTATGGCTATATTATATTCAAGTTCAAAACTAAGCATAAGGTAAATTTACAATTAACATTAACTTAAAGGATTTGGCTCTTACAATGGGTATGGAATGGAGAAAAGATTTTGTAATGGCCAGCAGACAAAAAGTATTTATTAATTGGCTGGGACCAGGTACCTATCCAGTTGAAAGAAAACAGCTTTCTAGGGAGTATAGTCCAGGAGATGAGAGGAGTTCATTGGAGTTGGATGGAGTAGACACAGTATTGGCATGAAGATCGAAAAGAAGCTGCACGTTGAGAGGGAGTTAGGGGAGACGGCATGCAGTGGAAAAGCCAAAGAAGCAGGAGTAATGAGCCCTGAGATTCACATGCTGATGATGGGATCACAATAACTTCAACACACGTTGGCATCTGTGGGATTAACTTTGACTTCAGCCCATGATCATCATGAGTGTGCTTGATATTGGGATAAAAGAAGGAATGACTTGACCACCCTTGGTATTTAGGTGTGTATTTGTTGTTCTGGAGGCATTCCATGTGGCCCCTAACAGTGGAGACATTTACAAAGTTGCACAATTTATCTGTCTTTTGTGAAGTAAAATAATGAAACCCATCTGTCCAAGTATCCAATTGGCTCATTCCTGCATGGCGTTCCTGTCTTCACAGGAGGCGGTAAACAATTCAAAAATTTCTGTTGTAATGTCAAAAGTAACTAAGCATCTGTATCTTTTTCTGAGAAGATCTGATTGGTTCTTTGAAAGGTTCAGGCACCTTTCCCAACATAAAAGCTAGAATGCCAAATCGTTTAATCAGTTGATGGCAATCATTCAAGAAAGTGGCCAAAGACAGCAATCTTCAATTTAAGCCTTTTTTTGAACTAGTAATAATAATAATACAGTAATCCCCCGCCTATCGGAAGTTACAGACCCACCCGCGATAGGTGAAAATCCGCGATATAGAAAGACCACATTTTTTTTTATAGTTTAAGCTTTAAAATACCCATCCCACAAGCTTTAAACACATATAAACTTATTAAAACACACTTTGTAAACACATATGATATGTGGATGTCGGGCTAAGGATATAAGTAACATCTCTCTATTATAAAACATTTTAACTTCACGGCAGTGAGACAGGATAAGAGCTGCTGTACAGGCTTTTAAATGATTGACACGCAGAGTAACAAGCTGAAAAACAAGCAGCACAGAGCCAGCACAAAGTCCACTTCTCCTTAGCGTGCATTAGCTCCCAACTTTCCCAACTCTAAGTGGCAGAAGCATAGAGTGCCACGGGGGGCGAGGGGGGTTTGAGCGAAGCGATCATGACCAGATCCCAGCACTTCTCCTTAGGTGCATTCAGCCATCACACCCCCCGCCTTTCTCCTGCTCCTCCTCCCTCAGAATGCGCAGAGCAAACAGAACAGGCATGCATTTTGGCAGAAGCAGCACAAAGCCAGTAGCTGATCTTTCCACTTCTGCTTTAGCCTGCATTCAGCTGCCCCGTTCCACAAAGAGAGCAGAGACGCGAAGTGGAAAAAGGTTAGCTGATATACAGGCTTTTAAGTGATTGATGCAAAGCGCGACAAGCATAACACACAGCTGGCCAGCAGCAGCAGCAAGACACCAGCTGAACCTATCGCATCTCTTTAGCGTGCATTCAGATCCCCCCATCAAAACGCGAGCAGCGTTATAAGTACTGCAAGAAAGAGATTTAACCACGCCGGGGCAGGAAATAAAGGACAAATATTGTTTTTACAAAAGTTTTAAAGTAAGAATGAAAATAATGCATATGTAACAATTCCCATGAAAATAACAATCTCTTTAAATTGTTTATCCAGTGAACCAAACGAGGGGGTGGGCGTGCAAAGCGAGTAGGGTGCAGAGCCCCCTAGCAATAATAATAGTATTAATAAATCCGCAATGTAGTGGGGGCGCGATAGCTGTACCGCGATAGAGTGGGGGATTACTGTAATAATAATAATAATAATAACAATAAGCAAAAGGGAGGGATAGGCTTATGATGTTAACTTAGATTAAGTGGGTTCAATGCATTATGTAACTGCATCTCAAGTAACAATTACTTAAGTGTGTATTAAAATGTTTAAATTGTCCTGTCTTTGGTTATACGGTGTCTGTTTGTTTTGAATCCGAGATAACTAACATAATGGACAGGAGTATGTCTATCATATGATAAACTGAGACAGACATCCACAACAGGCCTCTTAGATTTAACCATTTACTTCAAAGCTGAGGAACTGGAGAAAACCTGAAATGTTGCTCAAGCTGAAAGCTGAAAATATGTTTCTTTCTGATTTTCTCTGTCAAGATCAGTCTTTCACATGAAGCCTGAAAACCATGAGGACTGATTTAGATCATTTATATCAGGTAGAATGCCGGCCGCCTTCTTCTCTTCTTTTGTCGCCATCTTTTTGCGTTGAAACTGATTAAGTCAGTGTTTGTGTTGCAATTACTTAGTAGGTTTTCCTTAATTTTTCACTTAAGCTGGTACTTGATCTATACTAATAAAAGGCAAAGCCCTCACTGACTGACTGACTCACTCACTGACTCATCACTAATTCTCCAACTTCCTGTGTAGGCAGAAGGCTGAAATTTGGCAGGCTCATTCCTTACAGCTTCCTTACAAAAGTTGGCAGGTTTCATTTCGAAATTCTACGCGTAATGGTCATAACTGGAAGCTATTGTTCTCCATATACTGTAATGGAGTTGAGCTCGAAAGCCGTGGGGGACGGAGTTTCGTGTGACATCATCACGCCTCCCATGCAATCACGTGAACTGACTGTCAACGCAGTATGTAGAAAACCAGGAAGAGCTCCAAAAAGCGCTGAAGAAAACATGCATTATATAATTGAGAAGGCAGCGAAACAATAAGAAGCGAGCGACTGACACATGCAACCATATTCATGAGTGCTGCTACTTCGGAAACAAAGCACGGTGTAAACTTAAAGTTTAAATTAAGTTCATAGACACGCTGCCGCTGCCGTTTGTCATGCCCACGGGTAATGCGGGATACAAGTTTAATGAGATGACGCAGGATATAAACGAGAGTTTTGATCACTTTGTAACTAAGTTAAAATTGCACGTGATGGGCTGTGCTTATGCAAACTCAGAGAGACTGTGTTTGTGGGGGATTGACAGTTAAGGCGGGTGGGGGAGTCACGTCATCATCTCCCCTCCCATTCACCTCATTTCGCTGAGCTGAGCTCCGCAGCTAACGCAGTCTTACAGAAGTGACTTTGTGACGCTGCTACCAAATACTCACAGAAAAATCCACAAGTTAATACACATGCTGTCTCTAGAGTTTCACACTGTATCCTCCAGGCACTACTTACAAAAGGTTACATTGACAATCGTGTTACGTTATTTTTAAAATGTTTCCTTTTCTTAGCACCAGCACAGCTGAGAAGCTTCGATGCATGTGCTCCATAACGCGTTAAAAAATAATGCATTTAATCACACTTTAAATTCCAAGCAAAGGGGAACTTCTGTCAATGCATGATTTCCTGGTACACCGATTACATTGATCAGCGCTTCCCGACTCATTTTACCCTCGCACCCCCTTGTTTTGAGAAGAAGTATGAAAAAATATGAGGTTAACACAGAAAAACAGATCACCAATTGAATCTTTATGAATAATCGATTTGCCATCAATAATTGTTTTGGTAAAGCCATACTCAGTGTAATCCTCCTTCCATTTTATAAATTTTCCGCCACTAGCCATGATTAAATGAACGGTAAAAAAGTAAGAGCGATGCGAGGGTGACTTATTCAGGCAGGCAGGCGACAGCTCAATAGCTCGAATTTGGATATAAGTAGGTTCTATTTATTTGCCATAAATATCTTTGTTAGAAATGGAAGTTGAATTTAGTCTTTAAATTTCTATGGTAAAGATAAAGTTATGCAATGATGACTAAATTTAACTATATAAAGTCAAAACTTGTATATATAAAATCATTTCCGAATATATAAAGACAAAACTTGATTATATAAAGTCACTGTCAGAATAAATAAAGTCAAAACTTGAATATATAAAGTCATTCCCAAATATATAAAGTCAAAACCTGAGTATATAAAGACGGCGTTGGAATATTTCGGAATATATAATGTAAGCGCTAGAATATATAAAGTCAAAACTTAAACATATAAAGTCAGCGTCGGAATATATAAACTCAGCGCTGGAATATATAAAATCAGCATCGGAATATATAAAGTAAGCGCTGGAATATATATAGTCAGCGTCGGAGTATACAAAGTCAGCGCTGGAATATCCATCCATTTCCCAACCTGTTGAATCCGACCACAGGGTCACGGGGGTCTGCTGGAGCCAATCCCAGCCAATACTGGGAGCAAGGCAGGAACCAATCCTGGGCAGGGCACATGCATCATTTACAAAACATTAACCGAACAGTGTTTTTTTTATTTATTTTTCTGAATAAGTTTTTGTTAACTTAGTTCAGTTCAGAGTCGTTTCAATCAATATATTTTGACTTTGACTTTATATACTCAGGAATGAGTTTGTATACTCCGATGTTGACTTTATATAATCAGGAATGACTTTATAAATTCCGATGCTGACTTTATATATTCAGGTTTTGACTTTATATATTCCAGCGATGACTTTATGTATTCAAGTTTTGACTTTATATATTCCGACAGTGACTTTATATATTCAAGTTTTGACTTTATATATTCGGGAATGAGTTTATATATTCAAGTTTTGACTTCATATATTCTGACGCCGACTTTATATATTCAGAAAATCAATGTATTTGCCTCTTTGGCACCCCATAGTATGTGTGTGTGTGTATTTATGTACACATGTATGTATATATATATATATATATATATATATATATATATATATGTATATATATATACAGTGGTGTGAAAAACTATTTGCCCCCTTCCTGATTTCTTATTCTTTTGCATGTTTGTCACACAAAATGTTTCTGATCATCAAACACATTTAACCATTAGTCAAAAATAACACGAGTAAACACAAAATGCAGTTTTTAAATGATGGTTTTTATTATTTAGGGAGAAAAAAATCCAAACCTACATGGCCCTGTGTGAAAAAGTAATTGCCCCCTGAACCTAATAATTGGTTGGGCCACCCTTAGCAGCAATAACTGCAATCAAGCGTTTGCGATAACTTGCAATGAGTCTTTTACAGCGCTCTGGAGGAATTTTGGCCCACTCATCTTTGCAGAATTGTTGTAATTCAGCTTTATTTGAGGGTGTCCTAGCATGAACCGCCTTTTTAAGGTCATGCCATAGCATCTCAATTGGATTCAGGTCAGGACTTTGACTAGGCCACTCCAAAGTCTTCATTTTGTTTTTCTTCAGCCATTCAGAGGTGGATTTTCTGGTGTGTTTTGGGTCATTGTCCTGTTGCAGCACCCAAGATCGCTTTAGCTTGAGTTGACGACCAGATGGCCGGACATTCTCCTTCAGGATTTTTTGGTAGACAGTAGAATTCATGGTTCCATCTATCACAGCAAGCCTTCCAGGTCCTGAAGCAGGAAAACAACCCCAGACCATCACACTACCACCACCATATTTTACTGTTGGTATGATGTTCTTTTTCTGAAATGCTGTGTTCCTTTTATGCCAGATGTAACGGAACATTTGCCTTCCAAAAAGTTCAACTTTTGTCTCATCAGTCCACAAGGTATTTTCCCAAAAGTCTTGGCAATCATTGAGATGTTTCTTAGCAAAATTGAGACGAGCCCTAATGTTCTTTTGCTTAACAGTGGTTTGCGTCTTGGAAATCTGCCATGCAGGCCGTTTTTGCCCAGTCTCTTTCTTATGGTGGAGTCGTGAACACTGACCTTAATTGAGGCAAGTGAGGCCTGCAGTTCTTTAGACATTGTCCTGGGGTCTTTTGTGACCTCTCGGATGAGTCGTCTCTGCGCTCTTGGGGTAATTTTGGTCGGCCGGCCACTACTGGGAAGGTTCACCACTGTTCCATGTTTTTGCCATTTGTGGATAATGGCTCTCACTGTGGTTTGCTGGAGACCTAAAGCTTTAGAAATGGCTTTATAACCTTTACCAGACTGATAGATCTCAATTACTTCTGTTCTCATTTGTTCCTGAATTTCTTTGGATCTTGGCATGATGTCTAGCTTTTGAGATGCTTTTGGTCTACTTCTCTGTGTCAGGCAGTTCCTATTTAAGTGATTTCTTAAAGAAAACAGGTGTGGCATTAATCAGGCCTGGGGGTGGCTACGGAAATTGAACTCCGGTGTGATACACCAGTTAGGTTAATTTTTAACAAGGGGGCAATTACTTTTTCACACAGGGCCATGTAGGTTTGGATTTTAAAAACTGCATTTTGTGCTTACTTGTGTTATATTTGACTAATGGTTAAATGTGTTTGATGATCAGAAACATTTTGTGTTGCAAACATGCAAAAGAATAAGAAATCAGGAAGGGGGCAAATAGTTTTTCACACCACTGTATATATATATATATATATATATATATATATATATATATATATATGCCAGCAACACTCATGACAATTACAAAACAATTACATTGTACATTACATGTTACGTTATTATTAAAATGTTTTGTTTTCTTTTTACTCTCTGCTTAAGCGTGGGTATTTTGCCATATGGGTATATATATATATATATATATATATATATATATATATATATATATATATATAGATAGATATAGATATATATATATAGATATGACAACACTCATATCAATGACAAAACAATTACATTAACAATCATGTTACGTTATTTTTAAAATTTTTCCTTTTCTTTTTCATAACTTCTTTTACATACTACATCTCCGCTGCGAAGCGCGGGTATTCTGCTAGTTCTACAATAAACTAAAATAAAAATAAAAAGAGGAATAACTTTGAAGGTCAATCACCACCCCGAAAGCGAATAGTAGACATCACATAGTATATGTGTACCAAATTTCAGGTCGATAGATCAAACAAATGGACAGCAACAGTAGTGGATTATATAAGATGTGGGGTTGCAATGATATCTAACACTTTTGGCAGCCATTTTATTTAAGGGCCCTTTTATTTCTCCATATCTTTGGGGTTATTAAAATTTGACTTATATGTACATTTTACTAGAGGATCAAACATTTACAACAAATGGCAACCCCTGTATTATATTGTTTTGAAATAAAATAAACAGAGCTTGTATTGTTTACATGTGCTTTTACATGTGTTTCTGAACTGATTTATAATATGCACATACAGTACATTGGATATAGTGGATAAGTAACCCCATTTAACTATGTCAAATGCTTTTTCTGCATCCAAAGATTAAAAACATTCTGGAAGCTCTGTTGCTTCTATGGTATATATTGTATTGAACATACTTCAAAGATATGATAGCAGTTTTCTAATTTTTAAAAAAACTCTTTGCAAAATGATAGTACTTTCTCTGTTCCAGTGGCAGAACAGAAGATTTTGCCTAGAATCTTAACATCAGTGTTGAGTAGAGAAACTGGCCTGTAGGATGGGCATTCTACAAAAGGTATTTATTTTTCCTTGGAAAAATAAAGAAATTGATGTCTGTTATAATATGTTAGTTAAGACTTTTCACCCTCTGGCTTTGTTAAAATATGTAGCATTAAAAAAGAGTTTTATTTTTAAAAATCTACCTGATAGCCATCCAGCTTTTTTTCCACTACAGCACTAATGCTGTATCCATGATAAATGGTATTATTAATTTGTAATAAAAAAAAGTTAGTTAAACATTCAGTGTGGGATCTTGGAGTATTCCTAAAACATGTCCTATATGTCTGCTTTAGCTGCAACTGCATTGTTAATTTCTGCAATAGAATTTCAAACCTCTTTCTTATTTGATATTATCTCATTAGGTTTTCCTCCATGATCATAATAACAATGACATAATTTAAATAAGAGTCACACGGTTTCTCTTGAAGTCAATAAATTCAATTCTGTTTGCAAAGCCAGTGTCTTTTGTAGAGCTCAGCAGAGGTTAATCTTACATATTCATCATTGATTTTACAGATGCAGCGGATTAATTCCATTGGCCTACTCATTTGCAATTTAGTTTTAATTGAAACAGAGGAGATTATTTGTCCTTTCAGTTATTTTTTTAATACTTCCCAGTGAGTAGAGGCAGATATGTCCAAGATAATTTAGTTTCCATGAAAATTATTAGAACATAAATTTAATAAAATCTTCATCTGCTTGAAACAACGGGTTAACTCACCAACTTCAATATACATCAGTAGTGCTTTATATTCTGAGTTCCATGGGACAGCTGATAAATGTCTGATCTTGCTAATTTTTTTCCTTTCCATTTAGTCTTATATATTGTGCAGATTATAAATACATGCAAGTAACTAGTGCAGAGAATTATATCAACTATTTCAGTGCATTTAATAGTTTATTTAATATAAACACATCAAGTTTTGGACATGAATGCTTGTTGTTCTGCATGTTTTTCATGTAGAAAAGACAATGAGAACATGTCAATATTTTTTAACTGCTGCAAGCTAGTAATTTAAAATTCCGAAATACAGTACCATAGACAAAAACAACATTATTTCTTTTAACTATTTCAAAGCTGGCAATTCTAGGTTAAGTTCAAATTAAGCAGTAAATAAACAAAAAATAAGGGATTTGTTTTATGCAAACCCACATCATGACTCTGATTTCATCAGCAGTGACTTTACCACACTTGTTATTTTATAGCAAAACATTTTAAAGAAAATACATTTAATCTTGATTTGTTTTCTTTTATAGAGTAAAAAAGAAAAATGAGGCGCTCAAGATTGTCCCATACTATGCAATTCCCTTAGCAAAAAAACACCCAACACCTCCAGGTTTGGATACTGCCTTGCCTTCTGAGGGTACACTGACATAGTGTATATACCCCCACACTTCCACAGCGGGACAATTTAAAGTCACCAGTTAGTAAAATATGTACCTCTTTTCAGTGAAGGTTGAACCAACACAATACAGGAAAAAAATACCTGGACACAGGAAGAAATTGTAAATGAGAGGTTTGGAATCAAACCCATGTGCCTGAAGTGTACATTTTTCAACTGTGCTGCTCGTTCATATGCCTATAATTGTTTTTTATTTTTTTTTTATTTGCTCATTTTTGTAGCACACAATTCTAATAAGCAGCCCTACTGAACAGACCTTTTTAAAGCTCTCTTCTCCCAAATTGTATATTTTATTCTCAGCAGCCAGTGGTCACTAAAGATTCCTTTACATAAGGTAAATATTTGTTTGCTGCACATTTGCTATACTAAAATATACATTATATCTGACTACAATTATGCAGCAGATTGCCAAGTTATTAACTAAATGCTTTAATACATCTCATTAACAGTTCTTTGGAGAAGTGCCTCCTGTTAGTAGCCCAGTATGTTTATGTAAGAGAAATTTCTGCCCTTGACCTGATTACAAGTGGGCCGGCTACATATAGTTTATGCTACAGGGTTATCAAGCCTGCCTTTCTGAGTTATGCCAGAATCAAAAAATAAAAGTAGGAATTCAGGCTATATGTATTTGCGGGGGTTTTAGAATAATAGTAAAAAATAGGCCTTTTGAGTGGGCATAAATGTTGAATAAATAATTATGGTATATATAATGTAAATTGTTGACTGCTTTGCTTATCTTTTAAGTTAGGTCAAATAATTATAATATCTCAAAGATAAGCAATATGTGCTCCCTTTAGCATGAACACAATAATTTTCATTGTAAAATAATCTGGGAAAATCTGTAATGAGCTGAGGAAGGTTTAGATAAATTCCAATCTGTTGTACATCATTAAGCCACACTGATTAAATGTACTGTACACATCATAAAGATAACAATTATTTATTTAAAAGAAACACACTGCAAGTGCAGTACCTACCCAGTTACAGAAAAAATAAGTATTGATAAAGGAAGCCACTAAAAACATGCAAGGGTGCACACTTGAAGCTTTGTCTGTCGTGAAACGGAAATCAAGAGTGAAGACCTTGTTGTCTGTGTCTTTTTAAATACCCTCCTTGAATTTAGAGATTTCAGCTGCTCAGTGAGAATGTAATGTTGGGAATTGGCCTGCTAGCTTCAAAAAGCACAATCCAGAATTGATCTATTTATGCTGTTATATTCTGTGTCACTAGTGAGTTACCCTTCTTTATAGAATTATAAATTCTATGTTTAATGCTTGCTATTGTTGAGTCTTACAGTTTCTTTGTTGTACCTTGTACTTTTCAAAGTCAAATTATATATTAATATATAATATGAATGAGGCACATTTTGTGTTAGTACTATAATGCTATAATAATTAATACATTTATGTTTATAGCAAAATTCATGCATTGGATGCATCTATTCTGCTTCACAAAAGTTACAATGCACCTTGTCTTAATATATATATATATATATATATATATATATATATATATATATATATATATATATATAAACTGCTCAAAAAATTAAAGGAACACTTTGAAAACACATCAGATCTCAATGGGAAAAAGAAATCCTCCTGGATATCTATACTGATATAGACTGGGTAATGTGTTAGGAGCGAAAGGATGCCACATCGTTTGATGGAAATGAAAATGATCAACCTACAGAGCCCTGAATTCAAAGCGCCCAAAAATCAGAGTGAAAAATTATGTGGCAGGCTAGTCCATTTTGCCAAAATTTAATTGCAGCAACTCAAAATTGTACGCAGCACTTTGTATGGCCCCTGTGTTCTTGTATACATGCCTGACAACATCGGTGCATGCTTCTAATGAGATGACAGATGGTGTTGTGGGGATCTCCTCCCAGATCTGGACCAGGGCATCACTGAGCTCCTGGACAGTCTGAGGTGCAACCTGGTGGCATTGGATGGACCAAAACATAATGTCCCAGAGGTGTTCTATTGGATTTAGGTCAGGAAAGTGTGGTGGCCAGTCAATGGTATCAATTCCTTCATCCTCCAGGAACTGCCTGCATACTCTCACCACATGAGGCCAGGAATTGTCGTGCACCAGGAGCCACTGTACCAGCATAGGGTCTGACAATGGGTCCAAGGATTTCATCCTGATACCTAATGGCAGCCAAGGTTGCCTTTGTCAAGCCTGTAGCGGTCTGTGTGACCCTCCATGGATATGCCTCCCCAGACAATCATTAACCCACCACCAAACTGCTCATGCTGAATGATGTTACAGGCAGCATAATGTTCTCCATGGCTTCTCCAGACCCTTTCACTTCTGTCACGTGCTCAGGGTGAACCTGCTCTCATCTGTAAAAGCACAGGGCACCAGTGGTGCATCTGCCAATTCTGGTATTCTATGGTAAATGCCAATGAGCTGCATGCTGCTGGGCAGTGAGCTCAGGGCCCATTAGAGGACATGGGGCCCTTGGGTCACCCTCATGAAGTCTTTCTGGTTGTTTGGTCAGAGACATTCACACCAGTGGCCTGCTGGAGGTCATTTTGTAGGGCTCTGGCAGTGCTCATCCTGTTCCTCCTTGCCCAAAGGAGCAGATACTGGTCCTGCTGATGGGTTATGGACCTTCTATGGCCCTCTCCAGCTCTCTAGAGTAACTGCTTGTCTCCTAGAATCTCCTCCATGCCCTTGAGACTGTGCAGGAGACACAGCAAACCTTCTGGCAATGACACGTATTGATGTGCCATCCTGGAGAAGTTGGACTACCTGTGCAACCTCTGTAGGGTCCAGGTATCGCCTCATGCTACCAGTAGTGACACTGACTGTAGCCAAATGCAAAACTAGTGAAGAAACAGTCAGAAAAGATGAGGAGGGAAAAATGTCAGTGGCCTCCACCTGTTAAACCATTCCTGTTTGTGGGGTCATCTCTTTGTTGCCCCTCTAGTGCATCTGTTGTTAATTTCATTAACACCACAGCAGCTGAAACTGATTAACAACCCCTCTGCTACTTAACTGACCAGATTAATATCCCATAAGTTTCATTGACTTTATGCTATACTCTGATTAAAAGTGTTACTTTAATTCTTTTGAGCATATATATATATATATATATATATATATATATATATATATATATATATATATATATATATATATATATATATATATATATATATATATATATATATATATATATATATATTATAATTATAAAGGTCAAAACTGAGATTAGTAAAATATATTAGTCAATAGTAAGTATAACAAGAAAACAAACTTTTAAAAAATAAAGTATAATGAGCAGCTTAAAATATATCAAAATAATGAATGTTCAACTTATACATGATGAGGATGGTGATTTACCTTAGTTAAAAAATGTAAATGACCTTAACATTGGTATAAAAGATGCTTAAGGCATGCATGATTTAATGGGTAACTTGTTCAGCATTACATTCTTAATACTTCTTCCATTTAGTAGCAGCAATGTCTACCAATGATTGGCCACCCTTTTTCACCTGTCCTCAGCATTCTTTCAAAATTCTTCTGATTTCCCGTCTAGATGCTTTAACTTTGTTCATTTTTGTAAATTTTCTTTTTCTTAATTTTCTTCATCATTACTGTTTCAGTACTAAGTTATAATGCAGTCCCCTTATCTTTTTCTTTGCATCTCCTTGATTCTGAACCTTTGACAAGTCAGTGGATGGATGGTACATTCATCAGGGTATTTTTGTTTTACTTATGAAGATATATTCCTTTCCAGCAGGTTAATTTTCAAACAGAAATACTTCTTTCCCAAATACTGTGTTTAAGTCTTTTATCACCACCTATGGCTTGCTCACTTTGTCTGAGCTGATTACATCTTTGGTTAATCTCCCTTACTTTATTGTCCTCATGCTCAGACTTTGGCATATACGCTTGGATTGTCACTAGATTTCTTGGCTCTGTTTCTGATTTCAGCTTCTGTGATCTGTCACTATGCCTCTTTATTCTTATCCATTTCTTTACTATTTCTGTGTCTAAGACAAATGCTCTGAAACTCTGAACTTTTGTTTTTTTTTGCCATTTCTGGGTTTAGAAACCTGTATCCTGCTTCATAATTTTACTCTGTTTAACTGGCAGACCAACCACATGCATTACCTGTTAGGTTACCACCCACATAATCAGATTGAGACTCAGACTACGGATGCTATGAATACAGGTATATCTATCTATCTATCTATATATATATATATATATATATATATATATATATATATATATATATATATATATATATATATATATATATATATATATATATATATATACACATATATATATTATATAAAATATGTGTGTGTGTGTGTGTATCTGTTAGTGTGCTTTTAAACAACTGTGATATATGCAAAGGAAATCTAATGCTAATAATGAAATAAAGAATGAAGCAGTTAGATATGTCGGCAGACCACGTTCTCTTCTGCATGACTGAATATTTTCTTTATTTAGGACAATGTGTTTCCATCAGGATGTCACAGCAATCAGTGTAGCTGCTTCACACATAGAAATGAGCAAACATGAACCCCAACCCACACATTGTCTGTTTGTGTTTGCATATTTTCCCATGTATCTTTGAGTTTTTTGGGTATACCTCACTTTTCTTCTAACATCCTAAACATGTGCATGCTATGCAAGCTACTCTAAATTGACTCAGTATAAGAAAGTATGGTGTATATGTGAGTGTCTTGTGATAGACTGGGGCTCCAGCTGTGTCTTGTACAACTTGGTGGACTGGTGTACAGTTGAAAGAGAAAGATGCCCATAAAGATCCATGGCACTGGTGCCATTATGAAAAAAAGTAATAAAATATTAGATGTCATTAGTCAATGCATTCTGAAGGAGTTATCAACAATGTAATACATGACTTGAGGGCCAGTATTAACACAAATTCAATACTTTGAAACATTATCTAAAATATGCAGAGTTGTGGCTTACATTATACTTCACAAATGCAGTACAGTTTGATTATCTTGTAAAGTAAGAAAGCAAACATCTCAGCTGAGCAACAGAAAACTAAACTAGCATGGGAAAGGCACTTTCTATTATATATATTTTCTCAATATATTAAATATACCTTAACCACTAACAGAGGTTGAAAACAGAAACCTAGAATGTCAAAGCAATAATAAACTAACTTGCAGCTTGTATGACCCTTCTTCCTCCTACTCCTCCTCCTTTTCCCCCTAGCGCCAGGACTATTAATGATACAGAAAGCATCTGCTGACTCATAGTGTGGTGTCCTGCCAGCCACGATAGAGGCTGCTTGAAGAGCAGTGAACCAAGTTAAAAACAGCCTTTCTTCTCCTCCTTTCCTCAGGCAGTGCCTGGCCTATTCAGGATGGCTCTGTGGAATTTCAGATTTTTAGCATCTGTGTCTTCTGCTGTCACAATTTGAGCCCATTTACATATTCTCCCTGAAATGTGGCTATCCGTCCTTATTTTACATTTTGCTTCTTACCGTAAATACAATACTAAAGAGGCTAATGTGTTCAGTACAACAATTTACAAATCTAGAAATTCTTTTATATTAAGCGCTCATGTTATTTATAAACATTGTTCACAACAACAAAATAAAATGTTTATTGTGTAGTTTATGTACTGGGTTATACTCTTAAAGAGTCTGTCTGTGACTATAATTCTAGGCTGCATCTGCTGTGTACTTAAAATTTAGATGATCTAAACTATCTCACAAATGACCACGTGGATCATTGTGACTAAAATTGCAAATCAAATTAACGTTTGTCATTAGTATTATACTACCTATTCAACTTGAAAGTAAGAACTTGACTTTACAGTGTACTTACCTAACCGCTAAAATGAAATGTTAACAAATGAACACAATGTTTTTTGGGCAAGAGCAAGAAAGCAGATATAGGTATTCAGAAAACAACTCCATGCCACACAGTGGATCTTATAGCATAGTAGATCATTTATCGATTTCTTCTTGATTTGCTCCCTTTCTTCTTTAGAAAGTGTCCGCACTTGGCCTTCATCCAGGACTTCAACTAACAACACTTGGGCAAAAAAGAAAAAAAAAAAAAACATGACAAATGTTCCCAGTAACAAATGCAGGCTTTAGGAGTCTGAAATTCTTGATTTTCACATAGTGGCCAGCTACCTAACTGAGTTTTAATATACTACACCTCCTAAATTTAACCTACAGTGCATTATCATGCTCACTCTGGCATTTCAGTAATTTCGCTGAACTTGCATTTTGGAGTAGTCCACTTTATTGCACAACATTTGATTTTAAATCAATAAATAAAAAGACAAATCAATCTTCTGCTAGACAGGGCCATAGAGATGATATAATAAATTGTTCAGCCTTTTGAATATATTATGTAAATTCCTTGCCTGATAATGTTTTCCTATGATTTATTATTCTGCCTGTATAGTAATGATTACAGATTTTCCATAAATCGTCAATGCACCTGCTCACATAAATGAACAATTGAACTTAGTTCCTGCTGTAAAATTCATGTCTGTCTTTTTCTCCCCTCACCCATTCCAGCACTATAATGGAAGAAAAAGAAAGCTAAAAGAAGTCATTTAGAGTTTAATTAATTTGACTATGACAGAAGCAATGTATTGTTGGAATATTATGAACAAGAAAATATTTTTAATTTTAATAGTAGTTTAAAAAAAGGATTAATGACTTAGTATGTACTAAGTCAATATTGAATATAGCCTTATCTGAGTTCAACTCTAATGGAGCAGAAAATAATTTTAAAAAGTTTATCAGTATGCCATTTATAAACGTATGTGATCCACTGGTGTATTTGCCTTTACTGACTTCTTGAACAGAATGTATGCTTTCTATACAGTGTAGTGACTATAACTGAAATTAATATATAACCCATTAGTAAGGACCAAAAGCTGTGCTTTATTTTCATTTATGTAGTACATTACCTTTACATATACGGTTATAGATGTGAATCCAAAATACGCACTCTTTAGCCTAGGACTTTGTGGTTTTGATTCAGTGTAAGCTGTTATTCCAAACTTACCCAGCTTTTAAACTAGACAGCTTCACCCCTGAGGCTGTCATTTTTGTGTCTGTGATCTTCTTGATAGAAAATAGTTACCAGCAGTTCATCGAGATGAAAGTAGTTACTAAAGAAACCTCATGCCTCATTTCCCCAGTCCTTTCCCAGGCACCTTTTTTATCTGAGTTGTTACACATTGGATACCTGAAATAGACATCTAGCCCTACCACAGACATTCAATGCTTTATCTTTGCAGACAGCTGTTACTTTTATTATTTTTGTTAATATTTGTGGAATTATTTGTGAAATAGATAATTCAAAAACATTTTATTTCCTTGAAATATTTTACAGCAATACATATTAACAGTTATAACCAGCTACAAAACTCAGACAAAATATAATTACCTGTTTTTTAAACATGGTGGTCTCAATAGTAGTATATCACTTGTAAAACAGCAATCCATATTCATTCTTTAACTTTCCAGCACAGTGCAGTATAGACCTAGAGCATGTCCTGCTGGCATTTGAGGAAGTACTTGTCAGTCACAAGGCAAACTGACACACTCATACTCATCCATACCAGATGTCACTACCTGATTGGTCCTTAAATGCTTGGGTTAAAAGTTTAAGGAATAATAAGCAACAGAGATTACATTTCTAAATGCCAGTCATGCTCACAGTCATATTTCTTAATGAAATTAAATGACATAAATTTTACAAAAGGTATCAAAACTAAAAGGAGAACCAATACTCAAAGTCCACAGTGTCCTTCATCAAAAAACAGGAATCATTTATTTTTTTTTTTTTTTTTTTTTTTGAGATGTATTTCTTTAGGTGAATTCTGTTTCCCCTTGTGAAACCCAGCCAGTATTTGATAGCAAGAAGCCTATAAGTTGATGTTAATGGTTGTCCCTATCAACCCACACCGTTATGTATTGTATTAGACATGACTTTGTGGGGTTGACTGGCCTTTTACATATAAATTGGGGCTGAGAATTGCAGCCACTTACTAGGCCTGTTCCCATGAAAGACCCCCTTCCTGACCCCATTTTTTTTACCCTGAAAGTAGTCTAGGAGTTAGGGGTAGGGGTAGGGGTAGGGGTACGGTTAGGGTAATCATTTTGTAGGAAATCATTTCAGTCTTATTTCCACAAAGTTCAGCACCAGGGGAGCAGGTGATGTTCAAGTAAATAGAGGAGGACAGGCAGTAAGTGGTGAGAAAGGTTTGGTGGTGTTTTGAGGAATGTTTTACAGTACAGGCTTTTCCCTTTACTTTTATTGTTTTCTTCTCTTCATTCTTTCTAATTTTCTTTGTATTTTATAAAAAGTCACCCTTTTCATATGTATTGTTTCTTTGGGTTCATATTTGGGTTTGGAAGTAACTGTAGAGTATACGGTAGAAGGCACACAACCTTCAAGCCAATGTTCACACAAACCAGTGGAACGTGCGCTTACTGTATATACGACACTGCAACATTCACATCCTAGCTTCGATGACCATGTTTAAAATGTAAAAAAAAAAAATTCTACAATTAACTCCTAAAAAATAAGAATACTATTGTAAAAATTAAGTCAAGGATTACCAGACCCTGACACCAGGCCAAATTAGAGTATCAGTTAAACTTTCACCCATTTTGGTTGTGCAAGGAAATCATAGTAATCCAAGAGAACCCATGAGGACACAATGCAAACTTCACAGAAACAGTGATCAGAAATAGAGAATTCAAAACTAGGTGTTCATATTCACCACAGAATTGCTCCTAGGAATTGCACTATAAATCTGACTAGGATAAGAATTTATCCTACCACAGAGGAGGATATTAACTACAATGTAATTATCCACTCCCAGCGAGAAGTAGGTGTTTACGACACCCTGAGCCATAAAATGGCACTTGTGATGATATCTTGTAGCTTTCTGATACTAACACTATGACTTCACCAAAAAGATAATAATAATAATCAGAGTAATAGGAGAAGAAGAAAAAGAAGATGACATGATATTACTCTAAGCTACACTCAATTGATTCCACTTCACAACAACATCAAAAACAATACTGTAACAAATACTGAGGTGTAAAAATCGAGACCAAGCCCAATAAAGTGCATGTTTATTTAACAATGAATCATCCACAGCTGAACTTCCAGAAGAATCAGCTTCCCGCTGCTATATTCAAGGAGAACACAATAATAAAATAACAATTACTGAAACTAGACTTGGCTATTCCTGCACTATTTCTGAAGACATGTTCTCTCCTACAGTGTTCCCGATCATCTTCCAGAGTCATTTGCTCCATGATTCCCCCTTATCTTCTGAGAGACTGTATTTATCCAACACCCAGGAGTCTACACTTGCCTTTTTGAACCTTTAAGGGCTTGTAAAGTATAACACAAATGTCCCAGAGATTCGTGGAATGCAGAACTCAATGTACCTGTGTGACATGTTGCTGTTAATCACACATCCAGAATCTCCTATCTTATATGTAAACTCATCCATACTGGGGTCAATGATCTTTTTGTATTTGCCATCAGTCACGCCAACATCTCCTGGAAAATAAGTGATTTGCATGAATGCAGCTTGGTTTAACATTACCTCACATGGAGTGGTGGGGAAATGTATAAATCTTCATGTTACCTCATGCATTGTAAGGGCATTCAAAGTCTGGTGCAAAATTCAATAGATGGTTGGTAGTGACATACCCAAATCTTCACTGTTGCAAAGATGCATTTTCCCAGAGGCCAAAAAAAGTGACATTAACTACATTTTTATTTCGACTGGCAGCGTATGGACAGCCTACATAGAAGGAGTGATTGCATGTCGTACAAACTTTGTTACAAATATTATTCCATCTCTGTCAAATCAATTTCTTTTCACAAGTTCTTTGTTGTTCAGTGTTTCCAAAACATTCTGCTTTTCCCAGAATGTGCATACAGATCCCTGCCTGAATGCTGTCTTCTGGTAGCTCCTAGCAAGTTAGCATACCTTACAAGCCCATCTAAATCCTGGTGAACCTGGGAGTAGTTTCCTATTTCTAAGAGTTGAGCAAGTTAGATCTGTAACCACTGCACCACCATGCTGCATAAAGAATAAAGAAAACAGAGTACTGTTTGTTTGTTTGTTTATATATATGCTGTATGTTAATCATTGTCATACACCTAGCCAGACATAGCCTTGGATAATAAACAAATGTATAAAAAAAATCAGTGAGTAAATGGGGTCCCCATAATAAAATAAGTGGCTTAGAAAGTAGTAGATGTATAACTGTTAAACATATTTTTTAAATTAAGAAACTATGTTGCAAAAATATTTCTTGAAATCCAAAATAAATAATTGTGAATAGTACCGCGTAGCATTTTTTATGATACCCACTTACACTGAACATAGGCCTTTTTCACTGTACTAGAATCTACATAGCATAAGGGAAAAATCTTTCATGACCCTTTTCTTCTTTACTGTCTCAGATAATTAATGGAAGGTTGTAAGGACCCAACTTGCAGATGATCATGGTGAGTAATAAATGCTTCACAGTTTCAATTATGTTAAATGCTGTTACTGTGCAGCCCTTTGCTTTAGCTAATGACTCATACAGGGGCAATACAGCAAGCCACCATTAGATTGAACAAGGTCAGCACTTTTTCTTTTTATTTGTGAAGAGCTACTTAATTCTAAGCCCAGGATCACACTCCGTAGGTGACATTTCTAAACCATTTTCAACTGCAGGTGCCCTTATTGAAAAAGGTCCCAGAATTATACCTTGCTTATTGCCTTGTACTGAATTGTAGCTTGGTCTTACTTTATCAGTATCAACTAATTTGTCATGTGAAATGCGAGTTATACTATAGGTATTGACAAATAGCATGTCATCAGGGTTTGATTCACCCTTGAAGGCCAAGTGATTGTGTATGTTCTTTTTAAATAATAACTGCAGGATTTATTCTTTCATTGCCTTTAGAAACTTATTAATACTTAATATTTAAAATTTAAAAAAGAACAAATATCTCAATGATATTGCCACATCATACCTGACAGCATGTGCTTACTATAGAAATTATTTAACTATTATAAAAACACAGACTGAAAAAATGAAAAACTTAAAAAAAAAAAAGCAAAATAAATAAAAATATTAATTGATCATGTTGATGTGCAGCAGAGTAATTCCCAGAGAACAACCTACATTGAACAAACAGGTCAAGGCAGCATTCACTGCTACAGTGTCACCCAAAACCTAGACATAATAGCATCCATGCCATTTAATGTGAAAAAGAAAGAAAATTATTTAATATATAAGACAATGCCACGGTGGGAGTTCTGACAGGAAAACAATAAAATGCTGTCTTCTGGCTTACACTTAACTAAGTGTATCTTTAAACTGATTATTAAATGTCAGCAATAAAGTTGCTTTCTCATACATCTGACTGTTACACCCCTGTTTTTTTTTTTTTTCTCTTTCTTGGCCTTTTGGTATTTCTTTGCTATAATACTTTATTCTGTTAATGATTGGAACCCTGCTCTCTGGGTGGTTAATTATATACTATTTATATCATATAATATAAAAATATAAATTTAATTTATTTTGGGTACATCATACTATGCAAACACATATACTGTTTTAGAGAAATTGATTTAGTTATTCAGTCTTTATTAAAAGTAAGCTTTGTGCTTCTCTCTGTTAAATTGTACAATGTAATGTACAGTAGAAAATTGTAGTTATATTATTTGTAATGAAACTATTGTTAAATGAACAGTGATATGCTTTGTGGTATACAATGCTTCTGCGCTTCCTTTCAGTTTTCAGTTATTTTGAATTTAATACTAAAAGATTTGGAGTGATAATAAAGTTAAAAGGCTAAAAAAAAACATTGCCCAGACTGGACTACATTTTCCTTGGGATGATCCTCTGCCTGTAACCCTAAAAATGTTGTAGTAGTATTTTCACCAGTACAGATCATCTCCCTTCATTTTATTGAAAGCAAAACACTAATCAGCTTGCCTGATGTTCACTTATGTTCCGAGTTAAAAGGTGCCAACGTAACATGCATATTTTGGAGATGTTATCTTATGTTTTGTATATAGTGAAGAAAAAAGAATTACAACACTAATTGGGTTGAAATTTTAATTTTTGTTGCTGAAATAACAACAACCAAATAAGAATAACAGGAAAACAATAACAACTATGAAAATGAACAACAGTCACCTTGCACTCCTTTCCTGCTGAAGGTCCTGATGAAATTGCAGGTGAATGGCGGGCAGAATTTCATGCCCCAAAGGTGCGCTGTAAATTTAAGGGTCTCTTTGATCAGAAGAGAGAGCAGGCCATGGCAGAATATGTGTACTAGCATTCATTCTTCTGGATAATTAAGACCACAACAATGTTGTGTGGTGGGTCAGTGTTTTGCAGTAGTGTCTGATCATGTAAAAGTTGTGAGCAGAGGGTTTCTGAGATGTCTACTAGCAATATGAGTGGATCTTGCTGCTATTTTGAAACTTTGCCTGTAGTTGGGACATATTGGTGCGGCTTAATCCATTTTTTCTGATGCCGACAACTGTCATGCCTACTTTCTGAATTCTGATAGCCATCTGCCTTGCTTCTGGTGATGCTCAATACATTTATAGACTACATAAAAGTGTGGCTTTTCTTCTGTAAGCTTCCAATTCAGATCTTTATAAATGTGTATTGATCAGCCATAATTCTACCTTTTTGTGAAAGTACAAAAGTTAATGCTAATGTTTTCTAACTTCAGAAAATATTGCATTTCTTTTTATATTAGTATGTAGTATAAATGCTCAGTAACAAAAACATCCAATCATTTGGGTTCAGTTCAATATACAATATATAGCATGTGGAAATAATCAAACTGTTTAGTTGTTACTCGACATGGTGTGGATTGATGGTGCCAGACATTGTGGTTCCAGCATTTCCGAAACAGTTGCCATTGTGGAATTTTCATGCACTACATTCTTTAGAGTTTCAAGAGATTTATGCAGTAAACATAAAATATCCATTGGGCAACAGTTCTTGAAAAGTAACACCTTGGTAGAAGACTACAAAAGAGGCAGAATGGCTTATTAATAAGAAGATGAAGAGAAGGAGAAAGAGGCAAATGTCTGCCATAAACTAATCAAAGCCAACAAAGCCCAAAACATACAGTAAACCAATAAGCAAAGTCAATAAAATATACAAAATCCTGATTCCTTATTTTTCTACAAGCTAAAAACACAAACAGTATTTCACATGCCACACATTGCACATTCTGTGATTACATGCTGAAAGCTTAAACGAAATCAAGTGAATTTGTCAAGTGTATATATTTCGATGAAATTCATACTTGCATGTCTTCTTAGAACAGTTATCAAATATCCAATACCAAAATAAATAAATAAAAAGTGTACAATAGTATGTAACACACCCACACATACAGTAAATACAATTGTATACTAAATATATACAATATATATTTTCAAGTGTCACAAAATCACTTATTGTTTATGTTATAATATTTGTTCTTAGGGTTAATTGTTCAGCAACAAAACAACTTGTGGGTACTGTTATGAGTAGCCTTTGCCAGAAGAGAAGACTGAGAAAAACAGCTCTGCGGGATGACTGAGGTCTTTAACTACATTATTTATCTGTCTAAGGCATTGAGTGCTAAATTTATCCTGAAGAAAAGCTGATTGCCAGTAATATTCTTTGCTGCTTTCATCACCCTCTGTAGTGCCTCACAATCTTGTGGTAAGCGGGTGCCATACATACATGTGATGCAGCCAGTGAGGAAAGGACTCCACTGTGATTCTGTTAAAAGTATGTGAGAATAGATGGAGAAATGTGAGCTGCATTCAGATGTCTAAGAATGAAGATGCACTGGTGGGCCTCTTTGACAAGATACAAAATGTGTTGCTACCACTTTTAGTTAATCAGTAAGGGTCACTCCAAAAATTTTAAAGCTGCTCACTCTTTCAACAGCATCCTCCAATGTAAATAGAAGTGGGATTGGCCTTCTACTTTGTGATCCAGCTTCTTCATTTTGTTGACATTCAGGGTGAGATTATTTTCCTGGCACTATTGAATCAAGAGGTGGATGTCTTTCTGTAAGTTGTCTAGTCATTGTTAGTGATCAGACAAATGATAGTGGTGTCATCGACATATTTAATGGAGCTTTGTCTGGCCACACAGTTTGATGTTAACAAGGAGTACAGAAGAAGGCTCAGCACACTACCCTGTGGAGCACCTGGGGACTGTGTGGAGGATGTGATGTTACTGACATGCTGAGGTCTGTTGGTTAGGAAATCCAACATCCAGCTACAGAGGTCATCACTAAGTCCTAAACTGAGGAGGAATTTGGTGGTCTGCTTTGATTATACAACAGTGTTAAATTCTGAGCAGTAATCTATAAATAGGACTCTTGCTTAATGGTTTATATTATCCAGATGCTCCAGCATGGTGTGAAGTGCAAGAAATATAGTATCCTCTGTAGATAGGTTGTGACTATATATAAGTGGGATATGTGTTCCAACACTAACCTCTCAGCAGTTCCTCATGACTGGAAGGAGTACCACAGGTCTGTAGTCATTCATCCAGGCAGCATTTATTTTATTAGGCACAAGGATAATTGTTGTCCTTGGGAAGGAGATGGGGACAACAATTTTTTTGCAGTATAATAATAAAGATTTCACTAAAGATGTCAGCAAATTGGCTGCTACAGGTTATAAAGCATGCCCTGAAAAGCCATCAGAACTGGATTCCTGGTAGACATTAAATCATTTAAAAGTCCTCTTTATGTCAGGTACAGAAACCTAGAAAGATGAATCATGTGGTGCTGCCGGCAACTGAATGGGCAAGCTGCTTATTTTCATGACTGGAATGGGGATAGAAAACATTAAGTTGGTCTGAAAGTTAAAATGAAGATGGTATTGGATTTGGAAATTTCCTGTTTGGTAACTATCCCTAATCCCTGCTAAAACCTTCATGAATTGTTACAGCTGTTAAATTTCATTTACCCCATGCTCTCTCTCTCAGGGGTGGGGGTAGATTTTCTCTCAATCCTATTTCTTCGAAAAATTGATCGATTTGTATGGAATGATTACAATAATAATTTAAAAAAAATCCATTTCTAGTTTACTCTGGTACTTAAGTTTAGCCACGTTGATTGCTTTGATGAATCTGTTTCTGAATTTCTTTTATGTTTCCGTATCACCATTTTGATGTGTATTGCTATATGTCTTCAGTAAATTCCTTATATCCTTAGTTTCATATTAGGAATTAGGCAGATTGTTTTCGTACTCACACAGTTGCCAACAAATTTGTTAATGAATCCCATCACAAGGCTTTCATACTCATCCAGATCTGATGAGGATTCTTTAAAAAACATGTCCCAGTTTGCACAATCAAAGCATTCCTGGAGTCTTTCCTCTGATTCTTTAGTCTAGCACTGAACTACTTTATTTGCCTGTTCCTCACATTTCAACCTCTGCTTGTAAACTGGCAGCAAGAATAATGACAGGTTATCTGACCTATTAGGATGGTGGGGGAGTAGTAGCAGGCAGTTTTTTTTATTAATGGTGTAGAATTGATCCAGGATATTAGCATTCCTTAAAGTTGCTTTTTAAAAGCCCCCTGCAACAATAAATATTCCCACAGGATGAAAACATTCATATTCTGTAGTAATGTTGTGTAGCTTATTCAGCTCATTGTTCATGTTGGCTTGTGGAGAAATATAAACAGCGATCAAATAAAAACACTGGAGGATTCACTCGAAAGATAACGTGGAGAGCACTTGATCAATTATTATTTTATATCTTCAAATTTTAGAGACAATTTTAACATCAGTACACCATACATTTTTCACCATAAAACACACACCTCCTTCTTTTTTTTTACTTGACAGTTTAGTATGATCCTCAGGAAAGACAGGAAAGTGACAAAGCACACATTACAAAAAATCTGTTTTTTCTAGTGATTTGCACAGTCCCCCCATTTCAGTGTAACAGGAACACAAGATTTGCAATATGAATGTGCAGGTCAAAAATCTGCAGGAACTGCATTATACTGTTAAGTCATCAAGAACCAAAATACCTAAGGAAGAAGGGGATAATTTACTGGGTACATAGTAAGTGAGGCAGCTGTTTTAGTTACTCAGTTGTAGTAAATTATCTCCAATACCATATTAACAAATGGTGACTACATTCCAAGTTAGTGCCACAAAAAAACTATGTATTTACTCATTGAATATATCAAAACATTGACTTACTGTATTTCTAGTCATTATTATAATTTTTCATGATTCAAATGGCAGATGAGGAACTTATGCCCTTTAAATATCAAGGAACTAAAGCACAAAGATAATGTTCAATGGAAAAAAGACAAGAAAGCAAAAAGAATACCACTAGCTTTTTAAAGTTTGGAGTGATTTGTTTGTAGGATTTTGGTTTCATCAATACCTTTCATGCTGACTTTAAAATCGGTATTTTGTCTCTGCTCTTGAAAGCCTGACAGTGCTCAAGGCTATAGATTTACTGCTTTGATCTGCAGAATAACAAAAATTTAACTTAACAGCATTGGCAATTATACTGTATTGCAAGCATTTTCAAAATACTTGTAGGGGATGTTTTACTAATCTTGTAAATTTTGGTAGCAGTCTGCTTTGCATGCTTGCTGAGTTCTCAGAAGAAATCACATCTGTTTTAAGTGTTGTATAGTATTAGTGCCGCAATATTAGTTACAGAGGCATTTCTGTACTTTAGAAAAGGCTCTGATGGAGTTCTCACAGCATTAGTGGCAGCACTGAAAAATGTGAAAAACTTGATTTCAGATGTCAGGTTAAGTGAACTTCAGGGTACCTAATTACTAATTTTCATGCATGCTTAACAACCATTACTTGTTAAATAACCAATATCTCAATACTGTGTGATTTAGTTTTTTTTTTCAGATTTTCATTATAAGACAAATCTGTAAAAGAACTGATTGTCTTTACTTGTGTGACAAAATAAGATTCTGTGATTATCTGACTACTTCTTTAGCAAAATCTCCACCTTTACATTACATTGAAATTACATGAGGCCCTTTTCTGCCTTACGCATTATGATAATTAGGAAACTTTGATAAAGAGGCTAGACTGAACAAATTATAACATTTAAGGGTGTTTCTCCATAGCTAGAAGGTCAAAAACATCCATGGTCTACAAATCAATCTGGTATGACCTGGTATCATAACATTTAAAAGAGAATGATATTGGTATCTATGTTACTATAAATAATGCAACTCACAACAGAGGATGCAATGAGGTTCTTATTTATTGTGCTACTTAAAAAATAGGACTACCAAGGAAACAACGTAGGTATGTCAGGTGACCATACCTCCACAGTATCATTTGGCCTTTTACTGTTGTGGTATTACAGCCAGGGCTTTTATCCTGGCTTGTAGTTATTTTCTATTCATTTTATTGTCAGTCAGTCATTTACCAACCCACTATATCCTAACACAGGGTCACGGGGGTCTGCTGGAGCCAATCCCAGCCAACACAGGACGCAAGGCAGGAAACAAACCCCATGCAGGGTGTCAGCCCACCGCAGGGCATACACACCCACACACCAAGCACATACTAGAGACAATTTAGGATCACCAATGCACCTAACCTGCATGTCTTTGGACTGTGGGAGGAAACCAGAATTGTTATTTTTCATATTTTATATTATTTCTGTTATGTTCGTCTGTTATTTAATGATTATGCATTGTGTGTTTAAATGTGACTACATTCAATGCACTTTCTTTTAGGCACTCAAGTTGGCCACGTCATCCTAATGTAATTGCTGTTGTGCCCTCCATTTGCCTTTATAATCAGTCAGACAGAAGAACCCAGCAGTGGATCATTGAGTTTGACTAGTTTTGTGAATATTACTTGTTTTTGATTTATGTTCTGGTTTCATAATTCTTTTGATGTGTTTATTTGGATTTCTGTCTTTGGATCATACATTAGTAAAGCCCCCATTGCACATTTTCACCCATTTTTTCTATTTGTATACCTATATACCTTTTCTGCAATAAATATCTTTCTTTATAAATAAAGTTCCTTGTGAACTTGCTTCATTGAGTTTTAATTGTTTCTCCTATCATAAGGCATTGTGTATTTTGAACTTTTAAAACCTGCTCCTCATTTTCAGGCATGTGTAGGGAACAGACTGCAGGTAGCAGTTGAGAGCTGGCTGACTTGTGGTGAGCCATTTCTGGATAGGCTAGTGAAGTTTATGGTATGCTTTGTGTGTGCGTTTTTGAATGTCTCCCACCCTTTCACAATGTTTTGTCACCATTTCACAACGCAAGTCTGATTCAGTGGAGGCAAAAGATGATTTACATGACATTTCTATTCCACTGCAGCTCCACCATCCATGGTATAAGAAACCAGTCAAATCTGAGAAGTGTACGTTTCCACCAATATAGGTCTTACTGCCAACATAACCAACAATTCCTCACACTCATTATGTGTTCTGCAAAACTATTGACTTTTCTTCACCATTAGGTAGCCCATGAGAAATGACTGTGCGTGTTCATTCTTCGCATTCCAGTGAAATGCTGAGCTGAGGATCACAGTAAGTGAAACAAACTGTTGTTTAGCCTTTTTTAATGCAGATTCTCACATTTTTAACCACTATCCAGTGTGTGCCAACAGTACATTCTATGGATTCAGAATGGTTGCCAGAGTAGGTATGTATTGGACGTAGTAATTAATTAGACTGAAGAATGATCTTAGTTGACTGAGGATGGATGGTGCTGATACCTCAGCTACAGCTCTTACTCTTTTTAAAGTGACCGATGAAGACTTGCAGCATTACAAATGTGTCTAAATTATTGTAGTTAATCTTTGAGACACATTTTCCTTTTTAACAATCAATATTATCAAGACATCTTTGGACTGCTTCCACATGATGCAGGTGTTTAACATCACCTAAATAGGTGATGTAAACAGTTCTGCAGTTCACAGCAGAATGTACCACCAAAAAATGTAAAAAGTCCACTTTGTGGCAGCATGGTAAAAGTGAAGCTACATTATATGAAGAAATCCTTGGATTCGGCGGGTAGAAGGAGGGTACTGTGTTATGTTTCAGCCAGGCTTTTTCCCTTGGCTGCTGTTCAGATTCCTTTTTTATATCTTTTTTATTCATGTATGATTTTTTTTTCATATTAATATTAGTTCACATTGGGTAGCTTTGTAATATCTGATCCAAAGCACTCTGTGATCTGGCTGGAGTTGACATAATCCCAAATTAAAAGTGATTATAGCAGAATAAACCCTTTTGTGTTGTGACAGTAAAGAGCTTTTATTATTTTTTCATAAAGGTGCATTTGAAGATAGGCCTGGGGCAGGTCTAAACACCAATTTTAGGTAGACAGTTTAATTGAGTTTCAGCTTTTGGCTGTAGCATACAGTATATGGAATAACTCAGGCTCGCAGAACTTGGCTTTAACAATACTTTTGCCTCAATTTCCTACTTTGTCCCAAATCCCTGAGGAAGGACTGCAGATTGCTTCTGAAACAATGTTTCCTATGTGTTCTGGTGTAAAAACTCATGATTTTGCCAAGGGCCCCATCCCTAAAATTAACGTTGTTGAAGGATTTATGTTTATGTACTTCCTTTTATTATATAATTACTTTTCATTAAGTTTGTTTCTTGTAATTATTTTGTAATTTTTTGGCATTGCAAGTAAAAATAAGTGTAAGTGTTCTTTGTTTGATTTTTCCTTATCCTGTTGGTGTGGGGCACAAGGAGGACAGTTGTTGTGTTTCAATGAGGGCTCTTCCCCTGGCTTCTGTGAAAATTATTTTATGTTATTTTTGTTAGTATTTTATTCTTTTTTCATGTTATTATTACTATGTATGTTACTTATTTGCATTATTCTGTGTTTCTCTCCTCTTGTATTAGTTTTATGTATTACAGTATTTTATTTCCATCTATCCATGATTGTGTTACAATGTTCTTTGTATTTTGTAGGTGGGTCCCCTAAGAGGAGAGACCACTTATCCGTCACTATAAACAGACAACACTCATCTCTATAAAGGCTAAGGGAACACATAATTCCTTGTGGTACATTGTATGCTAGATGTTAGTGAGTTCTCTTTTGATTATTGCTATGTTTTTGTTGTTTTCTGGATTTTGACCTGTTCACTCTGTTTTTTGCCCTCTTTTTAGAATTGTTTATTTAAGACTTGTTTGCCACTGATTGCTTTTTTCTGAAGGCAACTTCTTCTATACCTCTTGTGCTCCTTGGACCATGTTTTTCTATAGAGAGTTGTGTAATATATTTTTTAATTTTTGTAAAGATTCCTCGTTTGCCATTTTCATAACAGAAGCCGAAGTTTGACAGTGACACTTACTCTTGCCGGACTTTTTGCAACAGTTTTTAAGACTTTAAATTATATTGGTCAGTTACCCAATTTGAGGGCCTGCTCCCCAGCTACTTTGGAGGCGTCATCTTGGGATTTCATTTGGATAAACTCCCCAGTTTAAAAAAGAATGTACCACCAAAAAACAAAAAAAAAGTCCACTTTGTGGCAGCATCATTAAAGTGATGCTACATTATGTGAGGAAATCCTTAGATTCTGCGGCAAGAAAAAGGGTATGATGTTATGTTTCAGCCAGGCTTTTCCACCCTAGCTGGTGTTCAGATTCCTTTTTTATGCCTTTTTTATTCATGTATGATTCTTTTTCAATGTTAATATTATTATTTATGTTAATCATTTGCATTATTCTGCTTTTTATTAGTTCTGTGTATTTTGTTTTTCAATGTGTCCATGTTTTGTTTTACCTTATTTCTTATATTTTGAGGGTGGCTCCTCAAGAGACAGGGCTACCTGTCCATCACCATTACGGGACTGCTCTTGGCCCTATCTTGGCCTCATGAAGCCTCAGGGAACACACAGTCCTCTTGTGGGCTTTTTGCAAACATTTTTGGGACTATAAAGTACATACTCTATTTACCTATTTTGAGACCCTGCTCCCAGGGTACGTTTGGGGGCCTCAATTTGGAATAT
The DNA here is from genome assembly GCF_016835505.1 of Polypterus senegalus. Classification (NCBI taxonomy): domain Eukaryota; kingdom Metazoa; phylum Chordata; class Cladistia; order Polypteriformes; family Polypteridae; genus Polypterus; species Polypterus senegalus. The sequence goes on from NC_053166.1 coordinate 65,249,148, forward strand.
TGTTTGAAGGAACTCTCAAGTGTGCATCTAACAGGGCTATTACCTAAGTGTTTGTTTAAGGCAGGGGTCCTGAATCACAGTCCTGGAGGGCCACAGTGACTGCAGGTGTTTATTCCAACCCAGTTAGTTAATAAGAAGCACTTATTGCTCAAGTAACACTTCTGCTTCACTTTAGTTGTCGCGTTCATTAAGAGTTTGAACCCTTACTACATATTTTAGTTTTAAACATCTGTATTCTTGGTTTTTAATTGCTCCTATTTAGCAATAACATGCAAATGACAAAAGAGACAAGCATTTGTCCACTTAGCTTGTTACCATTTACACCTGTGTGTATTTATCAAGCAATTTTGGGTTTAATTAAATACTTGAAAGGAAAGTGAAGATGTGATACCTTTGGGATTGGGGGGATGCAAGATGTTTTCCAAACCCTCGGGACTCTCCCCTCTTCCAGGCTCAGGTTGAAGATGCACTGTAGAGGACTCCCCAGCTCCAACCAACAGGCCTTCAGCAGCCGTGGTGATACTCCATCTGGACCCACTGCTTTGCTGGCACGAAGTCTCATCAGTTCTCTGCTTACCTGGGCTGCTGTAATGGGGGACTCTCTTCTATGCTGGTATCAGCAGAAGGATGGGTGGAGAATGCAGTACTTTGAGGTGCGAGTGGGTTAGGGTGGTCAAACCTGTTAAAGAAGTTGTTCATCCCATCCCATACTTCCTTCATGCTGTTATTCTGCAACTTCTGCTCCAGCTTTCTCCTGTACAGCTTCTTCGCCTCCCAGAGCTGGACTCAGAGTTCCTTCTGCACGCGCTTGAGTTCATGCCGATCACCGCATTTAAAAGCCCTTTTCTTCTGGTTCAAAAGGCCCTTGATGTTACTGGCTTGTTGTTAGCATAGCGGCGTATTGTTCTTACTGGAACTACAATGTCCATACAGAAGTTAATGTAGTCAGAAGTGCAGTCAACAACCTCCTCAATGTTCTCACTATGTGACCCCTGCAGGATATCCCAGTCCGTAATTCCAAAGTAGTCTCTCAGAGCCTGCTCTGCCTCAGGGGACCACTTCCTGAATGAGTGTGTGGTTGTAGGTAGCTCCCTCACTCTTGGTTTGTAGTGAGGCTGAAGCAAAACCAGGTTATGATCTGCTTTCCCAAGCATTGGCAGCGGGGTGGTGCTGTATGCGTCTTTAACGTTTATATACAGTGGGTCAATAGTCCTATATCCCCCGGGTGTTACAATCCACATACTGGGAGAAGACAGGCAATGATTTGTTCAGCGTCACATGGTTAAAATCTCCAGAGATTAGTACAAGCACCTCGGGGTGCTGTGTTTGTAGTTTAGCAACAGCAGCATGGATGATGTCACCCGCTATCTCCGCGTCCGTCCGTTCACATAGAGAACAAGTCCTCCTCCTTTCCGCTTCCTGCAGGTATTTGCTTCTCTGTTCAGTCTAACTGTGCTAAACCTGGGTAGCTCCACGTTAGCATCTGGGATGCTAGTCGTTAGCCACATTTCACAAAAACACAACAAACTGCGTTCTCTGTAGGTCCTGACATTTGTCACTAGCGCAGCCAGTTCATCGATCTTATTTGGTAGTGAGTTCGCATTTCTCAGGATCACAGAAGGCACCAAAGGCTTGTATCGCCATTTCCTTGCTAGCCGCTTAGCCTATAGATTACTGCCGGCCCTGCTGCCGTGATACTGCCTTCTTACCTCATCAGGTAAATAGGGAACCACACCGGCATGGGCCTTTGTACTCAGTGCTCGGTTGACTACCTGAATAGACGAGTCTCTGCGTGTAAAAATCCATGTCCAAGTAGTCAAAAGTGTCCAGGAAACTAATCCACATAAAAGAAAGTGATAGGAATGATCAGAGAGATAGAGAAAAAGGAAGAAATATAAAGTTGTACACAGAGCTGCTGGAAAAGCTGCCACTCACGGTGGTGCCTATGACTAATTTGATGTACAGCTAGAGTTCCTTTCATTAAACCGCTTAAACTCAGGTTTGATTGCTAGCCTAGTCAAGTTCTGATGTAGTTTTCATGTTCTTCCCATGTGTGCATGAACGTAGTGTGCATAAATGTAGAGGAGCGCTGGTTATACTACAGAATATTAGAATTATGTCATTAAGCACTTTCACTTGCCAAAAATGTTTATTCCTAAAATTGCTGTTGTTAAATTACATCTGGCCAGTTTAGGCTCACACTGAGCTACCCAGAGGAATTGGGTGCCAGGCATTTGCAAGGCTTAATCACGCAAACATGCCATATTAGAGGAGAGATTCAGCAAGGGTGCTGCCAGCAATCCATTAGTAGAAACCTATAAACAAAGTATCAGTTTAGTTTTAAATGAGTTATTAACTATAGATAATATTTTGAAATTGTGTGACCAAGTAGTGTAGTGCCTAGCATTCTTTTTCTGTTTTTTTTTTTACATTTTTTTAAAATATTTAAAAGCAAATAACATTCCATGCAAGCAAGTCAAATTTTACAAAACTAAGTTTAAATCAAATGAAATCCCACCCATGAGAAAGAGAGCTAGGCCAACAGAGTAAAACTTTGATAGTAGGAAATATTCATAAATAAATACATACATAAGTAAATAAAAATAAATAAGGGAAGATAATCCACTTCCTCATTTTAAATGGTTATTCTAAAATGTTATTGATTAGATCCTCCCATGTTTTAAAAGTTTTGCACAGATCCAGTGAGAATCTGATTTTTTCAAATTTCAAGTAGTATAGAATATCAGTACCCACTGAGAGGTGAGTTAGGATTCTTCCAGTTGAGCAAGATGTGCAACTATGTGCTAATAGTGAACTAAAGGCAATTACAGTTTGTTTGTCCTTCTCCACTTAAAGCTCATCGGAGAGTACACCAAACACAGCTATTAGTGGTTTAGGAGGGATTGTGACACCAAGGCTGTCTGAAAGGCATTTAAAGATTTGGGTCCAGAATGATGTTAATTTGGTGCAGGCCCAAAACATGTGGCCCAGTGAGACTGGAGCTCAATTGCAACGTTTGCAGGTTGGATATTGCCCTGGAAACATTTTGGACAATTTTAAATGGAACAGATGTGCTTGATAGATGATTTTAAGTTGAATAATTGTATGCTTTGCACATATAGAGCTCGAGTGAATTTTGTGCATGGCTGCCTTCCACTCCTTTTCTGAGATTTTGAGTGAGAGATCCTTTTCCCACTGTACTCTGGGATCTTTGAAAGAAAGGGCAATGTTTTTGTATATAACTGATATAGGACTGATTAATATTTTTTTCCAGAATAGAAGTAGATAGATAGATAGATAGATAGAGGTGGGAGGTGAGGAAAATTGGACAGGTTTTGTTTAGCAAAGTTTCTAATTTGGAGGTGGTGAAAGAAATGTGTTGCTGAAAAGTTAAATTTGGGATGTAATTGTTCGGAGGATGCAAAGAGGCTACCTTTAAACAAATAATCAGTTTAGTTTTAATCCAGTTATTTATTATGGGTAATATTTTGAAACAGGGTGACCAAGTGGTGTAGTGCCTAGCATTCTTACCTCAGAGCTTCAGGGTTACGTACAGTCAATTTGTTTGTGTGGGTTGGTTGCACTGCATGAATGTACTCCTGCTGACCCCATATTGTTGTGCTTCTAGTGCAAATGTAGCATTAATGTGCTAGTAATACAAAAACAAAACATTGTTGAAATGTTAGTCAAATATTGCTTATGGAGGAATGATTTGAAATTCGGCTATATCACTTGTACAGCATATGATGTAAACATGCTGGCAGAAATGCACTGAAAACTTTCATCCATATTTCTTTTATTCTGTATTCCAGAAAAAATAAATTACTTAAAAGAGTATACAATATGTGTGCAATGAGCTTACTTCTCGCAAAGAGATTGACACAAATAAAAATGGAAGTATTTTTGAAATTATTTACATATTTGGTTAAAGATATTACAGGTTAATGTAAAAATTGACATCACCGGTTATGGGATTCTTGTATTTTTAAATACCAGAAGCATTAAACTGATACATTATGAAAAGACTGACAGGGACGCAACATGAGTGATAGATAATTTGACAACTAAACAACAGTTGACAATGGTGTCAGTGTGGACATTTTTGGTGATGAAAACAAAACTAATAACATATGATAAAAATTTTAAGTTAATTGCTGAAAAAAAAAAAGATCCAGAGCTTTCACAGAAATGTATTCCAGCTTTCATTAACAGTAATCAAGAAGCAGATAGACAAAGTGATCCAACAGATGGATGAATGGGTAAACAAGTTGCAGGGTTTTTAAATAAACATTTTTAATTCTTTTCTGGGTAATTCTGCCATGTGTTGCAAATCCAGAGGCCACATGATGGATTGTTGTTTCTAGTAATAAAACTTTATTTGCAAAAAAAAAAACCAAATATCAAAAATGGCAAACAATATGTCACCTTCCTAAAGATAAAAATATTAGTAACGCAGTAAAGCCAGTACAAAACAATTCAATACCACACGGACAGGATCCTGATAAACAAGTAGGTGTGATGTGATGATGCAATACAACATGTGGCAGCATTGGGTGACATAACCACTAATGCTCCTGGCAATCATAAACAACATGGACGTGGATATGCAAAACACATCATAAAACAGCAATGACCATACAAAGAAAATCACAAAATGGTATCAACAAAAAAACCTAAAACACATAGAAACAAACAAATATAATCCATAAAATTAAACAGACTGCATCCCAGAATGGTAAAAACACATTCAGAGCATACTCACTGACTATCAGTGGTGGTTGGTTACCTTTAGGTGTATGTAATGAGAGAACAGCAGTTTATTTATTCATTCTTTCATATATACTGACAGCTGCTTGTAGGCATAAAGTTTTTCCTGTGTCTGTTCTCAAAATAATAATGTGTATTGGAACCAGAGGAGCGTGGTGTAGTATTGTCCCTTATTTCTCTTTTGAAATTTAAAGAAACTACTGTGCCAGTATCTTGCTAAATTTCTAATGGAATTTCATCAGTTTCTGGGTTTACAGTGATATGTGAGTGTTCTCTTGCTCGCGACAGCTTAGTATAATTTGACCTCAAAGTCTGAGTCATTGCTGAATGAGAGCTCAGCATCTGAGTCATCACTGGCCCCTTTGCCATTTTGCACATAGCACAAACACATTCACGTCTATTTTTTGCCATACTGTCTTTTGGCTTCTGTCCCTTTTTCTCTCAGTACAGTAAGCAGGAGGCAGAGCTGGAAGTAGCAGAGTTAAAGATGTTAAGATTTGCATTGGGTGTGATGAGGATGGATAGGATTAGAAATTAGTACATTAAAGAGCAGCTCAAATTGGACGGTTGGGGGACAAAGTCAGAGAGGCGAGATTACATTGGTTTGGACATGTGCAGAAGAGGCATGCTGGATATATTGGGAGAAGGATGCTAAGGATAGAGCTGCCAGGGATGAGGAAAAGAGGAAGGCCTAAGTGAAGGTTTATGGATGTGGATTGAGAGAGGACATGCAGGTGATGGGTGTAACAGAACAAGATGCAGACGACAGAAAGATTTGGAAGAAGATGATCCGCTGTGCCAACCCCTAAAGGGAGTAACAGAAAGAAAAAGAAGAAGAAGAAGACAGTCTTTTTGGCTTTGCAAACACACTTAATATGTCTCTTTTGTTCTACAGCTCCTATCCTTACACCCAGTAGTCATCATTATTACGATCTGCTTTACCATAGTGCCTACATTTGTATGTGGACTTACTTAGAGCTAATGAAATGGGCTCTATATTTAACAATTTGTTAAGCTGCTGGTACTCCCAGAATGATGTCTCCGCTGCTCTCTGAACAAAGTGTAGCCTCTGTTCATTTTCATTTTTGTGTGGTTGCATTTCTCAATGTCATTTAGTGCCTTATCCCAGGTACCCTCCAAACTTATAGTATTCCGATGGTCTTTTCAGCACAGCAGTATATTAGGCGACTCCTCCTCTTTACTTGTTCCTTTCCTAATAATGAAATGATGACGTATTTTGGGGAAAGGCATTGACAAAGCTGCTGGTCACTAGCAAGCACATTTTAGGTCACATATCAGCATAAATGTTCTCACCCAGTTTCTCTGGCATGATCACAGCATGATCACTTAATAATATTAGAGAAGATGCAAAATTGTCTAATATTATTAAATGCAGCAAAGTGCTTGAATTGTTCAGTATTTCTGTATATTTACACTACATTGAAAGCATCCTACCTATGGTGTTCCCCGTGCTTTCTCTTTCCAAATTACATTTTCTGGCACAATACTGACTCTGCTACATCCATGCTGAGTACAGGTAACTTATTGCCACGTACATTCTGCCCTTGGTGTTATAAAATTTAAAACAGAATGTTATTATTATTAGTGTCCATATTAAGTAAAGCAGTACACAAAAGAAGATACAATTACTTACAAAGCAGAATTACCAACATAACTAATGGACATACAGTACAGATATGTACAACAGTCTAATTGAACATGCAACTCACACTCATAAAATAAAAATTATGACTCATACAAAACATTCAACATTGGTCAAGTAAACTTGCAAAATAGCAGTAATGTTACATTAATAAGGAAATGATAAATATATAAGTCCATAAATCAGAAACAGAATTGTATTTAAACAATTCTGACATTACCTACAGTGCCAGTAGCATAACATTTTAAATTTACCGGTTTTGGGATTAAAGGTCAAGTAGGCCTTACTATTTTTCCTAACTTCTTGTTTACTTTATTTTGTGACATACTGTACTATTCTCATTTTTGGCTTGATCCATGTTTGCGATTTTTTAAATGCTTCTAATTATACCTTCACCACTATGCCCAATTCTACCTATCATTTATTCAGCGATCAATCTCAAATTATGTTGTCTTGATATTTTTCCGTATTTTTCTGTCTCAACATTTGAATCTACTCTTGGATAATGCAACTGGTATTGCATATTTCCTTGCACTAGCTTAACGTTTTGTCACTTAAGCCCAGATACTCAATTGAATAGATATGGTGAATAAATAAGAATTAACAAGACTTGGCAAAGTCCAAACACAATGTGGCATCAGCGTTCAGTTTTTTTTCCCAGTGTTGTATTTATATTTTTAAAATGTTGTTTCTTAATCATTCACTCACTTTTTATTTCAAATTGCATTTTTCACAGAGGTTAACATCATAAGGCAATTTACATTGGGTGTAGTACATTATAAAGTAAAAGATTATTCAAAATACAATTACACAGAAAAAACATTGAAGAGGCAACAAAAGCAAACATATACAATACATGTGTTTATAACTTAACAAAATAAAATATTTTAAAACTAGATTATTTTATTTACAATTACTGCCAAAGGATGAGATGATGTGTTCATTTGTTTAGTTTAGTTTCGTCCCATAGCCTGTCATGTTGCTTTTACTCATCAGGAGTAAGTACTGCACATTTGTTTATCTGCATTAAATTATTATCCTTGATTTCTTTATCATTATTTTTAGCAATATAAATTTCATACCTAAAGTAAATGGGCACTCTAACAAAAGACACGTTTAATTTAATGTAGGCCCAAAACAAATCATGGAATATATTATTTTTCCCTTATGAAGGTTGTTTAATGGTTTCTTCTCTTCGGTATTTGTATAGAGTTTCACATCTTTTTCCTTCTGGATTTTTTTTCTGTTGGTTTGCTTTTGCAGCAGACATCTTAAATCGTTTCAGTCTGAATACCTGTGTATCATGCTAGTCATTTCTGACTTGTCCCTGATGTTGCAGGCTCTCTAAAACCCTCTAATCGAAACAGAATGCTTAAAATGGAGGTTTGGATGGGCTGGTTCCATTTCTAACTACTCATATTAACTGTTTTCCTTATTTTAGAAAATGTCAAAAACATTTATTTATTAAATTTAAAACCATATTATATAATATTTTCAGGATTCTTCTTAATTGACCTTAGATGTATCCTTGGTAGTACATCTACATCTAAAATTTGATAGTTGAAAAATGACTTTAAAAACATTGGAATATAAAAGAAAGAAACCTAAACTGTATGAAACTGCCCTGCTCCACTGACAGACTGAGGAGATCGCTCATCCCCCACACTCTGCGACTCTTCAATTGCACCCTGGGGGTAAACGTTAACATTATACAAGTTATTGTCTGTTATACCTGCATTTTTATCACTGTTTAATTAATTAATTAATGTATTGATTTTTATCAGTATGCTGCTACTGGAGTATGTGAATTTCTCCTTGGGATTAATAAAGTATCTATCTATCTATCTATCTATCTATCTATCTATCTATCTATCTATCTATCTATCTATCTATCTATCTATCTAAAACATCTTTATTTATTCTTTAGGGGCAAAGGTTTCTTATCTACTGTAAAATATTATGCTATTTTCTCTGTTTACTCCATCTTTAAATAAACAGATACCACTATACATATAACTTACAAACAACAATAAAAAGTGATCTTCAACTTTAATGTTTCTTTTACCATCCATGTATTTAAGACATTTTCTGATGCTGCTATATTCTTCCTTTATCTACAAATGTGTAGGTAAATCAATCCTGACAGAGCAATCTGCGTCACTGTCTCTCCTTTCCTCTCTTCATTACTTGTACAACTATGTGTGATATTTTAGTATTTATAGGCCACTGTGCACTTTAGATAAATTACAGTATTTAAAGAAAAACTATATATTCTTTGACAAACTCTGCATTGTACTCACTCTAGTTCTCATCACAAGTGAGGTGTCTCAATTTTACTTAAAACCAAAATATCGCTTTCAGATCAATCTAAATTATGTTATTAGTTGCTACTCATTTATTCTGAATTTATAGGTATTGTACTAATCATATTTGGTTTCCTCGTTGTGTATATTTTCTCTAATAGTGTCCTATTTCACTTGAAGGTGTTTCATTAGCCTAGCTGACAAACCTGCATCAGGACTGGGTGTTCTTCAACATATTTCACAAAAATTTTAAGAAGTATAATTTAAATGCTGGATTTGCGTATTTACACTCAGAGTTTAAAATACTATGTTATTATAAAACCTTATTATCTGAAAGCAGAAAACTGTCAGAATTTAAACTGCATTAATCATATTAAGTAAATTAATAAAATAATTATATCCTACATTAGGACTTTTTTAATATTCATGCTTCTGCTACTTGTGGAAGTGAAAAGTACAATACATAAGTAACTCAATCTCAAAGCAAGATCATTGCCAGGACCATTTTTGCAGGAAAACACGGGTGTGTGGCGATTTGTGGTTATAATTTAAACAAAACCCACATTTTTTTTTAATTCACAAATATATCTGAGAGACTTAAAGCAACAAATTACAGCAAACAGAACTTCATCCTGCACTATACAACAAGCCAAACACAAATTGTATCTGTATTGCTCAAATATGAGTAAATTGGCACTGGGTAAGTGCATGAACTCACAAACAGAGAAAACCAGGACACTGCCATTGTTTTCATTCCATAACAAATATGCCTAAGAATGCATAAGCAAAAGATTATAGCGAACAGAACTTCATCCTGCAAAACCCAACTACACAGGATCACACTGTGACAAGCCAAACGCAGGTTGTATTTTTAAAATTTTTATATCAGTATACTGCTGCTGGATTATGTGAATTTCCCCTTGGGATTAATAAAGTATCTATCTATCTATCTATCTATCTATCTATCTATCTATCTATCTATCTATCTATCTATCTATCTATCTATCTATCTATCTATCTAACACATGTCAGAAGGCACCAGTAGTTTTTACTTTTTATTTACTGTTTCAGTCTTGCAAGTTTATTTGTTATTTTATTTGCTGTTTTGAATGAGTTCATAACTGGCAAAACCAATACCATTTGCATTCTGTGTGCCTGTTTTTTTCATGTTGTTGGGTAAAATTTGACCACAGTGATACTAAGCAAATTGTTATAGAGAGAAACTGTCTGTGGTATCACACTAGTGAATAATATCAATTATAAAAGTACAGCCAGTTTAACGGATTTAGATAGATAGGCTCTGGAAACAAAAGACCTTTAGTATCTGACAGTATTGCAGTTCTTTAATAGCCGCTAAACCACTACCACTAAAACAAACTCTGTTTAATTATTGTGGTGTATAGGGGGTAATGTTCGTTATCCATAATAGACAGCAGCTTGCATAGTGTCCTCCTCTTTGATACTGTCACCAGAGAGTCTATTTCCATGCCAACCACAGATCCTGCTCGCCTGATCAGCTTGTCAATATAATCAACATCTCTCTTCTTCAAGCTGCACCCCCAGCACACTACAGCATAGAAGAAAGTATTGGCAACCACTGACTGATAGAACATCTGCAGAGGTTTCTTACATATGTTAAAGGTACGCCTCCACAGAAAATAGAGCCAGCTTCACCCCTTCCTATACAGAGCCTTTGTGTTCTCCAACCAGTCCAGCCTGTCATCCAGCTGCAGTCCAAGGTATTTACAGGTCTTGGCCCACTCCACATTGACCTACAATAGTCCACAAATATCTCCTTGGTTTTAGAAGTGTTCAACAGCAGCTGGTTGGACCAACACCATTCCACAAAGTCATTCACCACACCCCTGTACTCCATCCCACAATGGCTGTGTCATCTGAGAACTTCTGCATGTGGCATGTCCCCAAGTTGCAGCTAAAGTCCAATATGTACAGGATAAAGAGGAAAGGAGAAAAAACAATGCCCTCTGGGGCTCCTTTGCTACTGATTATAGTCTGTGATGTGCAGTTCCCCAGCCTGACAAACTGAGGTCTACCAGTGAAGTAATCTGTAATCCAGTTCACCAGGTGTGAGTCCACTTCAAACCTGGACAGCTTGTTCCACAGTAGGAGAGGCTGGATGGTGTTGAAAGTGTTGGAAAAGTCAAAGAACATGAAAAAATAGGAAATAGGACTATCAACCTACTGTATGCAAACGTTAAAGACGCATACAGCGCCACCCCGCTGCCTGCACTTGGGAAAGCAGATCATAACCTGGTTCTGCTTCAGCCTCACTACAAACCAAGAGTGAAGGTGTTACCTACAACCACATGATCATTCAGGAAGTGGTCCCCTGAGGCATAGCAGGTCTGAGAGACTGCTTTGGAACTACAGACTGGGATATACTGCTGGGGTCACATAGTGAGAACATTGAAGAGGCTGTTGACTGCACAACTGATTACATCAACTTCTGTATGGACATTGTAGTTCCAGTAAGAACAGTTCGCTGGTATGCTAACAACAAACCATGGATTACAAGTGACATCAAAGGCCTTTTGAACCAGAAGAAAAGGGCTTTTAAAGATGGTGATCAGCATGAGCTCAAGCGCGTGCAGAAGGAACTCCGAGTCCAGCTCAAGGCGGTGAAAGAGCAGTACAGGAGAAAGCTGGAGCAGAAGTTGCAGAATAACAGCATGAAGGAAGTGTGGGATGGGATGAAGATTATCACTGGCTGCAGCTCGAAGCGGGGTGCCACCATCAAGAGAGACGTGGAGAGACCAAACCAAATGAACAACTTCTTTAATAGGTTTGACCACCCTAACCCACTCTCACCTCGGAGTACTGCATCCTCCAACCATCCTTCTGCTGATACCAGCATAGGTGAGACATCCCCACCCACAATTACAGCAGCGCAGGTGAGCAGAGAGCTGAGGAGACTTCGTGCCAGCAAAGCAGCGGGTCCAGATGGGGTATCACCATGACTGCTGAAGGCCTGTGAGTTGGAACTGGGGAGTCCTCTACAGCGCATCTTCACCCTGAGCCTGGAACAGGGGAGAGTCCCAAGGCTTTGGAAAACATCTTGTATCACCCCAGTCCCAAAGGTATCATGTCCTAGTGAGCTGAATGACTTCCGGCCTGTTGCTTTGACGTCACATGTGATGAAGACCATGGAGCGGCTGCTACTTCACCACCTGAGGCCACAGGTCCGCCACGCCCTCGACCCTCTGCAGTTCGCATACCAGGAGAAGGTGGGAGCAGAGGATGCTATCATCTATATGCTACACCGATCCCTCTCCCACTTGGACAAAGGCAGTGGTGCTGTAAGAATTATGTTTTTAGACTTCTCTAGTGCCTTCAACACCATCCAACCTTTGCTCCTTAGGGACAAGCTGACTGAGATGGGAGTAGACTCACACCTGTTAAGACCTTGTTAAGAAGGCAGGCTCTATTGTAGGAGTAAAGTAAACACTGAGCAGTGTCGTCTCCAGGCAGAGGAGCAGCTTCAGTGACAGACTTTTGTCACTGTCTTGCTCCACTGACAGACTGAGGATATCGTTACTCCCCCACACTATGCGACTCTTCAATTCCACCCGGGTTATTGTCTGCTTTTACATGCATTTTTTATTACTCTTTAATTTAATATTGTTTTTTTTGTATCAGTATACTGCTGCTGGATTATGTGAATTTCCCCTTGGGATTAATAAAGTATCATCTATCTATCTATCTATCTATCTAACTTCACAGTATTACACCCTTTGTCCAGTGCAAGTGGGTTCAGTGGAGAAGGTAGAGAATGGCATTATCCACACCCACCTTCTCTTGACAGGCAAACTTCAGGTGGTCTAGTACGTAATTCACCAGTGGTCTGAGGAGATGAAGAAGTAGCCAATCATGATTTGGGATGTTAAGGCCACAGGTCTATAGTCATTGAGTTCACTTAATCTCACTTTCTTGGGAACCAGGATGAGACATGAGGCCTTGCACAGTGTGGGGAACCTTCTCAGTTGGAAGGCCAGGTTGAAGATTTTCTGAAGGGGTTCTACCAGTTCAGCAGTACAGGCCCTTAGAAATGCTGGACACACCTTGTCTGAGCCAGCTGCCTTCCTAGGGCACAGTCTCCTCAATTCTCCTGTAACCTGGTCAGCAGTGATGGTGTGAGAAAAAGGGGGAGGGGAAGCAGGGGGGCTGTTGGTACCTTCTGATGTGTTGTTATGCTGGTGGTGGGGGCAGAGGGCTGCATGATCTATGCTGACATCTTGGAGGATGGGTGAATGAGCAGCTGTGAGGGAGGGGGTGGTGGCCGGTTTATGGCAGTTAAAGCAGGAGCTGGGCAATTAAACTGGTTGTAGAAGAGATTGAACTCATTAACACTCTCCACATTGTCATCTGCTGAACAGCTGTTCCTTTGCTTATAGCCTGTGATGATCTTCATACTATCCCACTGATGTTATTTAGCTGCAGCTTATGCTCTATCCTCTTCCTGTTGGTTCCTTAGCCTCTCTTAGTCAAACATTACATTCCTTTTGTACACTCAGCCCTGCCTGGTCTTTGGTTTTGAATGCTTTCTTCTTCTTGTCAAGAAGGCACTTAACATCACTGGTAATCCTGGGCTTATTAATAGCAAGCAATTTGTAATCCCCTCAATATCCACTCCAAGTGGTCCATATTTTATATCACTGTATATTGTGTTTCTCATGGTGTCTTCAAGCACTATTTTTATAATCACATGCAAAATTTACATTACTTACACTTTCAGCTATTAGACACTTGCAGTCCCATATATTAATCATTTTCTGTTTCAAAAATATGCTTTATATCTTTTATTTATATCTTCCTTTATGAGAACCTTCCTTAAAGGGATCAATCCCAGAATCCCCCATGTTAGCATTGTCTGTTTCCATATTGCCTTATTACATTCCATATCTGTATGTTGTACACGTATACTATTAAAGGATCCTTTTGATTTGAACAAAATAATAACCATACATGCATAGTCCTCCATTCTGAACTTTGGGAATAATTAATTATGCTTTCCAACCATATATTAATTTGTCTTCTAAATGATACTGCTTTATTTTATTTGACTTTGTTTGATGGTAATGACAGTTTTATGGAGTTTGATTTGATAACACTGGTAGAAATGCAAAGAGTGAGTCATTTTTCTTCATATACTTGAGATTTTTTGGTTGTTTTTTGTTCCTGTATTCTATATGTAGAGCTGCTGCCTTTGAATTTTTGGTACAATGTGCTGTTCATTTTCATTTTATGAGTTAGCTAAAACAGGCATATACCCATGCTGACTGCATTAGAGCTAGAGAGTACACCAAGTTCTTGCAAATTCTACAAAGTACTGCAGTGAGCTTTTAGTTTTTCAGTCATGCAATATTCCTCCATTTTTTTCTGTCTCCCTGTCATGATCAAAATTCACATGACTCAGTGCCATGCTTATAAAAAAAATACATATCTACCAACTACTTGTGACAGTACCATTTAAACAAATAATGCATGACATGCCCATTTCTTTACACTGGCAATTAGACGAGTTCTCCAGTCACCATTAAGCACCTACCATGATCAGTTTGGCCCACCCGCTTTTTGTGTGCAACTTGTCTGTTTTTTACTACACTTCTCAGCCACTTACAAAATACACAAGAATAAAATACATACACATTATTTCCCTTGGCTTCTGTTTCTTGTGATACATACAGTAGTCAGTTATTACATATGAAATGACCAGTTTCTAGCCCTAGTAATAGAAAAGAGTGCCACTAAACCTGAACTTTGAGAATCTGTTAAATTTGCCACTAGACATTTTATATAGTTCCAGTACAGTTTCATCATACAGTATTATGATATGTGGCTGCCATATCCTATATTAAAACTGTCTCTTACTACAGTATGTTTCATTTTGCTACACCAGCTGTTTCACTTTTTCACAGAGCAATAGACTAGTACTGTTTTTATTTATGATCCTTACTTCTTGAAGACGGCTGCATGTAAGTGCCCTTGTACGTTTGCTTCGAGCCTATTACCACTCCTGCAAAGACATTTTGGCTCTGCACATAGTCCTTGACTCTAAATTACATTTTGCCTTTCTGCACACATTCGGCTTATGGAAAGCTGCATGACTGTCAGCCAGGATTTTAATATATTGTCACATTGCCAACAAAAAAAAAACAGCTCTTTTTTGACTTTGCAATTTGTGTTCTATTTTTATAATTGGTTTATCCTCCCCTTCAGACTGGGTGGGTATCTACAATCCATGCATCGGTATTTAGTTTTATAAGAAAGGGAATTAGATGTATTCTGGTTTTAAAATTTAAACTTAAACGGAATGCATTTTTTATTGCAAGCAAACAATGTCAGCTTGACTTGCTGGCAACTTATCACTTTAGAACAGTTCATTTCACTAAAGTAAAGTTCTGAGGCTGCATTTACCAACTGAAATTTCCAGTGAAACTCAATCAGTTTGCCTGACAGCAAAATGCCACTGCACAGAGAATGCACCTGAGAGCAGCTTGATTTATTGCCCTCTTCTGCCAAAGCAGACTTATTCCTTTAATTAGAAATAGTGAAAAGGCAACCAGAAGCATCAGGAACCCTTAAATCTTGATGCAGGACTAATGTGTAGCACTCTGGGTACTGCACCTTAAAAGGTCAACAGATAAATGAACTTAAAGAATTTTAATCATCACCCTGAGAGGAATACCACATTATCTTGCACTTACATTTTCATGTTCTTCTATTTGGTTGTTAAAATACTTATCTACATAAATTCCCTTATTGTCTTTCATCTTATCCATGCAAAGCTCAAATGAAACACCAAAGATCATTTTTTTTTATAATCTGAACAGTAGAAAATGAATGTATTAGCAAGAACGAAATGTTTGGATCAGATGAGACAAAAAAATATCATGTTGAGTGTGGAACTATTAAGCAAAAGCTCAACACTTTATAGGCAATTCTCTAATAATGTACTTGTATTTATTTACAGAATTATACTGCTTTTATTTCTTAATTATGTGGTTGTTATTCCATTGCTTAAACTCAAATCTGTTTGCTGGGATTGAATATTGCAGTTAAAACACAACATCTTTAGAGATACTTAAAGTGGTCGAACGGCTTTCCTCAGATTTTTTTGTTAATCGAGAACAACATCAGATTTGTCACTCCAGGGCAGTCATTTACATGCAACAAATCTGTTTTAAAGCAAGTCTATAATTTCATAGAGCGGGGACCATGGTTATACAGGGATTTTGTATAATTTAGTTGAAAAATACCTGTTCTCGTGAAAAAAGAGAATTTCCAACACAAACAAAGACAAAGGAATTAACCCGTATATTGTCCATTGGACAAAGCAAAGAAAATAGTTAAAAAAATTATCAAAAGACTCAAAAAAGGTAATTGACAAATTGAAACAATGAAATGGTATTTATATAGAAAAAAGATGGCTGGCGGAAATGATGTGACAGGAGATGACATCGCAACAGGTGGACAGAAGTGACGTCATCAGCGGGAGACCGGAAGTGACATCTTCCTCAGGAGTCGGAAGTGTTGTCATCAGCGGGAGACCGGAAGTGACGTTTTCATCGGGATTTGAATGTGAAAATGATGTTGGCCGGCGATCTTGAGAATCCAGAAGTTGATGTGAGTATAGTGGATTATTTTTCTTCTTTAGGTCTGATGAAAAAGAGAGAGAGCCGTTAGTAGCATAAATCCACCCTTCATCTCTCGATGTTTCACTGTCAGGGCTTGTTGACTGCCTCCTAAGCGCACGTGTGTGACACTGCTTACCTTAAAAATTAATATAATGGCAATTAATTGTTTTCTTTCAAGTCTGCATTATTTTTCCAAAATTTTCATGTATAATGAAGGAAGGTTGGTTTGTTTTCCTTATGAAAGGTAGGTTTACGTATGTGCCTTTTCACGTGGTTTCAGAGGGTTAGCTTTAACAATAGATATGAAGTTTTTGGCTGACATGGTGACCTGATAACAGCCATTATTGGAAAAATGTAGATGAGAACAGATCATTTAGCCCAACAAAGCTCCTCAGTTCTATCCACTTAATTCTTCTAAAATAATATGAAATTTAGTTTTGAAGTCCCCAAAGTCCTACTGCTTACCACGCTGCTTGGTGACTTATTCCAATTATCTATGGTTCTAGGAGTAAGAAAAACTTCCTAATGTTTGTGTTAAATTTAACTTTAACAAGTTTCCAACCGTGTCTCTGTGTTCTTCATAAAATAAGAGTCTTGATCCACCGCACTAATTCCCTTCATAATTTTAAACACTTCAATTACTGTATATCACTTCTTAATCTTCTTTTCCTTAAAATGAAAAGGCAGTATTCCAGATAAAGCCTCACCAGTGCGTTATAAAGCTTAAGCCTCACCTCCTTAAACTTTTACTCAGCACATTGATCTATATAACCTAACATTCTGTTTGCCTTCTTAATGGCTTTGGAAAACTGGCAGTTGATAGTGTTGAGTTCACTATGACTCCTAAATCCTTGTCATAAGGGGTACTTTCGATTTTCAGATGTTCCTTTGTGTATTCAAATGTAATAATTTACATTTACTGACATTAAATTTCATGAGCCACAAATCTGCCCAAGCCTGTATGCTTTCCAAGATTCTAGATTATTTGCCAATTCACCTAACGTGGTGATTCTGCAGATTTAACCATCTTATTACTTATATTGCTTTCCAAATCATTCATGTTTATTAAAAATAGCAGTTGCCCTAGTACTGACTCCAGTGGAATGCCATTCTTAACATCAGCCAATTCTGACAGGGTTCCTCGTACCATAACCCTCTGCTTCCTGTATCTGAGCCAATTTTGTATCCATCTACATACACCCTGATCTCCCACTTATTTTAGTTTGATGCCCAACCTCTCATGTGGCACTTTATCAGATGTTTTCTGAAAGTCGTGATAAACAATATCATATGCTCCATTTTGATCATATCCTGTTATCGCTTCCTTCTACAATTCAAGCACTTGAGGAATAAAATAACTTCCCTCCTCTGAACCTAAGCTGACTATTCAGTAAAACACCTGTTCTTGCTATGTGTTGCTCAATATTTCCTTTAACAATTCCTTCCATTAATTTACCTGTGATGCACGTTATGCTTACTTGCCTATAGTTGCTTGGATCTGCCCAGTCACCCTTTTTACATAACAGGATAATATTTGCTATTTTCCAGTCTTTTGGAATATCCCTATGCACATTGACTGCCTAAAAGTATTCAAGGGTTTATATGTACTCACTAACTTCCTTAAGAACTCGATGATTAATATTTTCTGGTCCTGGTGATTTGTTTGTTTTCAGCCTATTTAATCAAAGCAGTACTTTCTCCCTTTACAATTTCCAAATCACTGAGTAAATCCTTAGTAGTCCATTTTACTGCTAGGAGATCATCTACTTCCTTACATGTGAAGGCATCAGAAAAATGTGAATTTAGAGCATCTGCTATTTCACTATCACAAAAGAGCTTGCGACAATATCCATACCAAGTGTCCATTTTGTTAGGTACACCTGCCCTTTCTGTATAAATCACTGCTCATTTAGTGAAAGCATCATATGTGCAGATATTGGTATTTAAAACAGCTAGTGTAGAAGGAAAATTTTTTATATTAACATCGAGAAGAGCAAATTAACATAACAAGCCATAAAAGTAATCAAAAGCTTCTAAAATATTAGATTAAGCATACATTAGAATGTTAAGCAAATAAGATAGGTCAAGCAAAGAGTTAACTAAAAAATCGGTTATATTGCATTATTTTTTAAGCTTACAGCAAAATTTCCAGAGTAAGAAAAGAACAGAAAATTGCCGCACAGAAACCAGCTTAGAACAGGATAAGAGTTTGCGAACACCTGTGTTCAAGGCTAGGAAGCTAGGAAGTGATAACACAGAGAAGATGGCTCTGGAAGGCACATAACAAAACCAGCTGGGCTGATGAATCAGCAGAAAGGCAACAAAAGGCTTTTGCTGTAAGCAAGGTCACACTGTAACGCATGAAGAGAAAATCTCAGTAAATTCAGGCTTTAGAAAAAATATTAGAAGAATGTATTAGAAATTAGCTTTAGTGTAGAAATTAAGACAAATCAAGTATGCCAAGCAATAATTAAATGAAAGCATATACAATATTTCTTTTTATTTAAAGTTTAGCCTTAGGCAAATATTATAGTATAGCTTGAAAGGCTAGAGGAGGAAGTGACACCATGAAAGACCAAATATGTAATAGAGGACATCTGCCCAGTTGAAGAACCAATCAGGAATAAGAAAAACAGAAACTGAAATAAACAATAGACAGTATAGCCAGGTGTGGAATGAGCTCATTGAACAAGGTTAAAATGATAAGAAATTGTTATAAAAACTTCGATTATGGCAATGTTCAGGGCTCAATCTCATTCGGCCGAATTGGGTTGAGTCCGTGTTGTTGATTTATTGCAATAAAGCCTTAAAACTCTGTCTGTCTATCTTGAGTCCTAATAGCCTTCATTTTTAGGTAAAAAGCCTTTTGATGATGAATTTTTCACCACAACACTAGGAAATACCTGTGCAAGTTAACACAGAATGTGCAAGAGTAAAGGATGAATTCACAATATCTCAGACTAAACAATCACAGATGCTACAGGAATAAAGATGTTCTGGGGTGTAGCAAGCCCCCATTTCATAATTTGCAAATGCTGTTGGACAATTTTAGAATCAATGTGGACAAGCATCCTTATGCTACACTTTCATCAGTGACCTAGGTAAGAGGATCTAATAAACTGTCCAGATGATGTATGTGCTGTGTGTACAGTAATAAAGCATTGGCTTTCAAGTTGTATCCATGATGTGTCATATGGTAGTAGGCTTCTTTTTTTTGCAACCACTTTCATAATCAGACTTATTTCACCTCTATATGATCTTATTGTTTATGTAATTGACTTTTTTCTTATATCATCATATTTACAAATATTTTTATTTTTGTCACAGCTTTAAATGTTGTCATTTTCTTATTCAATCACATTTTTACTGTGGACTTTGCACTTTGATTGGATCTTAATAATGACAGTAGACCCCAGCTCAAATAGCACTGAACACTGAAAGGCTACAGCTTCTTCAATGTCATATTCACAGACATACTCTAATAATCAGAAGACCAACAGAAGCTGAATGAATAGGATGATGATGAAAATAACAAAAAAAACAAGATAAAAACACTGTACAATCCCATGTAACATACTACCTACAGTCAGAGGGAGCTCCCAGGACTGAACCGACAGTCACATTAGTAAAGAAAAAGTTAATTTGGAGTTGTCTTTCCCAAAAATGTGAAGGAGCAGAGAAGAGTCTCTGTCTAAGGTGAAGCTTGGCAGGTAAGCTTGCAAAAGTCTCCTGATAGAGAGGGCATATTTTGTTTAGTCAGACTCCAACAATCATTATGTTTATCCCAACGATGGAGAGAAAAAACTTCAGGGAGAGGTAAAAACCTGGAAAATATGTTTGCAAGTTAATAATAAGTAATTCCAATTTGCAAACTTTAAAGTAATATTTACACAACACAAAAAAGGAATTAAGGTACTTGTAACCATGACAATTACTCTATAGTACATCTTTAATAAATATTCCTGTTGCTATTTGTTATTCATTCCCAATATTTCATTCAAATTAAATATTTATAAATATGCAACTCTTGTAATGCCAACTGCTGCATTTACTGATTGTCATTTCTTTCATTACTGCTTTGAAATTACTTTCCAAATGTATGGTTTAGTGTTTCTCTTTAGAGTTCTATTATTACATTTAGAATTCACAGCATGTTCTTCTCACTGTTTTAACACATACGGTTTGTCAATATGAAAAATGAAAATGTACATTTTGTGGTAAATTGAAAATTCTTTGGGTATTAATTTTTAATAGAGGAATAGAATCTGTTGCTAGGCATCTAGTGAAACTATTGTCAAATGTTCTTTAATGAATTCTACTTAAACTTGAAATGTATCTTGTTTGAGTTTATCTTTGCTGCATGAAGAATTAAGTGTGAATACATATAAGCAATAGATTTATTATGTGAACACAATTTAGAAATGGACAAAAAATATTCAAATTCGGAAATCTGATTTATCTTTAATTCAGTTTATGTACAGTAGAAATTAAGACAGTTTATTCACAGAAAAGTATAGGGTATCTGCAATCAGCTGGCAGTCAGGTCAGTCTACCAATTTTATTTTCTGGAGTGTGTTTTGCCACTAATAGAAACACAGTGATACAATTATTACCATCAGGGGAAAATTATATGTCAGTCAAAATAAGAACCATTTGTCACATCAAGTTTCTTTCCTACTACAGCAGTCTAACATTGTTCAGTACCTTTAACTTTACTTTTAAACCTCCGGTATTTATTATTGTGTTTAGCAAAAGTCAATCAGTCATTTGCCAGCCCATTATATGCTAACACAGGGCCACTGGCGTCTGCTGGAGCAAATCCCAGCCAGCACAGGGTGCAAGGCAGGAACAAACACCGGGCAAGGCACACACACACAGCAGGGACAATTTAGAACCGCCAATGCACCTAACCTGCATATCTTTGGACTGTGGGAGGAAACCAGAGCACTCGGAGGAAACCCACACAGACACAGGGAGAACATGCAAACTAAACGCAGGGAGGACCCAGAAAGCGAACCCAGGTCTACTTACTGCGAGGCAGCAGTGCTACCACTGTGCCACCGTGCTGCCCATTTAGCAAAAGTGATATTCTGCAATTTGAAAAATTAGTTTTTATATTTTGTGTTCAATGTTTAAGGTGCAACACATTGCAAACTGATTGATTTGAATAGAATATTGTTGCCAATGTTAGATACTACAGTATATATTTTCCACTCTCTGTTACTGGGGCAACAGCAGCCATCCCCACAGCATCCAAATATTGTCCCAAGCACTGTCTGTCGAAAGTTTACACATTCTTTGTGTCTGCATGGGTTTTTCAAATGGTTCCCCAGTTTTCCTATCACATTCAAAAAATGTGCCTGTTAGCCTGAGTGACGGCTCATCTTTGTCTATGCGAGGGTGGTTATGGGTGTTAATGAGCTTTGAAATGGACTGTTTGTTCCTGTCTTGTGCCAAATACTGGGGGAGACTGCAGCCCCATGACCCTCAACTAGATTTAAAAGGTTTGATAACGGATAAATAGAAATTATTGGTCACTGCTTTTATCCAGAGTAGCTACTAATGTAATTTATGGAGAATCATCAGAAGCATTAATATTATGCAGTGTTTGCTGTTTTTCATTTTATCTAATTTCTTCACTGGTCTTTGCTCACAGCTGATCTGTACTTCTTCTGTCTCCAGTGGTTGAGTTCAAAACTATTATATTTAAAATATTTGTTTTGACATTTTATGTGCATAATAATGTTCTCATTGTTGTATTAAAAAGATGACAAAAATGACATGAGGCTTCCTAAAAGCAGGCTATGACCTTTACTGAGCCAGCCAAGAACAGATTCACTCAGTCCAGCTTAGTAGGCCTACTAGCTGTAGGTGTTCTGTCAGGCTAAAGTTCAAAATGTCAAATATGCCTCACAAGGGGGGAAAACCATGAGCAACTCCAGCTTATGAATAAAAGGCACCTGTAAATATTTATGAATTAACGATTTATTAACAAAAAATAGGAAAAACAGAAAGCATAAAAAGGATGTGCCTAAAGAGGCAATCTGAGGCAAATAACATCCAACACATAATCCAAGACGGAAGCAATATAAATCACAAAAAACAGAAAATCTGAAGAAAATAGCAATACTTACAAAAAACTCCAATAAAATTTGAATAAATTACTATTGGATCTCTGCTGATCTCAGTCCTTTATAGCAAGAGGGGACATCCAGTAGCAGTGATGTCATGGGGAACCTTCTTCCTGGGGCTCCACCACAAGGTACATGGAGCATATGAACATTTAAAGAGGCAGTACGTAATTGCAAATTGCAATTGGAAATTGCAGCCAGTAAGCTTGTCGTGCATCACAGGAAAATAAATGGAAGGAATTATTAAAGATAAGACTGAGCAACACATAGCAAGTAAAGGAGTTTTGCTAAACAGTCAGCATGGATTGAGAAGAAGGAGATCAAGTTTTACCAACATGCTGAAATTCTATGAGGAAGCAACAAAAGGTGTGATTGGAGTGGAGCTTATGATATTATTTATCTGGACTTTCAAAAATTTGATAAGGTGACACAGGAGAGGTTGGGCATCAAACTGGTAGTTCACATTTATGTTTGTAGATAGGTGTAAAATTGGCTCAGATTCAGGAAGTACAGGGTCAGTGCTAGGGCCACTGCTATTTGTAATATATATAAGTGATTTGTATAGGTGTATAAGTAACAAGCTGGTTAAACCTGAAGATGATACCAAGATAGATGGATTGGCAGATAATCTGGAATCTGTTAAATCATAACACTGGGACTTGGACAATATACAGGCTTGGGCAGATTTGTGGTAGTTGAAATGTAATGTAAATATAAGAAAAAATGTTCGGTTTGAATAGAGTGGGAGGTTTGAAAATTGAAACTACACATTATAAGAAGGATTTAGGAGTTGTAGTGGACTCTACACTATCAACGTCCAGAAAGTGTTCAGAAGCCATTAAAAAGGGTAACAGATTGGTAGGTTATAGTGGATCGAGACTGTTATTTTAAAATGAGTTCATCAAGAACATGGAGACACAGTTGGCAACTTGTTAAGGGTAAATTTTGCACAAACATTAGGATGTTTGTCTTCACACAGAGAACCACAGACACCTGGAATAAGCTACCAAGTAGTGTGGTAGACAGTAGGACATTAGGAACTTTCAAAACTCAACTCAATGTTTTTTTAGAAGATTTAAGTCGATACGACTGGGAAGCTTTGTTGGGCTGAAAAGCCTGTTCTTGTCTAGATTGTTCTAAAGTCTTCTTAAGGTTGTACTTTTTTAGTTGTCACAGTTTTACTTTTCCTCCTTGGGAGAAACCACTAATAAGGTTTTTGAGAACCCATAAGGTCTCAGGGCCTATTCTGCAGTGTCATGTAGAACACACCCCAACATGGAGACTGGCTGGACAGGAAAGCCAATATAGCCCTGGACAGTCCAACAAGAAATTATAAGGCATCAGGGGTGTATAACTGGAACAAGAAAAATGAAGATGGCAGTTTTGTATCTCCTCTACAATGGACACAACACAGCCTAAAAGGCTAACTCCATGAGTCCAAAAACCAAAAATAGGCCAAGGTAACATGGAGAGGACCTCTCTTATTTGTCTGGTTTGACAAAATAACTCTGTGGTCTTAAATTTTGCTTTGATACCATTCCCCTGCAATCACACCATATTAAAGATCCAGGAACTGAAACATAATTTTATTATGTTTTATTATATTGTACTAACCTTAAATAGTTTTAACCAAATAGTGTTAGTCTCATCACATTATTTTTCAAAGTGAGTTTTTTTAATGGACAGAGGAAAGGTTTTATTATAAAGAAGTAAATAAACGATCTAGCATATCTGAATTCATAACATTTTCAAAAGAATTGTTTTCCAACAGGGCAGCACGGCGGCCTTATAGTACAGAGACTGGGGTTCACATCCCAGGTCCTCACTGCATGGAGTTTGCATGTTTTCTCATGTTTGCTTGGGTACTCGGGTTTCCTCCCACAGTCCAAAGACATACAGTTAGGTGGATTGGCCCTAGTGGGTGGTTGGGGTGTGGGTGGGTGTGTGTGTGTGTTTGCCCTGAGATGGACTGGTAACCTGCCTAGGGTTTGTTCCTGCTTTATTCCCGCTGCTAGCTGGGATAGGCTACAACAGATCTCTGTAACCCTGCTCATGACTAAGCAGATTGGAAAATGATTGACTGACTGTTTTCCAATATAGTATTCAGGTTGCTGTACTAAATATTATGTCTGCACTAAGATTTATTTATACTTCTTTCAGAGTAAGCACACAAGTCTGTATTTGTGCATTCTAACCACTTTAGAAGTGACATGTCAAGATGAATAGTAAATCAAAACATGAGCATTTATAACCTTACGCTGAACTCATTCCTTTCAGATGCAGTATATCAGATCCTAAGAATTAACATTATTGCACATTCTATCAGCTGGACTATAATGTAACCAGTTCTGTAATAATTTTGATTGCAGTACTTTGCCTTCCTAAGTGTATGAAATTCTTTCCATATAGCCTGGGGAAACACATGTCAAAAGCTTTCTGAGCAGGAATATCACAGGCTTCTGTCGGCTTGCCTGAATTTTATATAAAAGAAGGAACATTGAGAGCATTGTGAAGTGAGGATGACTTGATCTACTTGATAATAAATGCGAAGAATTATTTTTTATCTGGTTTAAGAGAAGAAGTAAGAATTCAGAAAGTTTATGTAGACTATCATTTATGAAAGAGTACATTGTAAAGCAAAATTCAATGACGGAAAAAAGTGCAGCTATGGTTTAAAACATACAGTGTTAACACTAGCAGAATGAGAAACATTTTAGAGGTCTGCAAGGCTACAAGCTCAGACAGAACTGTAGCATTACAGGAGGTACTGGACAAAAAGAGTGGAAGGAGATTGATGGGATTCCCACAAACATTAATGTAATACTCTAGGGACCTGGCAAGTGGCCAGCTTTACTCTGTTTCCCACCT
The DNA here is from genome assembly GCF_016835505.1 of Polypterus senegalus. Classification (NCBI taxonomy): domain Eukaryota; kingdom Metazoa; phylum Chordata; class Cladistia; order Polypteriformes; family Polypteridae; genus Polypterus; species Polypterus senegalus. The sequence goes on from NC_053166.1 coordinate 65,274,535, forward strand.
CCCTTACAGGCACATGAGGGACAAATGGGGCTTTTTGTGCTCAGTGGACAGGATTAATTAATTGAAAAATTGAAGATGCAGCTTGTCTAGACTCCAATATCTAGAGTCAGCAATTTGAATATTGTTTTTGTTCACAGAACTTGCAAAAAGACAAATGATTTTTGACCAAAAAAGAAATAGAGCCTAAGAGGAAAAGAAAATTATTCTTTGTCCAATTTTGCTTTAACATCTCTCTTAAATTGAATTCCCCTATAATACAGGTTTTCTACTTTTTAATGTTGTACTTGCAGATTCTTGATTTACTTATACAGTATAATAAAAAAGAGGTACTGAGTTGCTGACTTGCACCTACAGTATATCTAATGTTCAGTATATGATACTATTTATACAGATTTACAACTTCATGTCTACAAAAAAAAGAAGGCAATTATTTTATGTGCTTTTTAATTTTTTTATGGGATCCCTTACTTATATTATTTATTCTGGACTTTGTCTTACTATGCATAATTGTTGTGCATACAACCGCCCTAACCCCGACACAAACAGGCAGGAGACAGGCTTAGCACTAAGCACGCGGTTTACTTATATAGTGCACAAATCACCAACACACAAGGCTCACAGTCCAACACAGTCCCTTTTGCCGCCAGTCCATTCGCTTCCAAATCCTCCTCAGGCTTTGTCCTCTTCCTCCTGACTCTGGCTGTTGACTTATGGTGACCGGCCCCTTTTTATAGGGCACCAAGGAAGCACTCCAGGTGCCCAATGAGCTTCTTCCAGCCACACTTCCACTCCCAACAGGGTTGAGTTCCCATGCTCATGACCCGTAGTCCTGCTGGAAACCAAGGGGGCTGCCATCTGTCAGTACAGGTGAGAAACTGTCTTGGAAGTGCTCTCTCCCCTGGTCCTGGCCGGGTCCACCACACTTATTAAGAGTGAGTATGGGGTTTGTTTGTGAGTGTGCCTTTTTGTGGACTGGAACCCCATCCAGGCTGGGGTCATTTGTTTTGCTTTATGCTGCCAAAATGAACTAAAGCCCCTTTGCAATTCTGAAATTTGATTAAGCATTTCCAGAAAATTAATGGATAAATAGTGTCACAAGAATGACAAAGAGTCATTGGAAAGGTTTGGGACAGCCACCCATATAATATTTCCTGGCTGCAAAATGATTAAATAGGTCAGACATGTTCACACAACTGAGTCCAAAACAGAACTGACTGCTGCCTTAAGATGGCGACTTTTAAATACAAGTAGAGGAAGTGATGTCATTAGGGCCAGAACCGGAAGTGACATCATTGGTTGCCCCAGAACTGGGCGGGAATTCCTGAAAATGATCAGCAAGGAATTGAGAGAGAGAATCTGTGCACTTTGCCACCCCCTGGTCAGGTGTGGTATTGCGTTTATTAAAGCCCTTTAGTTGTCCCGTAATTGCATGTGTATGACAATGGAAACACAAATTACACTCAAAAACATTGACAGACACCTATGGTCAGCATCAATACTCAAATAGGCTGTGGCATTTAAAAGATGATTGATTGGTGTTAATGGGACCAAGAAAACAATCTGCACACCATTAAACCACCACCACCAGCCTAGTTTGCTGACACAAATCATAAATCTGCTGTGCTCACTGCAGCCTCATTTCTTGCTCTTGACTGACAGTAGTGAAACCCTATGTGGTCTTCTGCTGATGTAGCCCATGCAGCTCAAAGTTTAACATATCATCCATTCTGAGATTCTTTTCTCCTCACCTCAATTGTACAATTGTACAGTAGTTATCTGAGTTACCATAGTCTTTCTAACAGCTCAGACCAGTTTGGCTATTCTCCTTTGGCTTCTCTTATTAACATGTTGATTCCATTTGCAGGAACTGCCACTCACTAGATATTTTTGTTTTCTACACCATTCTGAGTAAATTCTATAGACCTGTGTGCCTGAAAATCCCAGGAGATCAGTCATTACAGAAATACTCAAGCCAGCTCATTTGGCATCAACAATCATGTCATGGTAGAAATCAGAAATCACATTTTTTCCACATTCTGATTTTTAATGTTGGTGCTTTGAGCATGGCAAATCTCTATATATATAAAATCCAATGTCTGTCTCTCTGTCTGTATGTCTGTCTGCTTTTCACGAGAGAACTACTTAACGGATTTAGATGGGTTTTTTTTTTTTCTCTAATTTGCTTGAACATTATAGTCGATTTTGCGACCTCTCATAGTTCGCTTGCAGGAGCAATATATTCACGCTAATCCGAGACAGAGGCTGCGGGCCGAGGGTAGGGGTAAGCGTGACATCAGGACTGGGGAGTCGCTGTACCTCTGTGTTTTGGAGTGTAACTTGCCTCCGCTTAGCTAGCGAAACCTTTTTTTTTTTTTGGATTTTTAAAGTTTGTCCTGTTTCACTACTATGTGGGCGGAGCCATGGGGAGTGGCTAGTATAGTATATAAATAAAATGTAGCATTATTTTTAATATTAATGGAAACTCCTGCCCAGTATCTTTATGTCTTTGTGCTTTTTGCTGCTGCCAGATGATTTGCTGATTAGATAACTGCATGGATAAACAGGTGTTCCAAGTAATTTGAGTAGTTTTTTTACTACACATGAATGATATCTTTTTCATAAATACATTGTTGTAAATTATAGAAAGGAATCCTGAAAACTAAAAGCAAGACTATCTTAATAAGCTGCTAAGTCATTGTACCATCTAACTTTAACTATTTTAGTTAAGTTAAATGAATTTACAGCTAGAAATCTCAAACATGTTTTACTATTTGAATAAATAAGGCTAAAAACCTTAATAGTATAATTATTTAAAGTAAATAATGCCAACATTACTGTGCATGAGGGCATGTGAATGTTAAAAGAAAATGATTGCTTAGTTTGGTTGTTTCTTGGTTTATCTCTACTAATTAAAAAACCTTGTCGATTTCTTACATTTGAGAGCAGGGAAATATTTTTTTTTCACAATTAAAACAAATTATTTAGCTTATGTTTATTTGACTTATTGTTTAGTTGTTATGTAATAGCTAAATATTTGACCCTAAAAGATATTTTAAAAATTGAAAAATACTGAAAGCCTTGGGCAGCACGGTGGTGCAGTGGTAGCGTTGCTGCCTCGCAGTAAGGAGACCTGATTTCGCTTCCCAGGTCTTCCCTGTGTGGAGTTTGCATGTTCACCCCGTGTCTGCATGGGTTTCCTCCCACTGTCCAAAGACATTCAGGTTAGGTGCATTGGTGATCCTAAATTGTCCTTGGTGTGTGTGTGTGTGTGTCCTGCGGCAGGCTGGCACCCTGCCTGGGATTTGATCCTGCCTTGTGCCCTGTGTTGGCTGGGATTGGCTCCAGCAGACCCCCGTGTAGTTAGGATATAGCGGGTTGGAAAATGACTGACTGAAAGCCTTAAATACAGTTTGATCAGTAAAATGTTGTCAAAATTATTTAATGGCTCTTGATCAGAGCTGATATGCATATGAATTCATCAGACAATCTGTTTTTATTTTTATTACCAAATTTTCATCCTCAAGAATCAGTAGGAAGGCATTCAAGAAATCCAGGATATGCAAATGAGAGCTTTGTGAAAACCACTCCTCCATAACAAACGTTGTGTAATATTTAGTTTTTTATGCATCACAGTTCCAGTATTTTAATATACAGTATTAGGCACAAATCAAATTTATTTTACCAAGTCTCAACAGCAAAACTATTCAAGTTCTGATCTGATTTTGCCATTCTGTGACATGCTTCTAAATACGTTACAAGTACAAATAAAATTCTGTTTGGTGTTATTTTAGTGGCCCTAGTGCATGCTCAGTATGTTGAATAAATCATATACTTGGAGACTGCCTCAGTCAGCTGTGGAGTGGTAAGGTGAAAGGCAAAAACATGTCTTACACACAGAACCCCACAATATTTCCTGGTGTTACCCATACCAGGAATCTGTATGAATTTGGTCATTTTTGCACTTTTCCAAAGCTGAAAGCTTTTCCATAATGAGTGCCAGATAAGGGGATGAGGACCATAAAAAGTGAACAAAAAACCCCAACCACTAACATTACAGGTTTTTAGGCTCTTGTGATGCTTTATCTTTATATTTATTTTTTACATCATATACAGTAATTGAATCACAAAGACTCATTTAATATACAAACAATATTCTGGATAAGAAGCACTAAAATTTGCTGATATGATGCTGTAAAGAATCAAAAGAAAAATTACCCTTGTTTTCTATCTTTATGTTGTCCCTTTGTTCCAAAAGTAATCTAATAAGAATATGTTTTCTGCTGAACTGTTGTACACATTACATCAATTTTTCACTAACCTTCCTTAACGTGAAAAACGCATTTTGGCACATATCAGTAAAAAAGTAAATAGAATTAAGTTTTATAATCCGTCTCTGAGCTTTAAGGTTATTTGTTACTCTGAATCTCCTCCATCAACCTCTTTGCCTAATTGATGTTGAAGTTGTTACCATCTTATCTCTGCAGATGTACTGCCAAACCAAACTTTAATAGAAAAGATTGAAACAATTTCACAACGGAGTTGTGAAAAATAATCACTGCTACACTTCAAATGAATTTAATTGTCTTATAAAGAACATCATCTGCTTGAACTTTCTTGACCATAACAGTTGTGTTGACTTCCATGTTAGAGATTGTCGTGGTGAAAAATTAATCATCAGAAGGCTTTTTACCTGAAAATGAAGGCTATTAGGACTCGAGATAGACAGACAGAGTTTTAAGGCTTTATTGCAATAAATCAACAACACGGACTCAACCCAATTCGGCCGAATGAGACTGAGCCCTGAACATTGCCATAATCAAAGTTTTTATAACAATTTCTTATCATTTTAAACTTGTTCAATGAGCTCATTCTGCACCTGGCCATACTGTCTATTGTTTATTCCAGTTTCTGTTTTTCTTATTCATGATTGGTTCTTCAACTGGGAAGATGTCCTCTATTCCATATTTGGTCTTTCATGGTGTCACTTCCTCCTCTAGCCTTTCATGCTATGCTATATTGGTGGCCTAAAGCTAAGCTTTAATTAAAAAGAAATATAGTATATGCTTTCATTTAATCATTGCTTGGCATACTTGATTTGTCTTAATTTCTACACTAAAGTTAATTTCTAATATGTTCTTCTATAATTATTACTAATGCCTGAATATACTAATGTTTCTCTTCATGCATTACATCAGTGTGACCTTGCTTACAACAAAATGCCTTGCATTGCCTTTCTGCTGATTCCCCAATCCAGCTGGTTTCGCTATGTGCCTTCCAGAGCCATCTTCTCTGTGTGGTATCGTTCTTTTAGCTTCTCAGCCTTGAAACACAGGTGTTCTCAGTCCCTTATCCTGTTCTAAACTGGTTTCGATACTTCAATTTCTGTTTTTTCTCAGACTAGAACTTTTGCTGTAAGCTTAAAAAATAATGCAATATAACTGATTTTTTAGTTAACTATTTGCTTGACCTATCTTATTTGCTTAACAGTCTAATGTATGCTTAATCTAATATTTTAGAAGCTTTTGATTACTTTTTATGGCTCGTTATGTTAATTTGCTATTCTCTATGCTAATATAAAAAACTTTCTTTCTACAAGACTCAAATGCTTTATTTTCAACATCATCAGGAACTGTAAATTAAATTCGACATATTTATTCTATAATGAATGAGACTAATTGTATCCTTTTACCCTGCTTAATGTCCACTCTTATTTTATTTTATTTTATTGATATTTAATTCCAGATAATTTGGGCTGCACCATTTGATGATTTCTGATACCTCATTTTTGTAAAACAAAAAAAAACGTGATTCCCTGTTCAAACTGCTTCAGTAATAAACAACATTTATTTCCTAAAGTACAGTTACTCAAATAAATAATGGATTATTACTGAATGTGAAGTTTAAAGCAAAATGATTACTTAGCTTGTCTATTTTATTGATGTTTACTCACTAGATAAACTATCTGTTGATTTGTCTATCAGAAAGAAACAGAAAGATAGATAGATAGATAGATAAAATATTCAAGAAAAATAGTTTGTATTCTATAGGGTGGTCCAGATCTAATTATGCAATTTTCATTATGCTATAACAATGTGCAACGCAGGATGTTGGAGGAATTTGGACTGACTGCAGTGCATAGGTACACGATATCCCACATCAACTAAATGTTTGACCTTACTGGTAGCGCCAATCGCCCGAAATTATATTGTTTTCCTGCATTGCATTAAGAGTTGCATAATTAGATCTGGACCACCCTGTATATTTTCTATTCATTCAACTTGTTGTTCCATTGTTGCTTTACAATTAAATGCCTGAAACTAGATCAAAGTAAGGGTAAAGTAACTACTTATTATTCTGTGTTGAAATGTAGCAGGTTTTTTTAGCTCTCTTTAATTTAAGGACCGCTTTCTAAAATTTGATCAAGGGGCCACATTAGCACTAAGTGGCAATATCCTGGAGCAAACACTATTTAAGACATAGCATTAACTCAAAGAGTTAACCACAAAGCAGAAATCCAAACATCCAATGACACTGCACTATGTCATCCTTATTCTCTTCAAATCAGATGTACATTTTTGTAATTAATTTCTGTCCGTCTTAATTTGTTTCTTGTGTGGCACTGTAGTGGTGAACGTTGCTACCTCAGAAGTGAAACTTTAAATCCCAGCCCTCTCAGTCTGCATTAAGGTTGCACATTCTTTTTTGGTCTTTGTAAGTTTTTCTCCAAATGCTCCCTTTTTTTCTTTTCCTAGGAACATGAAAGTACAATAGTTTGACTGGCCCTAGAATAGCTTGTATTTGTCTGGAGATCTTGGCTAATTTAACAGTTAGGGCAAAGACAAGACAAGATATTTGTTTTCTTCTTAATTCTGTACTCTTTGGCTTTGTATTTCCAAAATGGAAAAAGAGTAATTATGGCCATTGCACATGGCATGGCTCTGTTTTTCTCATTTACATTTAATACATATTGTGATAACAGCATGAGATCTTTACTTCAGGAAATTTATTAAAGTCTTCTTTGATGACAGATTTTTTGCAATATATTAGGAGCTGTCAGTTCTTTGCATTCTTAGCAAAGGGAAAGAAATGACCAGATACCACTGAGCTACACTTCAAACATTTCTCCTGATAAGTTTGGTCATTATCCTGTAACTGATGGGTCACAGTATGACGCTAATGTGCGCTTTTCATCCATATCTGCATATTTACCTACACTGTTTCAGGCTTCACTCCATTTGCCATTCTGCTCTTTGAGGTAAAAGTTCATATTAAATGGAAAGGCAAATTGTGCAATACCAATTTTACTTTGGTCTGACACATGGCTAACCATAGCCAGTGGACTAATATTAGCATTAATATGCTGTAATTCACTCATTTCAGTATTTTTTACAATTGTCTCTGAATGATTTTTGTTGTTTCAAATCATTTATGTAGCTCCAGATGTTAGTAATCTATGAGAGAATAAGTAAGCTTATGCAGTAGAGTAGTGCAACTGGCTTGAAATACCATTTCAAATGTCTTCACTATCTGGTGTCAGACATTTTAACATATTCATAAACAAAAGCTAAAAACTGGCATTTTATGTTATGAGGGCAGTATTTCATTGCAAGGACTCTCAGGATACAATGGTGACAGTGAGCAGCCATGTGTTGTGTCCTCTTTACAATGTGTCTTGTCAGGATTTTTTAAATTGTGACCATTTTTATACTACATCTGATCTTTATCCCCTTCTCTTGAAGAGGTCTTCAGGGATAAATTTGAGTTGTTAACAAGTAGCATCTTTATGTGGTGGGGCCTTCCACTGTGTCTTTCAATTATTTTTGCCAGCACCTACCGTACATTGATTCATGCCAAGTCAATTTGCAGAGTTTCGGGCTTGCAGTGACTGGCGATGAACAAGGGGTGAGCTGCCAGCTCAATGCCACAGTCCAAAGCTCATGCTGAGGAAGCCAGATCCGCACTGCCAGAAACTTGAAACATGACTGGTCAAGTGAGCCAAATGAAGGAGGAGGTGGACACATTAATATTAAAGATGGGTTCTCTACTTACAGATTTAGCTCATGAAGATTTCCAAGTAAGAGATATCAGAACTTATAAAAAACAAAATGTAGAATCAATAATGGAAGAAGATTAAGAACAGTGATTACTTAAACAAATACAAGAAGGTCCAGGGTTTCAGAAACCTTCAAGATGAGTTTTTCCATTTTATTTTGTCACCCTCAATCATATGACTACTGCTTGGATACATTTTGCTTTTAGCCTAATAGACAAGGTTAGGAGAAAACAGCATATGAAAGAAGGAGCCAAGGTGAACCTTTTGGGTTTTCAAACATTTCCATATGTAAAAACCCAAACCTAATAAGGTTCATCACTTCTGTTATGAAAACACTCTCATCAGGAAAACAAGGATTTATGATACATTCAGCTTTTAGTAAAACCACACTAAATAATACTGTATTGCTCCTCAAATTCAAGGCACAGCCCCTTTCAACAAACAGATTTTTAGGGAAAATATGATTTGTATATGCAAGTATTACAAGTAAATATACCGGTATACTGAGACCACTTTCTTTGCCAAGTGAATCTTTTTTTATTTTGCAAGCCCACTTAAGACAAATTGCTTTCGCCTGCCACAAGCCTACATGCACCATATCGATTTCCCCTTTTCACAAGTCCATGTGCACCAAACCACTTTCTTTCTTCTGAAGCTCATGCAAGCTTACTTTCTGTTACATTTTAACTGCAGAAGGTCTTCTGACAATAAACTATATTGACTTTAAGATGCACCCCAAGTTTAAGTTTGAAAACATATGAAAAAAGTATATTAATAGGAAGCAACATATTGTTAGGTATAACTATGAAACTGTCAGTAGAGCCTCCTCTGCAGTGAGTGGCTCAGGAGCAGGAGGAAACACCTTCAAACTGCTGAAAACATGCCAAAGATGGCCTTAATGAACGTTCAGTTCGTAGCCAATAAATCTTTTGTTTTATATGGCCTTCTTACATCTCGCAACCTGAACTTTCTGTTTATGTCAGAGATTTGGTTAAGTGTTGGCAACTCAATTTCTCTCCATTATCTCTCTCCTCCTGATTGTACCTTTTTTTAGCTTACCTAGAATCGCTGGTCGAGGGGGTGGGCTTGCAACTGTTTTTCAAAATCGTTTCTCCAGTTTTGAGGTGACTGTAGTCAATTTCTCCAGTTTTGAGGATCAGCTGTTTAAAATTGATCTTACAAATTGATCTTACAAATCCTGCTGATTCTGGGAGATTTTAACATTCATATTTGTTGTCTGACAAAACTGCTGGTTAAAGATGTTTTAAGTCTTGTGGATTCTTTTAATTTCACGCAAGTGGTGTCAAGTCCCACACATCAGGGAGGACATACATTGAACTTAGTTCTAACACTTGGCCTTCCTGCAAATAACCTGGAGCCTTATGTATAAATGGTGCAGACGCACAAAAATGTTGTGTACGAACGTTTCCACGCTCAAATCGCGATGTATAAAACCTAAACTTGGCGTAAAGCCACACACATTTCCACGGTAGCTCCAACCCTGGTGTACACAAGTTCTCTGCTTGATTTTGCAGTCTAGCGGCACCCAGCGCCAAAGCAGTGCTACTGTTCCTGTGTGGTTACCCTTTCTTTTTTAGATCCACATCCCTGACATGGCTTTATCATATACACTGAAACTAACTGCATATTGTTTATTAGTTTAAGTCATCTGATTGTAATTAACCTGTAACAATATAATGGTCCAGGGAATAGCCAAAGTATTCTAAATACCATAGCTGCTTTAGCCTAGTTACTTTCACTGCACCTTCTTTTTTTGCTTTCAGCTGCTCCCATTAGGGGTTGCCACAGTGGACTATCTTTTTCTATATTACTTTCACTCCACCACTCAGAGTATTTATATCACTGTATCTGAGTGGGGAATCACAGCTCAGCAGCTGATTGGAAAGAGAATTATTGGGATACAGAATCAAGCACATGCTGCCTCAGCCATGCTGTCAATTGAACTCAGTGGCGTAGCGTGGGTGTCAGCCGCCCATGGCGGAGGAAAATTTCGCCGCCCCCCTAATTTAGGTATTTCAATTTAAAAGACTAAAATATACAGTAATTCTTTGCCACCCCCTAAAAGTGCCGCCAGGGGTGGGCCGCCCCTGCCACCACCACTACGCTACGCCACTGATTGAACTGCCCCCATACGACAAACGCTTCAGAGCCTTTCCTCGCGGTTCAGAAACAGGTTCATCTCAAGAACTATAAACACACTGAATCAGTCCATCAAGTGCTCCTTGTACAACGCTTTGTACTTATTAGTACAATCACCTCACTGTAAACTTGCTATACAGTCATAATATTGCACAACCTGAGCCACTTTATAAAGCACATATTTACATATGATGACAATATCATTTTTAAGATGAAATGCAGCAAAATATGTTTATTATATAGATAAAACTTTAAATTCCCATTCATCATCCAACCCGTTATATCCTAACTATAGGGTCACGGGGATCTGCTGGAACCAGTCCCAGCCAAGACAGGGCGCAAGGCAGGAAACAAACCCGGGCAGGGCGCCAGCCCACCACAGGGCACACACACACCAGGGACAATTTAGGATCGCCAATGCACCTAACCTGCATGTCTTTGGACTGTGGGAGGAAACCCACGCAGACACGGGGAGAACATGCAAACTCCACGCAGGGAGGACCTGGGAAGTGAACCAGAGTCTCCTTACTGCGAGGCAGCAGCGCTACCCACTGTGCCACCAACTTTAACTTCATTTAAATAATCTACATTGTTAATAATTAAACATGTAAGGACATGGTGCCACAGAGCTAGCGAGGAGCTAGCGCTCCCTTCACGGATTGTTCCTGCCTCGCGCTATATAATAGAAACCACAGCATAGAGAGAAGTGTGTACATTGCTTCTTACAGGAAAAGGCGATGGAAAAAGTGCACTTGAATAAAAGTGCACTTTTGTTATACTTTTACACCAATATATGTTCCTGTGTTTGAACGACACGGGCAGATGGGGAGTGTCTGATGATTGCATATAGCGCCGAAGTTACTGCTTTTTACCATTCTTTCCTCTGCATGTCCTGGAGTACAAAAGAAACAGCATACAGCAACATGCGGGGACTGGCAGGAACACTCAATAAAACTGAAAAAAAAGAAAAGCAAGTGACGGTGAGATACGAAGAAGGCAGCTTCGCCAGTGTTTGTGTGTCAGAACCCGGGGTGGGGGGGTTGGCGTTAGTATGCATCGTGGTACACTGCAGAGCTATAGCGCGTCTTTAGTGAAAACAGTCGTGTCAGATGGGGTTGTATGGATTGATTCTGAACGCGACTGAGAAAATGAAAAGTGAATAAAAAAGCTAACCTTTACAAGGATCATAAATTGCACCGGCTGTTACAGACTGAAATCAAATGTATGCTTTTATTCTAAAATAGTAAGACTAAGAGCAGTTTACTTCTCAAAACAGAGGGGCGCAGGATCGAACTCATGACCTCTTAATTCCCAAGCGGGGGCTGAGTCTATTGAACCACAGAGGCAGTTACACTAAACTACTGTCAATGTCGCATGTTAAGGCGGCTTTTTGTTTCTGCAGTTATATTTTTGAATAAAAGCGCAATTGTGTTATTCTTGTGAAAATGTTTCTTTGCTATTTGGACTTCAGGCTTCATACACTATATAGTTTATGCCTACATTTTGTCATCTACTACTAGAATATAAAAAACGTTTCTGTTTTAACAATGTGTTGACACAGATTACTGTAGAAACGGAACAAACATGAAATGCGTGTGTTCCAAACAACGATCTATTATTTCCACTCTAAAACTCCACTTCACTCCCAGATACTCAATCAAGCTGAAGTTCGTGCACGTTCTAAATTGGTGGGGGGATGGAATAGCCGGCTGCTCCTAGCTTCTCTTTATCAGCACACTAGCAGAATACCCGCGCTTCGCAGCGGAGAAGTAAAAAGAAAAGGAAACATTTTAAAAATAACGTAACATGACTGAGAATGTAATTGTTGTCATGAGTGTTGCTGCATATATATATATATATATATATATATATATATATATATATATATATATATCAAAATACCAGCCGCAGCGAAAGTAGTGTGTTAAAGAAGCAATGAAAAAGAAAAGGAAACATTTTGAAAATAATGTAACATAATTGTCAATGTAATTGTTTTGTCACTGTTGTGAGTGATGAGTGTTGCTGTCATATATATATACAGTAATCCCTCGCTATATCGCTTCGACTTTCGCGGCTTCACTCCATCGCGGATTTTAAATGTAAGCATATCTAAATACAGTGATCCCTTGCTGTATCGCGCTTTGACTTTTGTGGTTTTGCTCTATCGCGGATTTTATATGTAAGCATATGTAAATGTATATATATATATATATATATATACTCAGCTAAAAAAGAAACGTCCTCTGACTTTCAACTGTTTTACTTTAAGTAAACTTAATGTGTAAATATTTGTATGAACAGTAAAAGAGTCAACACCATAAGACATAAACTAAAATGTTTCACAATGTGTCCCTGAATGAAGGGAGGCTCAAAATCAAAAGTACCAGTCAGTATCTGGTGTGGCCACCAGCTGCTTGAAGTACTGCAGTGCATCTCCTCCTCATGGACTGGACCAGATTTGTCAGTTCTTGCTGTGAGATGTTACCCCACTCTTCCACCAAGGCACCTGCAAGTTCCTGGACATTTACATTTACATACATACATATATACACATATATATCTACATATATATATATACATATATATACACTAGCAAAATACCCGCGCTTCGCAGCGGCGAAGTACTGCATTCAAATTTTTATTAGGAAGAAAATTAAACCTTTTTAAACTGTGGGACAATATGCCAATAATTATTTGTTAAGGATCTCTTTGTATACCATGTTGTCAGTTCGGCCGTCCGGTTGTAACATGACCAAGCTGTGCGCTGAGCTTACTCTTGAGTATGCAACTTACAGTTGGCCATGTGAACAGTAATCTTGTCTCAAATCTCACAGCTTGGATTGCTGCTGTCATAATCGGTTTGAGATCCATGGTTTGTTTCAATTACGACAGTATTTGCAGGATTTGTTGTGTTGAAGTGACATTTGGCATCTGTCAAGCGTTGTAAGCACACAACCGGTTTCATCGATAAAATCACATCCAGCTTTTGAGAGTTTAAACATTCATAAACATCAAAGTGTCCACTACTGAAATCGTCACCTGTGAATCTAAGATGTTTAAGAGGCATTGGCGGTTGTCGAAAGGTGTAAAATATTTGGCCATTTCGGTACACTTGAAAGCGACAACCGAACAATTCAGCGGCAGCCATCAACTCACATGCAGAACCATAGGTGAAGGGCTTAAGCATTTCACTCTTCTAGTGCTCCTGTTTAGTATAATTATCTCCTGTACCGTCATCAGTCCACACCTTGAACCTGTCCCAGTCATTCAATATATAAGACAGTATGTTCCTCCGGATATCAAGAGTGAGCCTGATATGGCCGTGCAATATGTAACAAAGAGAATGGAAAAGGTAGGTGGTATCTCCGGGCACGGAAACCACTCAGTAAGTGACAGTTCTTTGATCGAAAGATTTTCTTGAAGATGGGCCCATAAGTAACAAAGACTGTTGAAAAGTTTAATATGGCATCCGACAGTGGCATCATACTACCGAAATAAGTACGTACATTGGTTTCAGTTAGTGGAGGGAAGCCGCCTACCAAATTTCGAGAAGATGGGGCCATAAATAAGAAAGTTCAACATGGCGGACGTTGTTGACCGTTATGACCATTACGCGTAGAATTTCGAAATGAAACCTGCTTAACTTTTGTAAGTAAGCTGTAAGGAATGAGCCTTGCAAATTTCAGCCTTCTACCTATACGGGAAGTTGGAGAATTAGTGATGTTGGAAAATTCAATATGGCGGCTGACAGTGGCGTCATACCACCGAAATAAGCACATACATTGGTTTGGTTAGCTAAGGGAAGCCACCTACCAAATTTCGTGAAGATGGGGCCGTAAATAAGAAAGTTCAACATGGTGGACGTTGTTGACCGTTATGACCGTTACGTGGACAATTTCGAAATAAAACCTGCTTAATTGTTGTAAGTAAGCTGTAAGGAATGAGCCTGCCAAATTTCAGCCTTCTACCTACACGGGAAGTTGGAGAATTTGTGACGTTGGAAAGTTCAATATGGCGGCTGACAGTGGCGTCATACCACCGAAATAAGTATGTACATTGGTTTTGGTTAGCACAGGGAAGCCGCCTACCAAATTTCGTGAAGATAGGGCCATGAATAAGAAAGTTCAATATGGCGGATGTTGTCGACCGTTATGACCGTTACACGTAGAATTTCAAAATGAAACCTGCTTAACTTTTATAAGTAAGCTGTAAGGAATGGGCCTGCCAAATTTCAGCCTTCTACCTACACAGGAAGTTGGAGAATTAGTGACGTGTGGAAAATTCAATATGGCGGCCGACAATGGCGTCATACCACGAAATAAATGCGTACATCGGTTTTGGCTAGCGCGGAAGCCACCTACCAAATTTCGTGAAGATGGGGTCAGCCTTCTACCTACACGGGAAGTTTGAAAATTGGTGACGTTGGAAAATTCAATATGGCGGCCAACAATGGCGTCATACCACCGAAATAAGTACGTACATCGGTTTTGGTTAGCGCAGGGAAGCCGCCTACCAAATTTCGTGAAGATGGGGCCATAAATAAGAAAATTCAACATGGCGGACGTTATCGACCATTATCGACCGGTATGACCGTTACGTGTAGAATTTCTAAATGAAACCTGCTTAACTTTTGTAAGTAAGCTGTAAGGAATGAGCCTGCCAAATTTCAGCCTTCTACCTAAATGGGAAGTTGGAGAATTAGTGATGAGTCAGTGAGTGAGTCAGTGAGTGAGTGAGTGAGGGCTTTGCCTTTTATTAGTATAGATTTAGAAGACAAAGGGCGCTGGCGGAGAGGTGTGAAGGGATTTAAGAAGCGATTTATGGTGGGACGGAATTACGAGTTTTTTCGTAGGCTCTGGTAATTCTAGTGTTAAGAGCTATTTATATTGATTTGCATATTCAAAGAGGCATTCTGGAAGGAGTTGGGGCGGGACAGCAGGCACGTGCATGTGCATTACTTTTCACGCTGACTGGGATTTATGTAGTGGAAGAACGTGGAAGTTGGCATTCGCACAGATTTATGCATCTGGATTTATTTGTGCGTACGAACATTTCCTCTTTTGTGCTTATGCCATGTTATAGTGTGAGTTCTACACACGATGTTATGCATGAGGCTCCAGGAGATCTCTGACGTTGGCATTTCTGATCATTTTGCAGTTGTTTTTGAAATTAACTTTTTGTGTCCACCCATCACTTTCACTAAACCGCAGCATTTTTTGTGCTGTATAAATGCTGACGCAGCATGGACATTCTGTGATATTTATTCTGACAGTCATTTGCCCTTGGTGTTTGAAGCCCTCTCTGTGTGTTAGGATATTACTGATATAGTTAAGCTTCTCGATTTCACTTGTACGTATACTCTGGATCTGGTTGCACCATTAAAGTTAAGGAGAGCCAAGGAACAAGCCAGTGTTCAGCCCTGGCTAAATGAGAACACTCGTGCGCTCAGACAGGAATGCAGGCAGGCTGAACTGAAGTGGAAAAAGGACAAACTGTAGGTCTCTTATGAAATTCTTAGAACTCACTGGAAGTCCTATCAAAAGGCTGTGAGATCAGCAAAATTACATTTTTTATTGTGTTTAATTGCGAATGCTGCCTCGAAACCTAGGGTGCTGTTTAGCACCATTTACACTCTTTTAAACCCACCTGTTAGCGGCTTCCCTGAGAGTACGCCTGAGACCTGTGAGCTTTTTCGGAATGATTTTATGAATAAAATTCAAGCCATTCGTTCCAGCATTATTCTTCCAAGCGTTGATTACTGTGGAAAGACACCAGTCACACTAAGGCCAGTGCACGGCCAGTTTACTTTCTTTCAACCTATTGCCTCTTCTCAGCTAGCTGATATAATGTTGCATATGAAACCTTCCAATTATCCGCTAGATATCTTACCTGCACACCTATTTAAAGATACTTTTGGAGTGTTTAGTCCAATTGTGTTGACTATTAATAACTGTCTAAAATCCGGTATAATGCCAGACAACTTTAAACATGCAATTGCTCAGCCTTTGCTGAAGAAACCCACACTTGATCCTACAGCTCTTTCAAACTATAGGCCTATTTCAAAGCTCCCATTTCTGTCTAAAAGTATGGAGAAAGTTGTTTCTTTGCAGTTAATTTCACCTCTGGTGGATAACAATGTATGTGATGTGTTTCAGTCAGGTTTTAAAAAACTTAATAGTAGTGAATCGGCTCTGCTGAAGGTAACAAATGATATTCTATTAACTTTGGACTCTGGCTATTCTGCAATCTTGGTCTTGTTGGATCTCAGTGTGGCATTTGACACAGTGGACCATGGAGTTTTGTTAAAATGGCTTGAGGATGAAATAGGCATTCAAAGCTGTGCACTGAAATGGTTTGTGTCCTACCTGAAAGGCAGATCTATGTCTGTTAACATAGATGGGAATTTCTCTCAGCCAGCTCCTCTCACACAAGGTGTCCCTCAAGGTTCTATTCTGGCTCCCCTTCTATTTTCCCTTTACCTGCTTCCCTTTTGGGCCATCTTTTACAAACATGATGTTGCGTATCATTGTTATGCTGATGATACGCAGCTTTAACCTCAAAGTTAGTTCTGACATCACTTCATCTGTAAAAAAGCTGTTGAGGATATTAAATATTGGATGGAACAAAATTTCCTGCAATTAAACGAAAATAAAACAGAAATCATTATTTTTGTTCCTACCACATCTGCAGTTGAAATTGGCATGCACTTAGGACCTTTGGCAGCAATGATTCATAATAATGTCAGAAACCTAGGTATCATGTTTGAGTCATCACTAAGTTTTGAAAAACAAATCTCCATGGTAGTAGAGTTCAGTTTTTACCAAATGAGGCAAATTTCTAAACTAAAATCCTTTCTATCACAGAAATACTTGGAAACAGTAATTCATGGCTTTATTACATCTTGACTAGATTAATGTAATTCTTTATCTGTGGGTCTGCCAAAATCGTTTAGATTCTAGCTAGATTTTTGTTTGGGTCAAGAAAAAGGGATCACATCTCCCTCATTTTAGCCTCTCTCCACTGGCTACCAGTGAGGTTTTGCATTGATTTTAAAATCTTGTTTTTTTTTAAAGCCTTGGAAGGTCTCGCTCTAAAATATATCTGTGACCTCCTTCACCCCTATGTGCCACCAAAAGCACTGAGGTCATCTGGATGACTGCTCCTTGTAGTGCCAAGATCTCGGCTGAAGTCTAGGGGAGACAGAACTTTTTCAGTTGTTGCTCCCAGGCTTTGGAATGACTTGCCTCTGCACATCAGGTCTTCATCCTCGATTGAGGTTTTTAAAAGCTGGCTTAAGACCTACTTGTTTTCTTCTGCCTTTCATTGTGTATGATGGGATTGTGGCGGATGTTACAATTGGTTGTTTTATTAATCTGCTGTTGCATGATTGTTTGTATTCTGTTTATTTTAATGCTTTTTTGTACAGCACTTTGGCACAGCCTCTGTTGTTTTAACTGTGCTTTTATAAATAAATATACTAAAATAAATAATATAATCTACTTAAGGGAGACACCACTGGAGCTAATCTAGTCAGCAGGAGTACAACACATTCATGACTTGGTAAAAACAGTTGGGTAATTGTTTCCCTTAGCACTAGACTCAGGAAAAAGACAGAGCCCAAGAGCTATGAATGAGATAAGACCTTCTAACACTCAACCAGTCAAATGAGCTGATCATACAAAAGCAAAGCAATGGAGTGGTCTCAAGCCAGTAATTAAGTCAAAAAGCATGTCCATATAGGGCAAAAGTCAGCCTCAGTGATTGGAAAATACATAAACAACACTGAAAACATGGGTGTGTTAGGTTTCAGACAGGATCGGATCCCTGACTTAAGTATTATTTTCCTTTTTTGTTATTTCTGTTGTCTGTTCAGTCAAACCCTTGATTATTTTTGTGCTTCCTTGCCTTGCCTGTTTGTTTTTCTGTTTCTTTTCGTAACAAATTATTGAATATAAAAGAATACTGTTTCATTTTTGTCCAAAATAACAGAGGTTTACAATTATCATCTCATCTAAAAGACATTTTTGGCCATTTTGAAATAAGTGAACTTTAAAAGCCTGAGCCCCATTTTGGGCCAGTATAGGCTGACAAGCTTATCATTTCAATTGGGGACAAGGATGATTTTGGTGATGGCTACTTCGGAGATGCTGACCCAGTGGAATCTGGTTAAGTTTTTTTATTATTATTTTGTGATGTGCATACCTTTTTGATATTTTGGTGTTGCTGGTGCTATGGTACGGCGACAAAGTCGATTGAAGATTGGGGTGTGTAACAGCCCACTTCAAGCACTGTGTGTCACCCAAACCTGTCTAGTAACACCACGCCACAAAACCCACTACAGTATACCAAGCTAAAAAATATACATTAAAATGCTATATAATGCTGAGTGCTACACGGAACGATTTAATCTATACTAATGAAAGGCAAAGCCCTCACTGACTGACTGACTGACTGACTGACTGACTGACTGACTCACTGACTCACTGACTCATCACTAATTCTCCAATTTCCTGTGTAGGTAGAAGGCTGAAATTTGGCAGGCTCATTCCTTACAGCTTACTTACAAAAGTAGGTCAGGTTTCATTTCGAAATTCTACGCGTAATGGTCATAACTGGAACCTATTTTTTTGTCCATATACTGTAATAGACTGCAGCTCGATGGCCGTGGGAGGCGGAGTTGTGTCTCTTCGTCATCACGCCTCCCACGTAATTGAGTGCCTGCCCATATAAGGTAAATATTCACGGGTGAAGGACTGTGCTTAGCATATTCATAAGTAAAAATATCTGAATCACAAACTGATGTTAATTATATTTTGTCCATGAATACTTATTAAATAATTCCAAATAGTCTGTCCGCTTCCTTTCATAGCTTTTCCGATGGTTGTGCTGCTTCCAGGCATGTATTTTCATATTAAAGCATTTAACCAATCACATTTCAGCCATCATTTGTTGCCAGGGCAGAGAGGACTTTAAAGTCTGTTGTGCAGGCACTCTATCACAGAATAAATGTCAATTAACCTGTTGCTTCAACCAATCAGATTTTGAGTTGGTGTCAGTACGGCCCTCTAGCCGGCGTACGGCAACATCACCGTATTCAGACCCATTGATTAGATAGAAGCCGCAGGTTCAATTTTTAGCATTAGCTTCGATGGCAATAGAAAGGGACTTTTTGATGGAACTGAGGCACATGGATAATCCGTACGACAGAGTGATTGAACTATTTTTGAGGAAAGAGAGGAGGATGGATTTTGTTTACAAATAATCCGAATTTTTGGTGAGTAAAATGTTGCAATTTTCCTAAATAATATTGCAAGTTTATGAGTTATTATTGATGTTTTTTATGTGTGTCAAAGCTGTGGCTGCAGTAGAAAGGAACTTGTTCACCCCTGTTTTGTCTATTCAATAAAGGCATTTATTGTGGCTACAGGAGTTATCTATCTGCGATGCAGCAGCTCTTTATACTGTATTTCTGGACATTAAGATGGTTTTTATAACCATAAATTAGTTTTTGAGGGGCAGGTTGATTCAGACGGAGCAGTACTGAAGGCCTAGGTGTGAGATGCACTGATGGACCAGATCATACGTAAATTTAATGAACATTACAATCCGAAAATAAACAAAACTGTAGAGAGGCCCATGATTAAATGAATTGTAAAAAAGTAAGAGCGAAACGACGGTGACTTATTGAGGCAGGCAGGCCAGAGCACAATAGCACATAGCTTGATGTAGTGCGCGTTAAGTCGATCTAAAATGCGCGTTCAGATTTGAAAAAATATATCTTTTCAAGTTCTATTTGGATATAAGTAGGTTCTATTTAGTCGACAGAAATATCTTTGGTAGGAATGTAAGTTGAATTTAGTCTTTACATTTCTATGGTGAAGAAAAATTTATGCAATGATGACTAAATTTAACTTACATTCCTACCAAAGATATTTCTGTCGACTAAATAAAAATTACTTATATTTAAAATTTAAATAGAACTTGAACAGATACGTTCATAATGCCCACACAGCACTATGTGCACATAAGAGCGGATGTCATCTGTTTTAACAAGCAGCGTATTGCACTGATACGAAATAGCCTGCCCATTTAATTATTTAGGAATGGATAGATAAATTAAGAATTTGTACAAATAATGTTTTTCTGTTTTCTTTCTTGATGGATTCTGGCATGCCCAGCAACAGCTGCTCGCACCCCAAAGGGTGTGTGTGTGTATATGTATATATATATATATATATATATATATATATATATATATATTTCTCACTGTTACGAGTGTTGCTGTCATATATATATATATATACATTGTCACACATGTGCGATTAGGAGGCTGTCAGAGAGCCTAAAGGTGAGTGAAACATCGCGAGACAGGGGGTTGTCACATGGTGCTTACCTGAACTCTTTTTGCCAACAGAAACCAAGACGGGAAATAATAAATCAACTTTCGGGTTTTCAAGATGTCCGCGATGACATCACTTCCGGCCATCCCTGATGACATCACTTCCGGCCAACCCTGATGACGTCCCTTCCTGTTAAAGCTTCCAGACTGCCAACAACTTCCTGTCACATGTTTTGTCATTTAGATATAAACGTCATTTTGCCTGAATCATTCATTTACTGTATTTCAAGACATTGAATCATCATTTTTGCTTATTGTCTCGCCGACAATATACGGGGACGGTCCCCAAACCTTTATTTTTGTCTGAAGAACTTTATTTAAATCACAACATATTATATATATATATATATATATATATCTACATATATATATATATATATATATATAGTTGTGGCAGTAGGCGGCCCTAGTGCTCCCTGAAACCCTCAGGTATAACTCCAGACACCAGGTAAAAGTCCAAGACTCTTTATTGTTTAATAACAATGTGCATAAAGCACCCTCCACACTACACATTGAAAACAACACTATTCTCTCCAACAATAAGCTCTCCTCCTTGCCCAGACACTTGCTCCTCTACCTCCCAGCTCAGCTTGTCATCTGGACTGAGGCACCGCCTTTTTATAGCCCCTGACCCAGAGGTGTTCCTGTCCCAACAGTCCACAGTTCCTTATTCCTTCCGGGTCAGGGCAATTAGTCCTTTACTTCAACCCGGGAGCACGTTGTTCCTTCCTGTCACATGACCGTGATGTACTCCCGGGTCATAAGGCACAAAAGAGCCCATAAGCCCCCCCACAGCGACTCCTGGTGGCCCCCAAGGTATCCAGCAGGGCTGTGTAAAAACACTACATAGTCCATAAGGCCCTGCTGGAACTCGGGGCACGATCCTGCTGTCGGGAGAGCTCCTCCTGGCGGCCTGGGAGTGAGGGCCGGAGCACGAAGCCGGCAGTCCTCCACAATATATATATATATATATATATATATATATATATATATATAAGACAACAACACTCATAACAGTGACAAAACAATTACATTGACAATCATGTTGCGTTATTTTTCAAAATGTTTCCTTTTCTTTTTCATTACTTCTTTAACACACTACTTCTCCGCTTCGAAGTGCGGGTATTTTTCTATGAAATATAAAGGGACTCAAGAAGTGTAAGGAAAAGTCATGGCTATCCATCAATCTGACAATAACACTGTCCAGTCATTCATCCAGCTCTGTCACTTCTCCTTCTGTGTGTATGCTGGATGGGAGGAAGAGCCTGCATAAAGAATTTTTTGATGCTGGAGGTAGTGAGGGTGCACTATCCTCAATTGCACATCTTAACTTCCTTTCGGGGATCCATGTGTGCAGGACAACAAGGGATGGAAAGTAGTTGCACCATTTTGGATTGACCCATGTTGGGATGGAGATGAGTCAGTCTTAGTCAAGACCTCATCTCTGACCTTGCCTCCATGGGTGGCACTATGAGGAGTACACAACTGCTGGTGGCAATTACTCAGGGAATCATTGATCATGCAAACCACTCCATCACCTTATGGTGCTGACTCAGTGGAGTAAGGAAGAGAAGACACAATGAAAAGGATTGTACTGTATATGGTCAACACATTAAAAAACAATATTAAACAGAAAATTAAAAGAAAGAAAAGAAATGTTATGATCAGGGTTAAATTTTGGGGTCTTATACCCTTTTCCTTTTATGGAAGCCACCTTGTGTACCATTGCTATAGTTGCCTCGAGTTTATCAGCTGATGGGATAAAAGTTCAACTGCACTGAACTTTATATGATCCATTGATAAGTCCTTCTCAACCTTTATTGTATTGTCTTTGTGATTAACTTTAATGTCTTCCCTTTTTTTCAACCTCTCATTTTGGTTTCATTTGCTTAATTTATTTTATTTTTTTTTGTTTTGCCTTTTTCACACAACTCCCAGTTAACTCAAGAAATTAATAAAAGAAAACAAACAAGAATAAGAAATTGAAAATTCACATATGTATCAGAAATCACAGCAAGAATTAAATTTCAGAAGTTTTTAAGTCTCTTACACTTTTGTAGACTACCATAGATAGATAGTATACTTATATACTGCATAAATCAGTAGTGTCTCATGATTACAAATTATGTTTTAATGTAATGGATTTTAAACACATTAGACATTCCAGTGATTTTGTTTTTCTAATGAAAGGTATTGTATAGAGAATAAGAGATCAGCTGGAATTGAAACAAGCAGAGGCACAGGTGCATTGCAGGACTATGACTGGGGACTGCTTCAAAGTACAGGCATTACAGAACAAAGGGTTATCTGGCACAAAAATGATACATTCAGATGTTAAAGAATACCGAAGCAAACCTCAGCAAATAGCCTAGAAGTAAAAAGAAAATTTGGTCAACTGAGTCCAAGCAGGGCTACAGGGGATATTAGGTTAAAAGAATCAGGAAATCACAGCAAAAAACAAAATACTGTGTGCTTTTTCAGATCTGAAAAGGGCATTTATTTCATGTGGTACTTTTCCAGTGGCATCAATACAAATAAGCAGACACTAGTTTCTTGAAGCATATAAAAATAGATGCATGCTGTTTAGAAAATGGTAACTATGTGGTATACCTTGAAATGTTATCAACTTGATAAATGTCTTGATTTTGAGTTAAATGTTAAACATTTCTTTTTAAAGACATTGCAGCCCCATTGTGACCTTCTTAAATAGCACTTGACGGAAACAAGCAGGTGGCTAATACCCTAATTCGTTTAGGGAAAAATTAATAAAACAGAAAAAAATGATATAGAGCATCGTCACTACCATGGCAGGTGCAATAGTTATTTGACATTTAACAGTGACAAAGCTCACAATAAACATCATTGCTACTGTTTCCTGCAGTGCAACACAGCAGGTCATGACATATAATAAAGTCAAAAAGAGACATTTATTCTGAGAAAAAAAGAACTGATTTCTCAGTGGAAAAGCAATTCCACAGTTTTGACATGTCTCAAGCTAAGCTTGAAGGCAAGTGTCCTTTCAATCATGAAGGCCTCATTATTTCTCTTTCAGAATACAGCAGAACTGCAGTAAAGGTGCAGTCACTGGTGCAAGTCCATCTAATACAAATACACTCACATATGCTGTTAAATATGACAGAGCTGTTGGTTTCCAGTTTGTGGATTCGGGGATCTCTTCACATTTGTCCGATTTTAAGACTTCATTGCTGACAAGTTGTAAAATATTTTCACTTTACTGTATGGCTGAAAATCTGTAATGGCTGGCACATGGAGTGTCCCTGGAATTAATGTCTTCAGGTGAGTCCAGCAGTCATCTTTCATTGTAATTGCTGAAGGTACAGCACTGCATGTAATATGAAACAACAAAAGAACATTGATAGAGACATTCTTAACTTCTGGGAGGTCTTCTGACACTAAGGTATAAAATTGTCTTCAATGACACTTCCTTTTGGATGTCTGCATTGCCATAAAGGAGAAAGCGGGTTTACAAAACGGATAGGTTATACTCACCTAACTCTCTCCTTGACTTTGCTTTACACTTTCTTCACACTTTCACTTTTTCAGCTTCTTTCTCATTATTTACTGTTGTTTTTCACTTACCCATACTTTGAGCACTATATGAATAAGAGTATCAGCATCACTCCTACCTTTTAAAGGAGCACCTTATATATTATGTGCGTGTGTGTTTGTTGATATTGCATCATTGCAGGCATGCAAGCAAGAATTTTATTGTATTTTGTGCAATATGTGCTAATTACACATGGCCAATATTTATATCCACTCATTCTAAATCTTACTCTTTTTGTTTTCTAAATAATTCAAACTGTAATACTGTCTTTTGAGTTTTTTGGCCTTATATGTTGTTATTTGTCCATTTTGCACACCAAGAACCTAATTTCAACCTTTAGACTGCATCTTGCCTGTTTGTTTGTTTGCCAATCATGCCAAAAAACTGATTTTCACAAAATTCTGCACATAGGTTGCTGTTGCTCTGACTTTAAATATAGGCTGTCTGGCATTTTAAAACTTTCATCGGGGTAGGGGTTATAAGGGGGGTAGACCAAAAGTGTGTGTTACTTGCGAAATAAACAAAATTTTACATGTATAATAAAGATGAATCAAGTTAAAAACCAGGCTACATGGAATTTAAAAATGTTTCATTTGTGAAAAAACAAACAACATGATCACACCAAAGTGGTTCAGCCAATGATAATGAAGGATTTAATATCCATCTGTTTATCACATGGGTAACAGTATGTGGCCTGTTCTGAGGTCAGTAGCAGTAAGAACCTGTTTATACAAGGTATGTATGGCCAATGAAAAAATGAAAAAATAATTAATATCCAAACATAGAAGAAAAGCACTGTCCATACTACCATTGTAACTCTCTCTTTGTGCTAAAAGGGCCTTGAAATGTTGTTTTGTCTTTGTAGAGTTCAATATTACTCTACTTTCCCCTTTTGTATTCTTTATTGTGTAGCTTTTGTCAGAATGCCTCAAATCCCATAGACTTACCACTGTTTATAAGGTATTGTACTTTATAACTTCTCCCCACCTTCCCTGCTACATCTATAACCGCAAGTAATTACATAGAGTAAAAGCAGGAGTTAAGTTACTTAAATAATGTATTATTGATAATATTCATAAAATAGTAACAATATGCAAAGTACATTTGAATATTGGCAACCATACCACCTGGTAGATGCTGATGTGTAGTTTTAGATGGCACACAGACTTGTTAGTTACTTAAAATGTCTCTAGTTAAAGTCACCAATTTTAGTCCACTTTCTTAAGAACAGGCTGCATGTCTCAATATGGCTGCTGAGTTGTGCTTCTCAGTGTGGACTTCTTTTCAGTCCTTGGTGTGTGAGATGCTCCTTCATCATGATGGTGTATGAGAGAGAGGGATGGGGGAAAGCAACCGAATTTATACATTCTTTGTCCAGATCCTTACACCAATAAGGTGTTGTGCTACAGAATGGCCTCTGATTCAAACCAATCCCAAACAGCTATACTTCAGACCAATGGGGGCACACAGTACTTTTCTCACCTGCCCCCAAAACCATTTGTCGAGCTGATGCTTGCCAGCTAAGTAGTCTGGCTTTCCTGTGGGGGTTGATTGAGAGGGTCCTGCAGAGAATTACTTGCCAAACTGGTTTTAGGCACTTCCCCTGACCTGTCATAAAATTTACTGTCACAACAACAAATGTGGAACCATGAGGACCTCCTCACAGGCTCAGTTGAGGTTTAAAATAACCCACCGGGACAAGGGGTGGGGGATGCTGCCACTAACACTGTCATCTCATTCTTTCTCCACAGTGCCGAGAAGTCACCCAGTGAGGACAACTAAACCCATCCTTACCATTTCAGCCACATAAAAAGCCCAGGCCTTCTGGAAAAAGGTGACATTACTGGCTCAAGCGACCCACCAGACAGAGCTCTGCTAGTTATACAACTTGGTTATCCAGCCAAACAGCCTTGCCTTTGTTTTCTTATTTACTGTATCCCTCATAACGGGAAGTATGTCAGAGAGCGTTTTCTTTTGTTTTTGTTTTGTTGTTCTCTGGACAATAAATGGAGCCATCCGGGTGGTGTTGCATATTTTTCAGAGTAGTGGAGCTATCATTCCTGCACATGGCCACAACCAAACAAAATCATTTTATTTATTTATTTAACTTAAGATGATAATATGACAATATGAGTATGCTAATAATTCCAAGAATGGCTACATGAGAGCACTAGTGGGATAGTTGCATTTCAGCCAGCAATGACAAAAGCGTCAGCATTTAAAAAATACATACATTCTTGCTTTCTTATTTTAATGCATCATACAAATATACCTGGAAATGCCAGGTACTTTGGCTATTATAAGATAAACTTCAAATATTTAAAAGTATATTTTTCAGGAAATGTTATTTTCTGGTTGTACACAGTATATTCATCCCACTTCCTGTATGTTTAATTAATAGGTGATAATCAACTGGTCTTGTATGTGACCCTGCAACAGACTGCCTCCTGTTTAGGTTCCTGCCTTGTGCCACATGCTGCCCACATTGGCTCCAGCCCACTAAAACCCCGAACTGGATTTAGCAGTTCAGATAGTAACATAACATAACATTCTCAAACCCACTTATTCCAATTCTGGATTGCAGGGGGCTGAAGCATATCCTGGGAGCACTGACCAGGAAGCAATCCAACTCACACACACCACCACACCATAGTCAACAAAGGGGGCATAATGGAATAATTTGTTAATTTACCATGCCTAAACATCTTTGATGAGAAAATGCAGAAAATGTCCAGCCCTCCTTCTAGACCCCAGGACCTGGATAATATATTGACTCTGCCCGGAGAATGTTCACATGTTGGACGTGAAGCCATGGTACTGTTATGTCATGTTATTTGTCTTAGCATACACAGTACATTATTGTTGTCCTTCTGTAACTTAATCATGTTACCTTGTTCTCAATGCAGCTAAGAGGCTTACTGTTGATCTAATCTAAAAGAATCGATGAAGTTGTAATGAATCGTATATGACTTTTTATGGAAGCACTATATTCAGGGTTGCAGTATGCCTTGAGCGTTATACTGACAGGAAAGGCGAACCTGAACTGGATAAACTGAATTCAGAAATTAATGGATGACTAGCTGTTTATGGAATATTTCATTTAAACTAAAGTCAAAAAGAGAAAATATAAAATACAGTGGTATGTTAAAAAATACTGACACTTGGGTCATGAAGGAAAGGCTGTCATTAGCTTTTATATTACATTTTTAAGCATTTTTCAAAAGTATTCATTTAACATCTTGTACTAGGAAACAGAAAATGAATGTTTAGCAATAATTGAAAAAAAATGGTGAATGGGTGCAGTGATTAGTGCTGGTGCCTCCCATTTCTAGTGATGTGGGTTTGATTTCCGACCTGACACTCTGTGTTTTGGTATCCTTAAGATTTTCTGAGGATGTGTGATGCTTGGGTTCCATGAATCTGGACATCAATAATCATGACTGGGATGGCCAGGACAATGAGGATGCATAAACAAAATGTTGGTGCAAAGCAGGGCATTGTGCATTTTTATTCAATCAATTAGAGCCGAAAATAAATAAAGTGCAATGCACCTCTCTTCTTTAAATAAATAATTAATCTAATAAAAACAACTGCTTCTTCAGTGTGAGTTAAAAATCCAGTCATCAATACATAATCCAAAAGAAAATGCAAAAACAAGAATAAAATCAGTACTTCTGTCTCACCTGAGCCTCAGTGACTCTCTTACATTCCTCCACTCCTGCTCACCCATCAGCAGGAGACTAGCAGGAGAAACACTAGCAAGCATGGTTAACCTATAAACTGGCTAGCATCCCAGTCACCTCAGCCATTCACTGCTGGGACATCCAAGCCTAGCCCCATCTTCACATCATTGTGGTGCCTGTAAGACAATCTCCCAATGCCCTTTGGTTGCTCCTGCTGAGCATCGCCAAGAGCACCAATTCCTCTCACTCACCAAGGGGCCAACTCTTAACCGCCAAGCATCCTGCCTACTGCACTGGCTTGCTCGCCCAATCATTTTCATTCTTGATTTTCTTCTTTTTTTTCTTTCTCTTTCATTTGTCAAATCTCCTTTTAAAATCTCATTTGTGTCCTGCTTAGGCTACTTCATACTGGGCGTATGTAGGAGCTTTCACTAACTACATGTGAAGTGTTAATGAGGAAACTGGGAGAGCTGATAGTGTTTGCATATGAAATTCCCTATTAAACACTGTGGGGTGCATGGATTTCCAGCAGCACACACCTGCACCCAAAACCCAGACCCGCACTGTTTTTATTTTAAAAACTTTGCACCATCACGGACCCCAACTCACTTTCACACATGATGTCTCCGCAGGTACATTTCTTTCTTATGCCTGAAATGTGTAGGCTACATTAATGAAAAACTCTTAGGATGTCCTTGTATGAATGACTGTGTGTATGAGTGTGTGAGTGTCCACTGGAAAGGCCTGACATCTAGTTGAAAGATGGTTTCGGTCTTGCACCTGTTGCTGCCGGGATAGGCTCTGACTCCCCACAAAATATAATGGAAAAGCTGTTCATAAAAATGGATGAATGGATCAAAGTAATGAAAAAAAGATTAGACATAAAAATAAATAATTCCATTTATAAAATTTATTTCATATAGTCATAGAATTACGAGGGGGTCATATTTCATTGAGTACAAGGCAGAAAACTGCTAGAGTTTCAAGTCATGAATGATTCTAATGCACACGTGTTGGAGCTAAAGAAGTACCATATGTGGAAAATGCAGTGTAGCCTTATTGTGACATGTACAGAATACAGTAATGTTAAGACTATAAGAAATTCAAGATGGTGTTTTTTAAACAGAGATCATTGAAGAGATTCACAAGGGAAGTGGAAGAGACAGAAGAAACCTTGAGAATGAGATAGATGCACTGTAAATAGTATACAAAGTGTCACTGAGTGGAAGAGTGCATCTAGAGTTCATCACAGTCAGGGCAGAGCGTCATCTACAGTTCTATGACTATATCGTAATCACATGGGATGAGTTGGTGCATGTGCATTTCATTCCATTTTTAAACTGAAATGAGATATACTATAAGAACTGGCTTGGTTTTTGTACAAAGTATGGGAACTACATATTTCTATATGTCAGATGTGATATTGATTTTAATGTCGAGAACTAACAGTCCTACCACAACTTGTAGGCGTCAGGTGGCATTAGCTGTAATGTCTTACTGATGAAAGAGCACAAGGCTGTCCAGTTGCACAGGTTTTCATGTGGGAGCTTTTAAAATATTTCTAAATACAAGATTGACTCTTATCGTTTTGCTTTACAATGTTCATTTTCTTTCTACCACCTACAGTTATTTTCTTGAGCTGAAATATGACAGTTACTTGTTTATTTCCATCTTAATTGTGGAAAATTAAACCAGCAAGAAGCAGAACCATGCCATAAATACAATATTTGGTGACCATTAGCTGTATTATTGGTGTTTGTCACTGTACACTGCATTTCAACATAAACTATATTGACAAAAGTATTGGAACACACCTCTGAATTATTGAATTCAGATGTTTTAATTAGACCCATTGCCACAGGTGTATAAAATCAAGCAACTAGCCATTCAGTCTCTATTTACAAACATTTGTGAAACAAAATGAGTCATTCTGAAGAGCTCAGTGACTTCAAGTGTGGTACTGTGGTAGGATGCCACTTTTGCAATAAGACAGTTGGTGAAATTTCATTCCTGTTGGATATTCCACGGTAAACTGTAAGTGGTATTTTTGGAAACTGGAAGCATTTACTCACAGAGCAGGATATAGCGGGTCCGCAGCTCAGAAGGAAAGGTCAGTTTTTAAATAAATAATCTCTGCACTCGAGGCTTAAAGAGGGGTCATGGTAGTGTGGACAGAGCGGTTCCCAGCAGCTATACGGGCTTGGGCATTTCCGCACTGAAGTGCACAGGTGTGGGATCGCCCATGTCTGTAATTGATGCTGGGAGCTGCTAATCACCACACCTGTGCCACATCCCCTTTATAAATAGGAGAAGCAGGAGTGCGGAGGGGAGATGAGAAGAAAAGAGAATAGGACCGAAGGTAATAGGAAGAAAAGAAGGCAGGAGGCGAAGAAGTAGGTGCAGAAGCGAGCGAGAGAGAGCAGGCTTACTGTAATAACAACACGCAGGTGGGAAGTGAGCCTTAGCGGGGTGTTTGGCCGACACTTGGGGGCAAATGGATTGGATCACTCCTGCTGAGTTTTTCAGAGGAGCAGGATTGACCACGATAGAGAAAGGCTTGTAGCATAAGGCTGCAGAAGGCAACAGGAGTCAGAGGCTTGGGAGGTTGAAGCACCAGTGTGAGCACCCTGGTCGCTGAGGAACCCGAGTCTCAGTCTGGAGGGAGCTGTACTGAGCCAGGGTTCAGAAAACTACCAGACCATTAGGAGAAAGTCAACTGCTGGTAGGGCGACTCCCTTGTTGCATGGCCTGGATGGGAGAAGCAGGGGAGCCGCCAGCTTAAGAAGGCACCAATTTTTTTTAAAGGACCCCTTCCAGCCATTATTGATTTTTAACCTCATTTTATGGATTTATTTATTGCTTTATTTTAACCTCCACATTTCACTCTGTTTTTAATGGATTATTTAATTGTTGGCATTTTGCAGCACTGCATTTTCTTTTGAACACTGTTTGGATTTGTTTTGTTCGTTTTTAATAAAAGCACTTCTGCACTTTGCACCTTCCCTATGCATTGGTTGGTGTCCTCATTGTCCAGCTCATCCGGTTACATAAACAACGGTGTTGGGTTCAAGTGTTCTCAAAAGAGAAGTGGGAGCAGGAAGCAGAACCCACATCGTCACACAAGTAAAATTACAGAGCAGGGTCAACAACTGCCAAGGTGCATGGAGCATAAAAGATGCCAACACTCTGCTGATTCCACAGCTGAAGTGTTTCAAACTTCCACTGGCATTACCTGTGCAGCAGGAGCTTCATGGAATGGGTTTCCATGCCTGAGCAGCTGCATGTAAGTCTCACATTACCAAGTCCAATGCCAAGCAATGGATGGAGTGGTATAAAGCCAATACTTTTGTGCATATAGTGTAGCTTTAGGAAACAGAAATGGCCCTTTTAGTTCAACATTTGCATCCATACTTTCAAACTGAAGAACACCATACATAAAAGATTTTTTCAGAAATGTCCACATTAAAAAATGGGAGAGGAAGGCAGACACAAAGATGACAATACTCTCCTTTCAGTCGCTTATATGAAGATGATATGTTTAATCAAAGCTATTAAAAGTAATAAAACAATAATAAACCAACAGTAAGAAAGATGTATAAGCAAAAAGAAAAAAAAAGTATAATGTTTAGCAGTTCTCTTTTTCTGAAGTACATTTGTCGGTATGATCCCAGTGGATATGGCTAATTGGTAAGCAAGGCATGCAAGTCTAAAAGGCTGTTCTTTATAGCTTCTCAGACATCAGGGAGCTAAGACTGCAAAAACACATTAGTTATCAGGCAAATATTGAACCCAAGGGTCTCCCTTCTGAAAGAAGATATCAGGTCTTTCAGTCTACCAGAGCTATAGTAGCAATGTTGAAAGTTTCAGTAAACACATAAAAAGGACAAAAATATCAAAAATATTGCAAATGGATTATTTTCTCTGGTATTAGATAAGGAAGTGATCACTACTATAGTCTTGTGTATATTGTAATATGATAGGATAATATAAAACTTGATACTTGATAAAATAATAAATGCTATATAAAATAGTAAGTAAGCACAAACAGATCTTTTGCCCAACTTGTGATTTTTGCTTTAAAATTTCAAAGACTGCTGCTTTAATTTAAGAAAAATGATTAGTACTACATTTGGTTGATCTTTGTTTTTAATTCTAAAATTTCTTGTGTGTGTTTATTTTTGGGCAAGACTTACCAAGCCTTCCTGGCTTTTCATTAATGCGCACCTCTATACGATGTGTAATGCTTTTGTAGGCCTTGTTGTCTTCGTTGACCATTAAAAAGAAAATAGTGGATGAATATTCTTGTAAGTGGCTATGTTGCTCAAGTGTTACAAGTCGGAGAATATTTCATATTTATGCTGCAATAACCAACAAATAATTTTATATTGAGTGGACAGAGCTTTCCAAACTGAAAAATACAAAACCAAGAGTTATCAAGTGGGCTGAATTATTTTAAAATCACAGTGAAATCAGATAGATCGAACTTTATTTGTCCCCAAATCAAAATATGGCTTTAACAGATGCTCTATGAATAAAATAAATGCATGAATATATATAGATACTGTAGATATATATATACACAGTATGTATGTATGTATATATGTATATATAGTGGACTATGGCCGGCCACTCATCCCGGCCAATACTCCCAGGCTGCCAGGTGGAGCTCTCCCAGCAGCATGGAGGTGCCCCGAATGCCAGCAGGGAATTCTGGACATTGGAGATTTTATCCACAGACCTGCTTGATACCACAGGGGCCCATAGAGGACACTGCAGGGAGGCCCAGAGAATCATATCTGCCCTATAACCCGGAAGTACATCTTAGTCACAGCGAAAGGGGAAATGACATACTTCCGGGATGAAGAAGAGGCCTTTTTATCTGACCAGGACGTGATAGGAAGTCACATGGACTGAAGGATTGGAAATACTTCCAGGTCAGGCAATATAAAAGGACGATGGGAAATCCCAGACGGCGAGCTGAGCTGGGTGGAAGGGTGGCAACGCGTCTGGGAGTGGTGGAGGATTATTGATTATTGTATTGGAGAATTATTTGTATGAGTATTGTGGAGGGGAGGGTGCTTTGTGCACTGTTAATTAATAAAAAGTCAACTTATTGGACTTTTACCTGGTGTCTGATGTATTGTCTGAGGGTTCATGAGGACAATAGCACTCTCTATCTGTCACAATATATATACAGTAATCCCTCGCTATATCGCGCTTCGACTTTCGCGGCTTCACTCTATCGCGGATTTTATATGTAAACATAACTAAATATATAACGCAGATTTTTCGCTGCTTCGCGGGTTCTGCGGACAATGTCATTTTACTTCCTGTACATGCTTCCTCAGTTGGTTTGCCCAGTTGATTTCATACAAGGGACACTATTGGCGGATGACTGAGAAGTTAACCAATCAGAGCACGCAGTTAAGTTCCTGTGTACTGAATGCAGTGTTAACCAGGAAGTCTCATCTCGCTCATTCAGTATCAATGTGTTTCGCTGTGTAAAGAGTTAACTTTTGTGCTCTTTTGTGTTTATCTTTGTGCATAGTCAAGCCCTTCATTAAGGCTCCAAAACGATCTGCTCCTTCTACTGCTTCAGGGTCTGTGCCCAAGCGTCAACGGAAGATGTTAATGATTGCCGAAAAGGTAAACGTCTTGGATTTGTTGAAGGAAGGGAAAAGCTACACCACTGCAGGACGCCATTACAGCATCAATGAGGCTATGATTCTTTTCATTTAAAAAGTAGGAAAGGAATATAAGATCTACGGCCGCAGTGTCCTTTTAACCAGGGTGCAAAATGAGTTGTAAGTGGATGTAATAAGGCAGTAGTCTGGATGGAATCTGCTTTAGGGATTTGGATTGAAGACTACCAGAAGAAGAACAACGGCAGTGCTACACAATCGTCTGAAGTGGCTCCTTTAGAAGGGCTGTAACGCTCTCCTTTGTTGTGCAGTAAAATTAAACTCATTGTTATCGGACAAGTCATCGTGTCATTGTTGGTGAGTAACCATAATTAATTTTCTACTTGCAGTACTTAGTACATGTACGTACATTTAGTGTCACTGTATACACATTTACTGTATAGTATTTTTCTTGCATTGTACGTATTTATTGCTGGTGGCCTGTCTATCGTAATGGCTGTAACATATGTGATATCGGAGACACTCGATATCTTTAAAATAATATTTAGGTTTTACTGTATATAAACAGTGGGTTTACATACATAATTTCAATGAATCTTACCTAATATCTAAGAGAATACAATGGGATTATGCTGTATAACTCTGCGGGGAATATTTATAAACAGTGTGGGAGAGTTTATAAGGGCTTAAAATATATAAAAATAACCATACAAACATATGGTTTCTACTTCGCGGATTTTCACCTATCGCAGGGGGGTCTGGAACGCAACCCAAGTGATCGAGGAGGGATTACTGTATATTAAATATTTTAAAAAGAAAGAAAACTTCTGACTTGGCAGTTCCATTCGCAGTGTGCAGACATATTGCTGTTGGTATCATGGAGCCTCAGTAGTGTATCATGACACACTTCTGCTGAAAAATTCATTGGTTGAAAGTTCTCAGTGTTAGTGTGTCAGAGAGAGGATGTGCAGCATTGTTCAAAATGGTACTCAGTGTTGTTTTAATTTTCTCCTTTGTTTCTACCTCCAAGGGGTCCAGAGTCCATCTCATATTTGAATCTGCCCTTTCAATTTGCTTGTTGATTCGATGGGTCTCTCTTGAAGTGATGTTACCAGCCAAGATCACCACAGCTTAGCAAATCACACACTGGTCATCACAGAGTTGTAGAACATCAGAAGGATGTCACTGCTCACATTAAAGGAACACAGTCTCCTAAGATAGAAGAGCCTGGAGATGAATACAATTTAAAGTAAAGAAAACTTCAGGAACATCTGGCAAAGCATACCAGCGTTACAGAGCAGCATCAGACCATCTATCAACTTTTTTAGAGCTTTGGTAAACTGTATCTTTAAGGTTAATAAGTATAAGGTTCATACTGTATAAAAGCAGGGATGAGAATGCACTGTTATCCCTCATTTTATTTTATCTTCCAGTGTTGAGGCTGCACAGTTTAGTACTTGCAGTATCTACATTTATCATTTGAGTAAAATATTTGGATAAGTGAAGTGGAATTGTTTAAACAACATATTCATTACATATGTACATACTAGGCACTGTCTCTCTTTTATTGTATTTTCTGTTTTATGTTTACTAGATTTTTTAAATTGCTTCCTTGCAGTTATATATGTAATTTGCACAAATATGTATACATGAAGGTTCTTCAAACAAAGCATTTCTGAACTTTATTTTTAAAAATGCTTTAAATTTATGTAGAAAAAATCACAATCATTGCCTCTCAGTATGGTCCCCCCTGTTCTTTTAAGCTAACCTACATCAGCAGTTTAGAAACTTCTGAGTTATGCACTGCTTCTTTCAACTCATCACCTGCAAAATAACAATCTTTCCTCCAATATAAGTTACTTTATGGTTACTGTTCTGTCAGTGAAAATGACGGCCATAGCACCTTTCTACTTCTCTTTAATGGCTGACAGCCTTCTTCATCACTCTGCACCCTTCACACTGATTTCACCATTTTTAACATTTCTATCAATTTCACATATACTTCTATAAGGTATAGGATTATCCAAACATGGAGAGCAGAAATTGTTGGAAAACTCCACTGCTTCTGCATGCACATAAGATAGTCACAGTTCTTCTTTTATCACACAGTCATGTTTAGAACTTTGTAGCAATTCACACGCTGGCAGCAAGGTCAACAGCAACAGCAAAACAAATTACAAAAGGTTGCAATGTTGCATTCTGAGTGAGCTATCTCACAAGCATGACCTAGAAATAAAAAGTGCAGAACACATGCATTATGTATATTGTTGTGTAGCGTTAGTAAAGAT
Organism: Polypterus senegalus; assembly: GCF_016835505.1. Classification (NCBI taxonomy): domain Eukaryota; kingdom Metazoa; phylum Chordata; class Cladistia; order Polypteriformes; family Polypteridae; genus Polypterus; species Polypterus senegalus. Next base: position 65,310,328 of record NC_053166.1, read on the forward strand.
GAGTAATATCAAGCATATAGTTGTAGGTTGATAAATATATTATACGTCATTATTTGTAAATTATCTTTTTACTTGTAGAATATTTAAAGAGAAGAAAGTTGTTTAACCATTTGTGGCTTTAGTACATTTATGACCCTAATATATGAGATAACATTTTTGTTGAGCCATCTGTGGTAGGAGGGGTGAGTTAACCAAAGTGAACCAGGTATGTGTAGGGACACATTACAGTCTTTTATTTTGTGCAAGCTCACATAACCCATTCCCCCAGGATGAAAAGCCTAGACTGTAGGGCAGGCTTGACACCAAGGATGTCACCTTGCACCCATTAGCCAAAAGGTATATCAAGGAAGTTGGACCAGTAGAAAGACTAGGTTCACCTTCCCACTTAGTTTCTTATGTCTTTCCTTTCAGTGTTACCAATGCAGAACAGCTATAGTGTCTGCTACTCCATGCAGAGACTTTCTGGATCTGGACTGAACAAAATAAAACAGCATGCCATCTGGTATCATGTCTCACAGGTTGTATTACTATTATTTTATCAACAATTATCAACATTTCTATTCTGCTTCTTTAAATTTTCATCATATTATCTATAGTACAGGACGGTATGGTGGCGCAGTGGGTAGCCCTGCTGCCATACAGGAAGGAGACCTGGGTTCACTTTCCCTGTCCTCCCTGCGTGGAGTTTGCATGTTCTCCCCGTGTCTGCGTGGGTTTCCTCCGCGTACTCTGGTTTCCTCCCACAGTCCAAAGACATGAAGGTCAGGTGCATTGGCGATTCTAAATTGTCCCTAGTGTGTGCTTGGTGTGGGTGTGTGTGTGTGTGTGCGCCCTGCGGTGGGCTGGCTCCCTGCCCGGGGTTTGTTTCCTTGCCTTGCGCCATGTGTTGGCTGGGGTTGGCTCCAGCAGACCCCCGTGACCCTGTAGTTAGGATATAACAGGTTCGATAATGGATGGATGACATAAAATACAATATGTCATTTTCTCTCTCCTGCCTGTTCTAGTACTCTGTACAAGTATAAAAAGTAGTGTAACATATGAGGACTAAATGCTGGAATTTGTATATTTTGGTAAAGTTTCCCCAATGGGACGACATGCAGAAACACAACTGCCTCTTTTGAGATCCTGCTACCTAACAGGATGACACGCAGAAGCGTAACTGCCGTGTCTGTTGAAGGTTGCTTGTCTGTCGCCAAGGCAACCACAGATTCACAGTGCCACAGCAACAACTACAAGCTGGCCGCTGCCCTGCAAAAAGTGCCAGTCACCCGATGGGTAATGCAGAAAACATTACAACTTGGCCACTGACCTGGCCCCGACCCTGCCTGTGTCTGTGTATAGTAGAATGGTAGATCCCGCTACAATTAATAACCTTACTGTTCCTGTTTCAAGTTGAATAAAGCTGACTTTGCTAAAGTACTGAGACTCAGCCTCGTCTTTGGAGTGCAAGGCACCGACTCACGCGTCACAACATATATACTGTATAGTAAAATGAAAACAACAACAAAGAAATGAGGGACAGAGTCCCATAGGATGCCCTGTTAAATTCTGATGTCTGAGGGACAGGAAAACAAACAAAGCACAAACATGCTATACAAAGGATTGGATTAATGCTGTATAGAAGAAGACTTCGGAGTGATAGAGCTCTGTTGTCCTTAGAAGCTGGTCCACAATTAACCACACTGACTTCCGATGGGAGTCTTCTTTATATTAGCATGTTGCAATACACTTCAATAACATAATTATTTACAAAAGGCTGATTTCTAAATCCACATGTAAACCCTTATTCTGATTATAGAAATCAGGTTATTGGCTTCTGTGAAGCTTAATTACCACAGTTAGATTTCTCTACAACTTATACAATTATTTAGCCATGTAAACCCTTAACACGGTTACTTTTAAGGATTTTGTGGACTGCACATCTCCACGCACTCTGTCAGTCTGCATGCGTATTTGCTTCACATGAGCTTTCAGTCGCCACAAGTAGAAGCATCCACAAAATATATTTCTAGAGGCAAATGTTCAGGCATTCACATTATTCTTCCTCCTGGCTAAAATAATTAGTCTCAATATTTCGTATACGAACATACAGTATATTATTAAGCTCAGCGACACATTCTCCAGAGTAGTAGGATAACATGTTAAAAGTAATGTGCATTAAGTAGTCTGATTACTTTTTAAAGTAACAAGTAACCTAACACTATACTTATCTTATTGAAGTAAAAGTACCTGTGTTATTATTCAAGCAGCACTGGGTGATATTTAAGAAGCACTTGTACCGTGTCCTTTACAGGGCTCAATTGCACAGCCAAGCAGAAAAGAGTTTGAAGCATGCAATCTGACAACAGAAACCAACAAATTAAATGACAATTTGACTAAATATATTTGTAAAACACAAGAACATTTTCACAAGTGTCATGTTTATTTTCTGATTCATGATGGTTGATGATAAAGTTTAACTCTTTTTTTGCACAGTTTAATGACTTTGGAGCATTTCACATAAGGAAAATTCTTGAAGATCACACGAACATACAAATGAAGATTATTAAGAAACCACATAACCTTAACCTGTGTGTGCATGTAAACACACTATATGAGGATGTGACAAGAAGAAGTATAGCTTTGTGAACAAAGTAGACTTCTGGGGTTTTTTCCTCCTTCATTCACCTAGCACCAACCTAAAAACAATCTCCATGTCCATGTGACTGACAATATATACATTTTTTAGGTAACTGTGTATATACATAGTTAAACATACAAGGTTGGTCTCTTTCTTATGAGATTTGATTTGAAGGGGACAAGGAAGAAGCATCTGAATGGTACACAGCAGCTTAACACATTTTGTTTTTGCTCAGGGCCAAGATGATATCTGTTATGTCATAGTAAGCCCCATCTCCTGTTCCACCCATAATTCAAATCACTAGCAGGAAGTTCATCTCAGGAACCAGACACATGGGTCGTTGAAGTCTGTGCTTGTGTTTCTTAGAACTTACCTCCATCATTAGAAAGAGAATCCCATGGTGCAACAATCGTTCATGACGTTATTGTTTGTTCCTTTCACAACATATGCAGTATATGTATATTTTTATTTAGTAAGCAAACATATGTGTTGCTAGTAGTGCTTCTCCTTTCAGGCTTCAGGGTTTAGGGTTCAGTTTCTTCAGGGGTTCTTAACCTGAGGTACTTCATTTTTCTCTAATATGCCAAAGACATGCATTATGTTGTGCTGAAAAGTGCCCCGTGATGTAGGGTATTCAGTACAGGAATTAAACCCCAGCTTCAGTAGGAGTAATGCTGCTGCAGAAAGCATTATGCTACCATGGTGTTCTCTGAAAAATATGTTTTACACATTATTTGGCCAAAAATGGGCTTTAACAGCTTTTATATCTTTTTTCATAGTATAACAGGTGGTGTGCATTATTTTATATGGAAATTAGAGCATCAAAATCTATTTAGAATGTCCAGCGTAATACAATTTCACACATCTTCAGCATCTAAAGCTTTACATTAAAGACACAGCATAAAATTCATACCTTTCTTTATTTTCACTTTGTTCAGCATTTCTTGTCAGGGATCCAATACAGAATTCATGTTTAATTCAGTCTCAAAGTGAAAATATTACTAAAGGCCTATGATACTGGTGCACTTAAATATACAATAATAGAGCTGGGACTTCACAGAATGAAACAAGAGACTTGAGAAAAATAAAATCATCTCCTGGGACATGAAGAAAATAATCAGTTGTGCTTTAGTCTTCAGGAGACTAAGCTTCTCTGCTAGTATAAATTTAACAATAAAATGTAATTACTTGTGGCACTTAATCACAGATGCATGGTCATCATCCATTGAAAATAGAGATATTGAAAGTTCTACTCATAACTGGCCATGATAAGTGACCATGAAATATGAGCAAGAACACTTAGACCATTCTTGTTGATTTTGAGTATTGACCATGGGGTATCAAGAAACAGCTATACAGCCATTACAAGTTGAAATGAAGATTTTAGAAGTAACTTTTCAGCCTATAATCTAAAATTAAATTATAAATTATAAATAAATTATCAAAAAGATGCTAGTCTTCTATTTTCATCCTGCTAGATCTCTCTTCTGTCTTTGACATGTTCAAACACCAGGTCCTCCCTGCAACCCTCTCAGATCTCAGCATCACTGGGACTGCCCTCAGGTTGTTTGATTCCTACATCTTGGGCAAATCCTACAGTGTATCCTGGTGTGGAAAGACATCAAAGCTGCAGCCAAGCATAACAGTGCCACAAGGATCAGTGCTAGACCCTCTCCTCTTCTATTTATACACCTCCTCATTAGGCAGCTATCATCTTGTTCCATGTTTTTTATTATCAGTGTCATGCTGATGATATGCAATTGTATCTGTCATTCCCTCCAGAGAACCACACGGTATCAGCCAGCATGTCTATATGTCTCACTGATATTGCTCAGTCTGGCAAAGACAGACCTTCTTGTTGTCCCAGCACATCTGTCTATTTAGCATCCCATCTCTGTTCAGCTTCGCTCGTTATTCCTAACAAATTGGTATGCAACCATGGGGTGGTGATCGATGGCCAGCTGTCCTTCAGGGACCACGTTGTTATAGTCTCTTGCTGTTGCAGCTTCATTCTATACAGTATTTGCAAGAGTATGTAGCACAATTCCTGGTCAAGTGTTTGGTTGTGTTATATTGGGTAGACTGCAACCCTCTGCTGGCAGGAGTTACCAGAATATGTCACCAAGCTGCAGCAAAATATTCAAAATGCAGCATCATATCTGGTGTTCAAACAGCCGATTACGGCACATGTCACTAATTTTATTCAGATCATTACATTGGATTCCAGAAGTGGCACATATTAAGTTCAAATCCTTGATGCTTGCCTACAGAGTAGTCAATGAATCAGCACCTATATATATGCAGACACTTGTGAGATGGCATGCTCCTTCTTGACTATTCAGGTCTGATAGTTGGAGGTGTCTGGTGATGCTACTTCTGCATGGCATCGAATCTCAGTCCAGACTCTTTTCATGTGTAGCTCCTGGGTGGTGGAACAAGCTACCTGACTCTGTTCAAAATGCTGACTCCCTCAGTTTGTTAAGAAGCATTTAAAGACACTCTTACTTGGTGAATTTATGTCTAGCTGTTAGGTTTTTGTAACTTAGGAACTGTAACAAGCTTGTATTTTGTTCTGAGATCTTCACTTGTGGTTATCAATTTTATACTCTTGACCTGTAACACTTGTTCTCAAAAAGTCCCCCGACTGATGTTTACTCATTTATTTTGACATCTTTTGTATAAAAAATTCTCTTTGTATAAAAATATTTGCTAAGCAAGTGAATGTAAACATAATGTAGAATGTTGTTACCATATTAATGCTAAAAAAATTCTTAGCAGCATGTTAATGTAAAAATATCTGAATTCATGTGAAGAGCAGCAGAAGAACTAACTCTTTGGCTATTTTCTTCTTGTTGTTAAAAGTGCTGCTCCTTGTATGGCAAAAACAGTACGCTGGATAGCTAACTGTTTAAAATCTGTCAAGTATAAAATGTACGGCAATGCAAGAAGAAAGGTAACAAATGAGTGTGCTGCAAAAGTGCAGATGTATCACAGAAAGAAACAGAGGCAGTGTGACACTTGTATTTTTTATAACAGTACTTGAAAATCATTTCAGTGAAATATTCCAGATATCATCATTAAAGGGGAAAAAATTATATTTACTGCCTGTTGTCAGATAAATAAACAGATTTTGCAAATATTATCACTGTTGCACATTCATTACCATTTTGGAATTTTTGTTGAAGCTCATTTCAAACTGAAACTATTTCTTAGAACAGGTGTTTGTTAACATACTGTACCTGATTCTGTGTAAATGTATAATTTAACATGCTCAGTAATAAATTTGTGAGAGAATATTTATGCATACTGCTTTTTTGTCAGCTATCCCATCATTGCTTTAGTTTGGAGCTGCCCATCTTACTATTATTTTGAAGCAAATATGATTTGGAAATTCTTATGCAAATATGATTTGTAAAAGCTTTTACCCTTAATAAGAACCTTATTGTAATATTTTCATCACTGCACTAAATGAAGGCAGACCTGCTTCCAAATTGTTGTAGATGTTGCTGAAGATATTTTGGCAGCAAGGGTGAAGTGCAGTTTGTATCGTATTGCAACAACAGTGTATGTATCACATTTTATTTATTTTTTAATTTTATTATACTTTATTAATCCTGAAGGAAATTACTTGGTTTTTCGCATACCCCTTGGGGTCAGAGCACAGGGTCAGTCATTGTACAGCGCCCCAGGAGCAATTGAAGGTTAAGGGCCTCGCTAAAGGGCCCAGCAGATTAGGATCTCTTTTGGTAGTGACGGGGATTCGAACCGGATTCAGGATACCAGCGCAGATCCTTAGCCTCAGTTATCAATCATGTTATCAATTCTGTGTAGAATCACAAAAAAGCCTTTTAGGTTTGTGAACAAGAAATTTCTTTTAGCCTATTTTACCCTATTAACCTTGTGCTACAGGCACACCCCACAATACTTACCCCTGGGAACCTCAACAGTGATAGGCTGCATATTCTGAGACTACTGCTTATAGTCAAGTACCTTTTTAATGGCATTACTGTGAGCATTGCAGAAAGGCTTCCTTCTGCATCCCTACTATACTAACTCGTGATCGATAGTAGAATGTATGAAAATGACCAGGAGATGTGCAAGTCATAAAACAAGCTGAGCCGTCAAAGTCAGAGATCAAGAATACGAACATGGAAGCCAAGAAAACAAAATCAAAGCATCGTTTTCAGAAACAAGATCAAAATATCACTTTTCATGAAAACAATAGAGCCTTTTTACCACAAAGGTAAGCTTTCAATCCAGAAAATTTGGATGGACCAGGATGATCTTTATATAAAGAAAACCCTAACCCCTCAGCAACTGCTAATGTCAGTGACCACAAGATTGTTCCACTGAGGTAAAAACAAACGTTATTTGACCTTATGCTGTATACGTTATTGATTTAAATTAATGTCCACTCAGCAACTTTTGTGCCAGATGGTTTTGCAGTTACAGAGTTTTTCTTCTTAATCCAGTTAAGCTGCTAGTGGTGGTTCGGATGCTATTGTAAATGACAAGCTTAACAACAGTATCAAAAAAGTGATTTTGATCCCTTTTTTTATTCAGTGCATAGATGAGGTAAATCTATTGAAAAAGTGCAGGTCAAATGGGATGGAACAGCAAGCAAGAGTCAAATGGGATGGAACATAAAGCACGAGTTGCATGATGTTAAAATTGGGCTAATAACTTGGTCTTTTCATTTGTCAGTGAGACCACTCTGATCTTTAGCATGTAGCTTCATACAATGAAGAATATAACCATTCTAAATAGAGTATTAAAAAGTCAGAGTTATTTTATTTATATCTCCTTTTTTGTGCAAAATGCTTATGTTATCAGACCATAAAGCTTATGAAATCTATAGGCATGGCTATATACAAGCATTTGCTTTTGCATTTGTACAGCTCCCATCAGCCCTCAGACTGTTCCTTACCGGTAATATGCACACTGCTAACACTCAGCATAAAAACACTTGCGCTGCCCAATCATCTCAGGCTCTTGTCAAATGCAGCATCAATCACAATGTTAACGTTTTCTTTATGAGCTCTATATTACATATTTTATTCTGGTACAAGCCGTATCTCATCTAAAATAATCCTATATTCCAATACTAACACACCGCACAAATTTAAATATCAGGTCTTATTTCCACTTAATGTAAAAGGCATTATTTTCACCCCTTTACAACAACAAAATTCATGTTTACTGTACTTGTAGTAGAAAATACATATGCACAAATGGCTGTATGACTGTACTCTGGAACTAGTGAAAAGGAAACCAAAGAAAGTCTCTTCAATATTTTTCATTTTCTCTTGAAGTACATAAAGATGGTCCATACAAACCACTTCCTTTAACTGAAATTATTATTTGTGTTTAAATGTATCTTGCTGTTGCTCTTAAGACTAGACATTTTAAAATCAACTATCAGAAATTGTATGAGCTGACCCAAACATAGAATAAGGCCAGTAAAGCTTAAAGTTCATAAAAGGCTGGTTTATTAATTAAGTAATACAATTGATTGAAGGTGTCAAAGAAAGAGGGAATAAAGTATCAAAAAGCTCATTTCCTTTGGGGTTTAATTAAACAGTAATTAATACCTTGAACAAAGGGCAGAGGGACTTTTTTTACATTTTTTTTGTATGAATATGTGCTATATAAATAAATGTTGATTGATTGGTTGATTGAACAGTAAACCACCAATGTGCTTCAAAAGAATGATTTCCTTATCAACTTTTTCCCTCAAACCTGTGGACTCACAACCTCTCACTAGTCATGTGCTTGCCAGAACCTTCCTTCTGATTGAAAACTCAATATTAGAATGGAAAGAAGGGGACTTTATGCATAGCCAGCAAATTGGAGTGAAACTGGTTTGAGTTTCAGGCCCTGACTTAGTTGGTCTTCTGTTTGCTCACTCACTTCACATTTCGTTTTTCTTTGGGTGCCATTTAACAAAAGGATTGAAGCAATTCAAAGGAACAAATCTCGACAAACAAGTCGATTAAAATGAAAGGAAAAGAAGGTAATTAGTAGCAAAAACTGGTCACCAATTAAAAAAAAGGTTAGAATGAAAACCTGCAGCCACTGGGGCCCTCCAGGACCGGAGTTTGAGACCACTGCCTTAGGTTGTATTCATAAGTTGGAATGTTTCAGCCTAATGTTTTATTTGGGCAGTGTATTTCACTAGTGCACAAGCAAATATGTATGCAAAGGGCACATTTTGAGTTTTCTTTCCCTCTTTGTAAAACATTATATCCAAATTCTGATATTAATCATTCCATTGACTTTTCATCCTAGTTTGGCTAACAAACTGTAATTCTTTAATTGATTCGTTCTGTGCTGGAAATACCAGATTTACCACTGGAAGAATCAGTGGTTGCAAAGTTGGGACAGACAAATTTAATTGTATGCTTTACATGGAAAGTTTATGCTGCGTATTATTACTATTTTAACAACCCCACCATAAACCGCTTTAGTTTGTCAGCTATATTGAGTGTTGTAAAATATTTTGAAATATGTTTTATATAAAATAAATATTTATTTTACACAATTTGATGAAGAAATTCTTATTTTACACAATTTGATGAAGAAATTCAATTTTAAAGTAAATCTAATCTACAGGCACCTTATTTTCTTAGAGTTCCACCTTAAAAATCACATAATTCTGTCATCCATGGGAACAAATAATGTGAAACTGTCAAAGGAAACACAGATGGGCCTCACTAAACACAATTCCATACTGAGCGCTGATGACCTGAATAGGCAATTACTGACACAAAGACATCTTTTTTCCCAAGCTGAACTTTCAAACTATAGAAATCTATTGTTTAACTAGATAAATGCCTTACAAAAGACTGAATCTACATAACTGCGTAATAACTGTTTTAAGTGTTTGCTTCTATTACAGTAGAAAGTAACCAGTTTTAAAAATTAGAAGGCCTGGTGTCCTCTACATGGCAATTTTTCATAAGTCATAGTCATTCAGCACATTTATCAGTATAATCATATATTGTAAAAGTTATCTGTTTGAGCAAATTAATTAGGAACGTTTGCCTCAGTTTGCTGAAGTGAATTAAAGTTGAAAAAGAAAAAGAAAATGGTGCAGTTAAGTTAACTGGCAGTTACAAACTTCGCAGTTTGTCATTGTGTGGATGCAAATATGTTCCTTATTGTCTTGCTATCTGGTCTTTTATAGGTTGCTTAGGTAACTTATTTGCATAAATTATATTACAGCCCAGAAAACCCATGTTTTGTAGAATCTTCTCTGGGATACAGAAATAATATTTTATGTTCACTGTATTTTTAAAATAATGTCCTCCTACTTAGCAGCTGCAGCTACTTCAACCAATCCAGGTATGTTAGCGTTGCGGCCCATCCAAACTACATCAGACACAACACTGGACATAAGCCTATTGGGACACCTACCAGGAACATTCACACGCACATCTCCACACTTACACAGTGGCTTATAGATTCAAAATGAATCCTTGAAGCATATCACTATGAGTATGACAGCTTTTTAAAATTCCAAGTAAATTATGTTGCTTGCATTGCTCTAGTTTACTGCTCCAGTTGTCTGTTCAAAGAAGGCTAACAGCGTTTTTTCCCTCAAGACCCATGCTGCTTGTAACTCACTATGCTATTTTTATTCAAGCAGTTTTCTAATTTACTATTTCTTACGATTTTAATAACACTGTTGTGATTGGATATTCTTATTTTTCTGCAATTATCCATGTTTTTCCAGTTAATTTACAGTCATATTGTGTTTTTTCAAGTTACTCACTTTGATCCAGAGATCTATTTTTCACTCTACTTTCATTTTCTCAGTGTTAAAATATTTTTCATTCAGTTATCGATTCCAATTTAAATTTAAGTGTGTCACTATTTTGTGTAGTGGAAGAATCTTCATTGTCACGGAAACAACCCAGAACTGATGTTGTGAAATCAATGAATGCAACTGTATAAAGATCAGCTAGTAACACTTCCCAGTACCCAATATTAGAGTTGGCATTTAAAGATTTCAAGTTCACTAAAGGTTTTCCTGGTTAAAAGAAATTAGGCATTGTGCAATATCTTTTTGTTCTTCTTTAAGCTTTGACAAACATGATCTTGTTGACCTCATTATTTCTACTTCCTCTGTTGCTTGAATAACACCCACACAATACATGTAATTCTTATGGGATCCACTTGTCTCACTTCTTGTGGACTAGAGTTACAATTTTAAGTTTCTGGCCAGCAGGCATTTATCTGGTCTGAAGTGATTGCCAGTACAAGTTTACAAATAATATCTTTCATTTATTTGAAAACTGTCGGTAAAGTTCCATCAGATTTCATCAGTCTTCAACAAACTGTGGACTTTAAGGACATTTGACTTTTCTGCTTTAAAAATCTTTAGAAATTTATTTTACTTCTGCCAACAATATTCACTTTATTTCATCTTCTGTAAATAAATTTATTTAGTTCCTTCATTATCTGCTGCAAATTTCAAAGATTTCTCCTTGTGCAAGTTTGTGGCAAGTCTTACTATTTTATTACTATTGGCGTAGTTGAAGAAACAGTATTTGCTGCTTGTTTTAACAAACATTTTTCAGTATCTCTTTTAATCTGTAGAATACATTTTCTGATATTTTGCTGCATTTTCAGGAATTCCTCTGGTTCTTAACATGTTGGCTACTTTCAAATTTTCTTATAATGTGACATTTTAAGTCATACAATTTTTTAAATTTTGGTTATTCATTCATTTAGGCCATTTCTTTAGTGTTTTCATAGTTTATATTTTGGGCTTAGGCCAGAAATAACACTGTTACTTAGGGCTGAAAAGCTCTTCTTTTCCTACTGTGAATTTTCATCTATTACCTCTTTCTCAAACATTCTGCTGTCCACAAAATAAAAGTGGTACATATTTGTGTATTTCCAAAACATGATTTCAACTTTACCATTTGGATATCACTTTTTTTTTCAAAAAAATTGTAGCTTTATTTTTTATTCCATGTATCTATATATATATAATTCACTAAGGCAAGACACCCATGGAAAGCACGCCGGAAGGGGCGTGGATTCACTAAGCTGCCAACAAGTAAGACACCTATGGCGCATGCAGGAAGGAGCCACGCCAGAGGTGAATCGCCATATGCAGCGTGTTAAACAGTTTGCGAGGGGTATCCCATGGGATCCTTAAAACAATCCTTTACAACTGAGGTTAAAACACAATGAAGTAAGCAGTCTTTAAAAAATGAGTTTTCGGTTACGACGCATGACCGCGTGCACCATAGCAAATTGTTTTACACGCTACATACAGCAATTCGCATCCGCGACAAACATGCGTCTTCTTAGATGCTCCTGCAGAAACACGGAAAGTCTACGTGAGTCACAGGTGCATCTGGACTGTGCAAAGACGACAACGACTCAAGTGACGAGTTGGAGTTGGGCACATGAGCGATGGCGGTCCGTCAGTTTTTAGCCACGGACGATTGTGTGTTGGTTCGTTCCGTGCATTGTTATAATGTTGCTTTTCTTGCTGATTTATTACATTAACGATTTTTCAAATGTTAATTTTCTCCCTGTGCTTAAAAATCATTAAAAAACCGGCCTGATTATGCGGCGCATGGTACGCCGCGGGTTGGCTAGTATGAAATAAAAAACTTGATGTTTGCGGGCCTTACCTTATGCTGGGCTTCAAGATGACTGGCTGAGGATATGGACATTTGCCATGAATATCATTTCAATTTCCCCTATAGTACTTCCAGCAGGAGCTTCCCAATAAATGTTTGGAAAGTTAAAGTTCATTATTATCATAACATCTTTTTTTGTATATTCATTTTAACCAGTAACCAGTAATTGTTTAAAATATCAGAAGTTGGCCTATAGCAAATTCTGATCATTTCTTGGGTCTCATTTATAAAACCTCCCATAAGTATGAAAGTATGTGAACACCAAAAAACAGCTAAATGTATATTTCCAAAAATTACATTTATAAAACTTGGTGTACTCACAATTCTGTGCAATTTACCTTTATAGATAACAATCATCTTGTGAGTGTGCGCACATGAGTGTGCCTCAAACTCCACTAGGTTGCCACCCTGAAACAGCCATATATGGACTTAGCTAATCAGCCTCACACATATGCAATCTCAACTCGGCAGCCTCCCACATGGTGCATCAAGACAGAGCCACCTGCATCTACGATACACCAAACACTGAAGCGGTGTTACAATGAAACGTTTAGCCAGGTACCTTACCAACAAGTCCGCATTGTGAGCAAATTGTCTGCCAACATTAGTTTGCCTCGAAATAAATGAATCACAGGTTGACCCAGGCCACCAAGCCATGGTTGTTGTCAGTGTCATCTTCGCTTCACAGATGAATTGTGTGTCAATAGAATTTTGCCCTCATCATGGGTAAAAAACAAAATAACAACCTACCAATCTCTAAAATTTTGTTCCTTTTATATATGACCATTTGCATAGTTTTGAAGCAACACAAAACATGGTGTATCAGATCATTAGGCTATGAGCAGGCTGCAGAGCATGAGATTTTAATTTTCAGTACACAGAGAGTGAATCACATCTATATTTTTACTACACTTTGATTTATACCCTGGGGAGGTGACAGCAGGTAGCCAATGTAAACTGACAGAAAAACAAAAAAAGTTCTTCAGTGCAAGTACACAGCATTGGTCCCCTTAAAACAAAACTAAGATAGAGCCTATACATCATATTCATCACTTTTGAACTTTAATGTTTGCCATGTCAATACACATTATAATAACAGATTGGTGATATGGATTATTATTCACGTGAGTCGTCATTAAGCTGGTTTGACTGCATTTTTTTATTTGATCAAAGGTGTTTTCCAGTTTCTCCAAATTGTTGCATATGGATGGATCGGAGTTGTAAAAACATGCAAGTTCTCCCTTCAAGTTTTTTTTTTTTTTTAGTAATAAATACTGACTTTTGCCTGGAAAGCTGTGTATGCACATTTCAATCCTCTTAATGTTCATATGCAAATTTTATAAAAACTGTACATTTCTCTAAAGATTATCAGTTTTAACATTTGCTCATTTTTCTGTTATGTACACTTCATCACATTCCAGTGGTAGAGAAAGTTAAAAACTTCTTTTTTTATACCATGCATTTATTTATGTATTATGATTGAATTTTAAGTTCGGATCAGGTAGCTATTTCCTGGGTGCTGAAAGAAACTCAGAAAAAGTAATTTCAGATAACAATGATATATTCCAATAATTTCATATATAGTAGATAACAAAAGCAAATACATTTTTGCTTGTTTCTTCCTTTTATTGAGTTGCTAAGACTCAAGGTTTAAAGCACACTTCAGTGAAACGAAAAGGCACAAAAACTTGTATGTTAATTAAAATATTACTAATTGCATACTGAATCCATCATCTCAAGAAAATGCATATGCAGAAGTAAAAAAAATAGCTAAAAGCTTTTAAACACTGTGCCATACGCTGTACATAACTGATCAGAATTAATCACGATCGTTTTGGTAAGAATTCCTTTTTGTGCTGTTTCATTTTTCATGCCATTTCAAGAACAAGAAGTGGATGCATATTATTTATTTAATATTATTTTGTTGTGGGTGGGAAGAGTAGCACTGCTTCCAAGTGTTGTTGAATTGCAGTCCACAATATACAAGATATCACAATAATTTCAGATATAGGTTAGCGTTTCTCAACCACTGGGCCATTACCCAATTTTAGGTTATGAGTCGCAAGTTGCTATTGTTTACAGTGATAATGGGTCGTGCTGTTCAAATGAGAATTTTGCATGGCAATGACAAATAACATAAGGGCATAGTGCAGCCATTTCTCCCAGAAATCATGTTAGTTTCCATGTAGTGACCTATTGATAAAACAGAAACATGTGAGTGAGGGCAATTTTCCTGGCAATTTCAACCAGTAAATCAGAAGACCTGGTAAACTTTACATTGTGCAGTCATGCTTTTAAGACTGGGGGAAACTGACTGCAGAGGTCATGAAACCAAGTCTATTATGATGTGTAACAATAGGCCAAGATTTCATTTTGTAGCAGCCACTGTGAATCCATACAACAATGTAAGATCACCTAAAATAAATGCTTAAAAAATCATGCAAACAGTAAACGTGTAGCAGCTGTAGAAGTTAACAAATTAGACTGTTAAATAGTTAGAATACTGCAGTGGGCTGGCACACTGCCCGGGGTTTGTTTCCTGCCTTCTGCCCTGTGTTGGCTGGGATTGCCTCCAGCAGACCCCCGTGACCCTGTAGTTACGATTTAGCGGGTTGGATAATGGACGGATGGATAGTTAGAATGGTTGTCGTTAATGAGTACCAAGCTATTGTGACAGTAGATAGTGCTATAAGAGCACTTGACTTGACACAGACAGACATAGGAGGGACACTTATAAAAACACAACCTGTTTTTTATTTTTCTTCACTTGTGTGGAACGTCTTCCCCATCCCCACAAGCCCACAACACAGTCCAAGCACTAAACACAATACTTTACTTTCTCTTTGTTTCTTATTCTTTCTCCTCCTCTCCTCTGCAGCTAGCTTTGTCTCCCTCCTCCTGACTCTGGCTCCTTTTATAACACCCCCAGAAGAGCTCCAGGTGTTTGTTGACCTACTTCCGGCAGCACTTCCGGGGGTGGCGGAAAACCCACCAAAGAAGGCTTAGCAGCTGTTGCAACACCCCCTGACCGTACCTACAGATCCCAAAAGGGCTGTAG
Organism: Polypterus senegalus; assembly: GCF_016835505.1. Lineage (NCBI taxonomy): Eukaryota > Metazoa > Chordata > Cladistia > Polypteriformes > Polypteridae > Polypterus > Polypterus senegalus. The sequence goes on from NC_053166.1 coordinate 65,325,668, forward strand.
ATAATTCCCATGAAGCCCTGCAGGAATCCGTGGCACCACTGCAACCCATGGGGACTGCCATCTTACAACTAGGGGGAGGTACTGTTCTGCCCACGCTTGCTCCCAAGGTCCTCTCCATGAAGGGGCGTCCCGGCTGGACAAGGACCCCAGCCATCTCTGACACTATTTAAAGCATGATAATCTGACGGAAGGAAAATTAACTTGTTTGCATTATACACTGTAACGTGTTATAGTGGGATTTTATTGTCCTTATAATGGCGTTTTAAACAGCTTCAGTCAGAGTGCCCAAGGCTTTTAGTGCTACTCTGAGTTTTAGGTTGAATATTTTCTTGTATGTGCTGGCTTTATTTCAGACTGCACCCCTGTCAATATTTTTTGACTTTTTTTAAAATGTGGTGTGGCATTTAATCCTCATGAAGTCTGAAACAAAAGAATTAATTGCACAGTTCCAGATTTATCTTCAGTCAGATCTATATTTGCTAAATTCAACTTGCATTTTAGGCATAAAGTATTGTTCTGATTTTTTTTTGTCTTGTGTTTGGAAAAAACAAAATTCTGCCGATTTTGAAGCAATGTCATGTTGCTCTGACCATTTATACCTCTTCTGTCTTGTTTACTATGAAACACCATTTCAGTTATTGAGTTACTGGGGGTAAAAAAGGAATGGCATCGCTTTTGTGCAGTGCTTCATCATAGCCTTATAGACTATCTTGAAGGGTTTTATACTGTGTATAAGGATTTAGATTCTTCACATTTTCTTGATATTTTTCACTGCTTATTAAGGATTTTCCCTTTGTAGCAGTAATTTTTAGATTTCTCAACTTCTGCCCAGGTTTTGTTAAAACTACCTCTCTTGGTTTTACATTCTTGCTTGACTTTTTACTTCTCTGTTTTTCTCAAACTTGTTCCTTCATCTGAAACCAGCACTGGTAAGAATTTGCCTACATTTGCATTAACATGGACATACTGGAGGCAGTACAGTCAAGTTTAATAATTTAATTTAATTATTACGAGAATTACAGATTTTGTGCAATACTTTTAAACGGAAAAAATTGCACAGGTAAGCTTAAAATGCAGCTCCTAGTTCTGTCATGTTTTAAAGTTGGTTTAGGTAATTTAATATGATGTTTTCTGTATATAGTTTTATTATTTTGTTTTATCATGCTGATTTGTATAGCTAACATTCTCCTGTTGTATCCCAGTTTCCATGACAGCTGTTACAGCATGGTGTTGTGAGAGGAATTGTTGTACTGTGTAGTCAGTAAAAGGCACAGCATAGAACTCTGTGAGTTATTAACAGAAACAGAAAGGAAGTACAATAACTTGCTTGGAAGTAACTTGCATAAATGATTGCATAAATCTAATTTCCTTATCCTTCTGCTCCAGACTCTAAATTTATTTAAAATTAAAGTTAATTTAAATTTATTTTTAATCCTGAGCCTCAGCAGTGCACTTAAATTTCTTCCTGTTTGATTCTCAAGAGTTCTCCAGCATAAAATCTCAAAAATGACCAAAAATGACCATTGCAGGGGAGAAGTCAAAAATCCAATAAATTACCAAAGCACAGAAAAATCACAAGTACGCTCACCAACTCCCAAGTGCATCTGAATGAACTACAAGGTTCTGTGGGTTGTCCTTTATAGGACTGCAGTGATGGGCAGGTGGCCGTGCCTCTTGGGGAACCATCCACAAAATGCATGATACATAAAACAAGACACATAAACACATAGAAGGTAAACAGTCAACAATTTCAAAAGAAACACAACATACATTAAACAAAAATTTGAACCCCAGCCAGGGGAGTAACTCAGGCTGAAGTGTAACACTTCCCATTATTTTTATTAGGATAATTTATTGTAATGATTATTTAGTGAAATGTTTTTATATATAAGGAAATGATTTGCAAAACCAAAGTAACACCGATTTTACGATTGCAGTGACAATACTTTATTCATTGAAAGTCCTGATCTGTTTATTTCTTAAACTATAAATAATGCCTAAGTTCATTACAAAAAAAAACACTTCTTAACAAATAGTTCTCCAAAGATGAAACAAAATCACATGTAAATGCAAAATGTTGTCAACATGACTTGGAGAAAATATTAGTATATTCTCTACGCATTTTAAAATGTAAATATCAAAAATGTCTTGGAAAATATTGGTTGTAAGCAGAGTGTCATGTGTGACAGTGCTAAAAAGGACAAATTACATGTTATTTATCAGCAGCAACATGTTGTCTATCGCAATGAAAGCTGTGCCAATATTAGCAAAACAATGTGAAACTTTAAGAACTGGTAGCATGAAAATAATGTGTAAATGTTATGAAAAAATAAATTGCACGTCAAAAATAATTTATGACAGAAGTCAGATTTGGAAGGGGAGAGATGATGAAACTCACATAGAGATCTGTAAGCATTTCGAGAATATGTAGAAGCTTGAAGTCCCTGAAATGCAATAATAAAGAACATTTATATGCTAGCATCACATGTGGCCATATCAGCAATTACATAACTTGCAGTTTTCACTGTTCCTGAACGCAATTCTTCTGCAGAAAAGGAAAAGGAATGCAAAATGTTATTGTCAACAATGAAAACAAAGTCTATAATGGCAGAGAAATGACATCATAGTCATAATGGTAAAAAGTGATTAAATAACACAAAAAATCATATTAGTTTTCAAAATAATCAGAAACAATTAGGAAAATATCAAGAATCACAAAAACCTTGTTTGCCTTTCTCTTGCTATTAGCATCTTTTTTTAGTGCCTTCTGTAGTCATAACAGCTTCAGTTTCTGTTAAAGATTTTAACTCATAAAAGTAATAAAATTGTTTTCTGCATGTGTAAATGATTTGTATTTATCGAATTATTTGATGAAAGTGTATACCCACCTCAGTACCCAAACTGTTGCTACTCTGCTGTTTCTCAACTGCTTCCAGCTTCTGCCACTGCCACTGTTGAAATATTAAGAATCTGTAGTCATGAGTGATTTAACAGTAGCTTACTACCATGTGTCTTATAGTTGAAATTAAATCCTACAGTTTTAACTTCTGAAATGCTTAAAAACATGAAGAATTTGCATGCTGCATGGCCATGCTCCTAATTAGGCTACTTCTGTGTTAAACAGTATTATTAATATGTGAATGAATTTTTACCTGGTTAGAAGGCCGTCACTCAAATCAATCAAGAATGATTGAAAAAAATTAAATAAATCAAGTTTTACTGAATTATTATTCGCCATTGTAATCACCTGACTTCAAATGGTTTAAATATAATTGGCTTCCTTAATGTAATTAAAATCCCATGACTTCAAGGACATTTCAAAACCAAACTGGATCTACTATAAAAAAGTATTTTGTCTCACAATTATCGTCACCAATACTATTCAGGAATCAGCTTTTAAAGAGAAACTATCAAAATGCTGTAACAGGATTTAATAATAGTCACAAATGTATATCCTATAGTGTGTGAATCTTGCAGACCCATCATTCTTTTAAGCAGCATTGCTTAAAAAACCTTTAATTATATTTCAGGGTCAGGCAAAGTTCATCAAAGACATGCAGCCTTTTAAATCTACTAGATGTCACTCCTACAATATGATGTATATTTCATGGCTGTCACAGTATATAGGGGGTGATATTATCTCGGGATGAATAAAAGTCATTTGATAGGGTTGAATGGAACTACTGCTTTGCCTCACTTCACAGATTTGGCCCAAAAGTCATAACCTAGATCATACTTCCACTCATTGTTCCTCAAGAGACGTAGTGGCTGCCACTTTTATTGGCCATTTTCTCCTGTTAATGTTAGTAAGTAGGTTTCTTGTTCTTGCTCTGATTCTGCTGTTATTGTATATTATTTAGTATTTTTGGGGAAATCATTTTCTCATCAACAATTTGTAATTTGACATTCTTATTTGTCCATTTTGTATTGAATTATAATCCATTTGGTTATAATAATGTCAAAATAGTGGCTTCAGTCTTGACTAACGAAGTTACTTGCACCTCAGGGCAAGTAACTTGAAATTTATCAGAAAAAGAATGAAGGAATTTTTTTTTTTGTAACATATATGGCTGTAATACGTTTCTTTTTGATATTTCACAGAGATGTAAAACTTGCTTTATTGGCCATTTTTTGTACTTGCAGCTAAGGTGGGAATATAATTTATTGAATTATAAATTCCATTTTAAGCATAAACTGGTATTAAGTTAAAAAAAAAACATGTTGAAATGAAAACCTGCAGTCACTCTAGCCCATCAGGATCAGGTTTATATTTGCACTGTTGTATTTATGCTCTTTGTTGTTTTTGCTGTTGGTCAGGGGTTGCCAGCTCCAGTCCTGGAAGACCACCATGGCCACAGATTTTCATTCTAACCCTTTTCTTAATGAGTGACCTGTTTTTGCTGCTAATTAACTTCTTTTAAATTAATTTTAATTGACTTGCTCTTGAAGACTCAGACAAGTTGATTGTTTCTTTTTCCTTAGTTAGCAGGCAAACAATAATGAGACATGAAATGAGCCAAAACAACTGGTGTCCATCATATAATATCTGAAAATAAAGGAAGATTAAGGTCTTGGGAATGTCAATCTGCTCAGGTCCACAAAACATTTAATAGTGCTCTTAGAAAAAGAAAATCAACAATTTCAGAAATGTCTGCTAATGCACTATGAGAGCAGCAACAAGCCACGGAATTAAAGAACGGGTTTAAATTAACAACAAGAATCAGCACCTCATTAAGCAGCTGGTTGCAATGAAATTGGTTGGAGTTTCAGGCCCTGACTTAGGTGGTCTTCTGTTGGCTCCGTCACTTCACATTTCATTTGTGTTTGGGTGCCATTTAAGGCAAGACATGAAGCCATTCAGAAGAATAATGAAGACATTTAGGGAAACAAATCTTTAAAAACCAATTCAATTAAAATAAATTCACATGAAGTTAATTACCAGCAGAAAGAATATACTCATTAAAAAAAGGGTTAGAATGAAAACCTGCAGCCATGGTGGTCCTCCAGGACAGGAGTTGGCAACTCTGCTGTAGATTATTATATAAGACCTGCATCTGGGCCACTCATTGTCTCTTTGATGTTGTGCAGGTTCAAGGTATCCTGAAAAGAAGTTCAGAGCAAAAGGTCTTGTATATCATACACCCAGATAGACACATGCAAAAAATATAAGGTTTTTCAGAATGATAGTATGACAAAGGATAGAAGATTGCATGTGGTGTAAAGTCTGGGAGTGGCACTGTCAGTAGCCTGAAAAGTGAAAGCTATACAGCACCACTATTTGTGATTCATACAGGTTTGCTTCATCCTGATTCTGCAGAGATTGTGTTTGCACCTGGCTGATTTAACAATGTTCTCAAATAGCATGAAATCACTATAGTTTTTAAAAATCAAAAAAGCAGCAGTTTTTAGAAAATCAGAAATCTGACAAACGAGAGGAGACCAGTCAGTCCACAAAGCTCATTTGTTCAAGTAATCACTAAGCTGTTTCTGCTTTAACTACATGCCTCGGTAGTTTGTTCCAGATTCCCACAGCTCTTTGTGTAATAGGTACACAAAACGAGCTTAAATTTGAAAGAAAATAATGTCTAAAATGCAGAGGCACAAATGAATAAAGTACTTCTAAATTACAGTTCCACAAAGCGCTCTCAATAAGTACGGCTTGCCTTAAACCGACAAACTGGGCTTATTTCAGTCAGTTTCGGTTCCACCAAAGAGGATTAGGGCAAGTCATTGGTAATTAATGCAACTAAGAATACCCTCTTAGCCTGCGCCATGGCAGACTAAACAGGAGGCTTAGAGGAGTGCTTGGTGTGGGAGTTCATTAAACAGCCAATTGATAAGAAGCACTTTCTAGAATGGGTCTGAAGTTTGTTTTTGGTTTTTTTTTTTTCTGCATATCTAATGTTGGTCATTCTTCATTATATTAACATTTAAATAAATCTGATTATGGCAAAATATTATAAGATAAACTATCTATTGAAAATGGCAACAACCACATGACATTTGAATTATGACATTCAACAGTATATTTTTTTCAGCATGAGAAACGTTTTAGCATATCTAATTTTGCTGCATCCTTTTGTTATTATTGATTACATAAAATTGATATGTTCCTTAGAAAGGTAAACATTAAAAGCTAAACTGTTAATTGAAAATACCAAAGATAATAACACTTAACATCACATTTAAATTATTACAGTATAGCTCCCATTGTTCTTGTTTGTCAATTAAAGGCACAAGGAAAACAAACAGTAATACAAAATAGATTATAAAGATGTGTTCTACAAAGTTAAAATCATAAATTATCAAGAGTGCCAATTCTAAGTCAGTAAACCTGTTCATAGTAATGTAATGTAAAAGAAACAATTACACACTTGAAGGCTTTTTAGGATTAACTATGGGCTGCTCCTTTTCTTGAAAATTTTATTGAAGTGGGAGCTCACATGCTACATACAGCTTTCAAACCACTGGCACAAATGATGATTAGAAAGAATTTTTTTATACATAGCACAGCAATATTTGTATATAATGTCTGTACTGTATAGTAATAAATGTATTAAATGGTGTTAGTTGCACATCTCAACAATTAATTGCAATGAACCTCTTTATTGTTGTTATAATAGTCCATATTGTTTTCTTGTCACCCCTATGATTTTTGAAGGACACAATGTTTTATATTTGCAGGTCATCTTCTACAATAGAAACACTCATTATAAATAATGGCAAGTAGGCCTGGTACTCATATTCATGACTTTCATACAGATGTTTGTGGTTACTTTCAATACATAAAAAGTGTGTTTGCTTTTAATAACGCTATAGGATCATGTATGGCATGACCATTCCTTGAAAGTCCAGTGGAAGAGGGAACTCAAATTGTACATTGGGGTTTCATGCCACCAAAAAAACGTACTACTAAAGGACATCACAGACCTCTTTGCATTTCCTGACGACTATTGATTTACAATTAGCTGAAGCCATAAAATATGGACAGGTCAACTTGCTGCAGCAAATGCCTGACCGCTTCACATTGCTGGCTTCAATTTACTTTGTTTTGCATCTAGTCTAGTTCAATGCATGAGCTCTGTGTATAGCATTGGTGTGCCGGGTGTCTTGCAATAAAGCAGTTTTCAGGTCATCACACAATCAAAGGGATAAGTGAAAATATGCCAAATGCATGTATCCAATGTTTTTAGCAGTGACACTCAATAATATTCATTAGTCTTCCGATACATCACAGGTGCAACAGACTTTACTTTTGCGAATAATGTTACCACCAAGTTTATTCGGAGACTAACTATGTAAAGTACAGGCCATTCCATAGCATCAATACTCATTTAACATCTTTTAAATGACATTGCCATTTACATCCAGTTGTATTGTGGAATCAGTTATTCTGGTCTGGGCAAACCCCTCAGCAGGAGTGACGCCACCAGTGGCAGAATATTGAATTTTCTGTTTTAGTTTTTACATGCACTGTATATCCTAGTAATTATGATGTGTGCTCTTGTATATAATGTACTTCCACTTGCTGTCAAGTGTGCTTCACAAAAGTAAATTTTCCACTGAATACATAATTGTTTTAAGTTTTTGAGGAGAGATATTCACAAATTAGTATGAATACAATCAAACTGGGAAAATCAGGGTAAACTTTTTAAATATCTGAATAATAGGATTAACATTATGCAATGCAAAAATTAAAAACCTGTAATATATGTAAACATTTAATTGGTCTGCTACATAAATCACCAACTAGCTTCTCTCGCTTTCTTAATCAAGGACACATTTAACTTTGGTGTTATTATAGGTCAAGTATTACAACTGCTGAAAAGATTGCCACTGGTACATGTTCTTCTATTTTATTATAGTTAAATAAAGCTTTACTTTTCCAAGCTATCCTATAATCCCTGAACTCATCAGCTTGACAGCTAAAGTCACAGCTATTCAATGTGTAGATGCTATACTCTCCTCTGTGCTTTTAAACTATAATACTTTAGATGTTCTTGACGATCCTCCTTCTAGGCTGCTTAAATATAATGAGTGTACACACACATAGTCATGGAGTGCCTAAGCACATCTTGAGTTACTGAGTAACAGTTTTGTTTTTGAGACCAATTGAGCTTCAGTTGTAAAATAAGACTTACACAAGAGACATGACTTCATAAGCATGGTTTGTTGAATACCCCATAAGCTTCCTTTTATAGTGTTCTAAGATAGCTGCCAAGACCATGTGACCATGGTCCCCCAACATCAGACTTTCGCTGCATAACCATAGCACAGTGTGAATAGGTATCATGTGATCTTCTGATGGGTTTTTGAAAACAACGAGAAATCACTGGATAGTGAAACAGAAAGAAAATATAGCATGAACAAATAATGAACAAAATGCTACTTTTTGTATAAATGCTGTTAATTTAACTATAAGTTATGATTCACAAAATATGTCTGCATTAAAATTATATTTGAGTACATACATTTTATTTTTTATGAATACCTATTTGTCTGTTCATTTTTGAGCAATTTATTCTGAATGTGTCAAATTTTGGTATTATGACTCCACAAACTTTCAAAAATAAAATGTAAATCTCTTTGTGTAATACATTAAGTAGAATCTGTTATGACGTGGGAGAAGGGGCCTAAACAAAAAGTAGTCAACAACCAAAGCGTTAACTAGAAGCCTCACTACTCTAAACAATAATTGTTTAATAATAAGAAATTCCAGAAGGTTGGACATCAGTCATTGATCGACTAATTTCATATGTTGTGAACAGTAGCAAAGGGGTCTTGGCTAACAAAAAATTGGTTGTGCCCATAAGAAAAATGCAAAACATTTCACAAGGCTGAAGCTCAGATTCTCTGCTTGATGTCTGTTTTCACTCATCTTGATTCTTTTGTTTTTGTTAACATTTTACTTTGTGCTATTTATTTGCATTACTTTGTATTTTTATTAGGTTTGTGCATAATACAGCGTTTCTCAACCTTTAAGTATTTGTGACCCGAGTTTTCATAACAGTTTTAATCGCACCCCCCCAACATTTTTTTGAAATGTAGATGCATATTTTATTATACCTACTTAACTTTTATCGACATTTATCTAACTCTATATTTATTGTTCTAGTATCAGAATGTAGTTTAAGTTAATTTGTTTTGGTTTCAACAGATTTTTTTTCATATTTTTGATTCTTGTTTTCTTTTTTTCACATCTTTGTGCCCCTAGGGGGGCCCGCCCCACAGGTTGAGAACCACTGGTATAATATTATTTCTGTGTATCCAGTGTTACCAAGTTCCATATAATTTATGGGAGATTCTCCAGAAGACAGGTCTACCTGTCCATTTCTGTCTGCAGCCCTACAGTATATAAGCTGAGGAAACAAAATGTCCCCAGTAGTTCACTGAATGCGCTTGTGTTGTTGGTGAGTTTTTGTGTTTATTATGGTGCTTTTCAGGTTCACTCGATTTTATGACCTTTTTACTCTGTATTTGACCATTCTTTTATATTTTGTACTATTTTGTTTGTTATTAGCTTGCCTATTTCAGACAGCTCCTGTAGCTTTCTGTTCTCCTTTTTGTGCTTGGAGCTTTTTGTCAATAAGAGCATTTTCATTAATAAATCTTTTATTTATAAAGGTTCTTTGTTTGCCCTTTTATGATTAGTCGAGGATTGATGGTTTCCTCGCCCTCTAGTGGGCATTGTAAGTTGTTTTTTGGGCTCTATTTGTTTTCTCTGAAACCTTCATACCATTTCAGTGCTGCAACAAGGAGGAAGTAAAAATTATCCAGCCATTCTTATTTCTATTCTGTTATTAGCATGGTTTTGTGACTTCTTGGTCAGCGCCTTTTTACCTTGTATTGCCTGGCACCAGCGGTATTAGTTATAGTTACTGTGTCTGTCGTCAGTCACATGAAATGGTGATCACATGATCTATAATTCGTCACCCCTATATAATACGACATTTCACTGCACTTTTACACAAACATCCAACTATCTTTACAAAATTTTCTTTGCAGAAACATGGTATTAGATCTAAAGAAAGATCTGCTTTTAGAAGAACAGGTGGGAAAAGATATGCCACTAAAAATGTCAGAAAGGAAAACAGATTGCTCTTAAAAGAACAAATGAAGTAAGGATTATCCTTAAATGATCCTTTGAGAAAGTAACCATGAGGCAAGAGGTTTGGAAAAAGTACGGTCAAAAAACAAGCATAAGTCATTACAAAAAGTCAAACAATCAAAAACAATAATGCTAAAACACTAGGCTAAAGTCAAAAAGACAGGCCAATTGCCTGCGAATCAAGATTTTAAATAAGCACAAAGTAACTTAATTTTTTTAAATATCCCAACACTACAATAACCAGAGTTCTACACGATCTTTAATGTACCTGCAGCCATTACATAATAATTTCTGAGATTAGGGTCAGAAGATCCAGCACGGGTGATCAATCCACAATCCAGATGACCACTAAAAAAAAGAATTATATCAATATGGCATTGACAAAAACAAAGAAAAAAACAAATATGTATAACTCAAAACATGTTGAAACTAACAGGCCATTCTTGAAGATTTTTGTTTCCTTTTGGTTTTGCGTCTTGACTTTGACTTTTGGTTTTGCACTTCTTGTTTTGATCAAAAGTTCTTTCTGCCTTCTCCTATTTGCTTTTCTCCATTTCCATTTTAATTTCCTCTTTTCATTTCCCATTGACTACAATGTTGTTTTTATGAAAGTTTTGATTTTTCCATGAGCAGAATGAATATCAACTATATGTATAAAGTATGAGTTATAGAACATGCAGCCATGTTATACTTTGCATACAAAAGTATACTTTAAGCAAATCTTAATTTATCTTAACTGCCCAAACTTGGAACTCAGAAAATGGTTGACAATAATACTAGAATTAGTTAGTTATTTTTGTAATTCCCCAACTCAGTTCTATTTCTGTGAGTTGAGAAGTCTTTGCCTATGGAAAAAAAACAAAAAACAACTTTAATATTTAATGTTATAGTAAAAGAAAAGCCATTCAAAATCCAAATTCTGAGGCCAGAAACTGGCACAAAAACAAAAGAAACAGGAGGCACAAATGTGCCACTATGTTGGCTAGGATTTAGCAGTGACATGGTAATTAAACAAAGTTGCAACATAATGAGTAAAGATCTTTAACCGTCTCTAAGAATGAAAAGTTCAAGTTTATTGTCATTTGTGTATAGCACTTAGTCTACTGTACATAATACAATGAAATTCTTAATGATGTGTCTCCTTAGAACAGTGACAATAACACAATGCCAATAAAAGACATGTACAAAAACATATGCATACCATGCATAAATATACAATATATGTGATACATATTTGTAAATTTCTGATTATATTACACAGAGTGTTTGTTGTGTTACAATATTTTGTATTGTTTTTGCCCTTTTAGTAATCTTATGACCTATGGATAGAAACTGTCTCAGAATCTACTGGTATGTTGAGGGTCATTGTGGAGAATTTAATACTGCTAATCTGCTCGTGCTGCAGTCTGTTGGTCAGGACATCAAAAATCCTATTGAAGTGAGCGGTGCTAAGTCCTAAATTGAGGAGACTCGTGATCAGGTTTGATGGTACAACAGTTGTAAATGGGTAACCTAGCATAGCAGTTTTTATTATGAAATTTGCCAGGGTGATCTAGAGTATAAGCGAAATAACAACCCCTGCAGATGAAACCAAGTTCCTTATGGACACTATGTTCCTCAACAACTTTTCTTACATTACATCATCACTGAAATTTGTTCACCATGTAACGCACACCTCCTCCTTTGCTTTTACCTGAAAGCTCACTGTGACTCCTAAGAAAGTGTAGTGCACAAATTTCTATGCATGTTATTCTTGTATTATTACATTTTATTCTTACATTTATTTTACATATTAAGGCAAATTTAATAAAGTCATATTTTTCACCTTCTTGATTTTCATTATTTACAGTATGTGACACCTTGGTACTGGTCATGTGACTATGTTACTGCCCTTGTCACCTAATACGACATATAAATATGACAGTGGGTGTGAATTTTGGTTATCCCTTGGTCGAAATAAAAAATATTTCTTCTTTATTGATAGCTAGTTAACAAGTAGGCCCTAGTACTAGGTTTTAATTTACTGGTTTTAAACACCACTTTACTCTTTGATATTTGATTTTTGTCTCACCCTTTGGTTCTTGTTGTTCAGTTTCATTTTGGATCCTATTGCTTTGATCTTTAATTTCCCTTTTTCACCAAGATTCCTCGCCATTTGCTTTATCTTTTCTAAGACACTCTGCTTCTCATAACAGAAAGACAGAAAAGCCATTTGGCTGTATAACAGCATCTGGTGTCTTAGTAGTTATCTATTTTTCTGAGAATCAAAAAACACAGTATCTAATATATTATGCTGCAACTGCATGTAGGTCAGAAAAATGAGGAGGTCAGTCGCCCCAGTGTTTGGCTCTTATTTGGACACCTCACTCTTTGTTCCAGTTTCTGAGTGCTCATTGTCAAGTTTTTCTTAGTTGCGTCATGACGTTTGTGTTGACTTAAGTATAGATGATGGCAGTAGTGTCATATTTAAGAGCTTGCATTTATTTATTGACCCAATTTTGTCAACAGCGAGTTTGTGTATAGACCAGCTCCCAGGGAGGACAGAGCATGGTGCTGGATAAAAAAAATGTAATGCAAAAACAACTTGTCCAAGAAGTTCAAAAATCAAAGTGTAAAATGCACAATAAAAGTAGCAAATGGCTAATAAAGGTAATTAGTCAGAAATGTTAGGTATGATAGCATTCGGCTGTCTACAGTACATAAATCACAAAATGAATACAGAAGTGTTTTTGTTCCCTACCCACGCATATGTGGAGATGCACACATTAAGTGGCTAGTGAAAATGGCTTCACAACTGCATGGCTATTATAAAATCTGGAAAGCAACCAGTCTTAAAAATAAATGACATTTTACAAAAAATAATAGCAATAAATACTTTTAGTAAGACAGATTTTTTAAAAAGCACATTTAAAACAACAAATGTTATGCCAAAGTACTGTACAAAGAAGCATTAAAATAAACACAGTACAAAAAAACATACAGAAACAGATTAATAAAAAACAATACATTAAGACCACCCCCCACGATCCATTATACATACACAGTGAAAGGCGGAAAAAAGAGGGGGTCTTAAGCCGAGTTTTAAAAGCCTCGATAGAGAATGAAGACCTGACATGGAAAGGCAGGTCATTCCAAAGCCTAGGAGCAACCACTTAGAAAGCTTGGTCTCCCCTAGAATTCAGCAAAAATCTTGGAACTACGAGGAGTAGTTATCCAGATGACCTTAGTGCTGAGTAGAGGTGAAGGAAGTTGCAGATGTGTTTTGGAGCAAGACCATGTAAGGCTTTATAAACAAACAACAAAATTTTAAAATGAATGCAACATCTCACTGGTAGTTAGTGGAGAGGCTGATATGGAGGAGATATAATTCTTTTTTCTAGACCTAATTAAAAATCTAGCTGCTGTGTTTGGAAGCAGCTGAAGGCGCGACAGAGCAGATCTGGGAAGTCCCACTTATAAGGAATTACAATTATCTAGTCGAGGAGTGATAAAGCCATGAATGACTGTTTCCAAGTCTATCTGTGAGAGAAAAGATTTTAGATTTGAAATTTGCCTCAGTTGGTAAATAATTTACTACCAAAGAAATTTGTTTGTCAGAAACAAAGATGATACCCAGATTCCTGACATTGCCCAGAATCATTGCTGACACGGAGCCTAATTGTGGCTGTGGATGTCATAGAACCAAAAATAATAACCTCTGTTTCATTTTCAATTAATCGTAAGAAATGTTGCGCCATCCAATATATAATATCCTCTAAGAACTTTATCAGCTTTTTTACCAATGAAATGATGGCAGATCTGTCAGATCAGCATAACAATGGTAAGTGACCTCATGTTTTTGAAAGATGGTCCTTAGGGGGAGCAGATATAGGGAAAATAAAAGAGGAGCCAAAATAGAACTTTGTGGAACGTCTTGTGTGAGAGATGCTGGCTGAGTGAAGTTCCCATCTATGTTAACAAGACATAGATCTACCTTATCAACCATTTCAATGCCCAGCCTTATTTAGGCTGTATAGACAGCACCCAGATAGCTGTCAGACTAAACAATGGAATCAAGTTACACTGGAAATCTACTTATGCAATGGGTTAAACATTTCACATAAACTATCTACACAGATTATGAGACATGCAACACTACCAAATTAAGCAGCCAGGATCTATGCCAATGTGCTTCAAGTAAATGCTTTCATCTTTTCCTGGAGAACCAATAATTACCTTTTCCTAGGTTTATTGTACTGCTTTTGCTGAAGATTATCTAAAAAATGAATTACACAGTTTTGGGATTAGACTGCAGCACTATGACATTCCTCCATACGAATTAAAAACTGAAGTTGTTTTGGATCACAATGTTCACTTGTTTTGTTTTCTACTAAAGTATATGACTTTTGTCTGTCAGTGGTGTTAAAAATGACATTTTCTTAAGACATTGTGCTACATGTGAAATTTAGGAGTCTTGTGCAGATAATTCTACAGAAAAATGTATTCAGGTTATACCTGAAGTAGATGCCACAGTAGTTAATATGCTTCAGTTGACCTTAACTTTTGTAGATGGCTATTAATTGCCCTTAGATAGAGATGTTAATGGAATGATCTTTTTGTTAATTAGATTATACATCAATACTGCAATATATGTGTATTTGTTTCTTTTACTCTCAGTGCTACATCTAGGTAAAATGTATTTAGGTGAATCTATGATACCAAAGCAGCTGCACTTTAAAGAAAGTGAATTATACATTTCGTCTGAGGGGAAAATGTGGTTTGAATCACTTTCAGCCTCAGTCGGGGCAGATCAGTCACCACAACACATACAGTACAACAAACAGTCTTATGTATTATAGTTAGTGAAGAGCTGTTAAAGTGCATCTTGTAAAGGAAAGCATAAACAACACTTATTTCCACACTCAAAAAATAAAAAGAATACCATAGACACTATATTTAAGATTTAAAAGTGTACAGCTGAAATAGTAAAGAAAGACAAATATGGCTGGAAGATAGAGTAAAAGCCCAGAGTGGGTGTAAAAAGCAGCCATTAAAGAAAAGAGAGATTAAAAAGTTATCAGCAACCCAGTCCACCCACAGCATAGGAAAATGAATGTATAATTGTGATATCATTTTGCGGCTCTTGTCACAGCTTTACTCTTTAACTTTATTATATTTTATAAAATGTAAATAGATGAAGCATTGAAATTTAAACCTTCATTGCTGAGATAACAACAAATAAATGAGAATAATAGAAGAATAAAACAGTATAGAAAAAAAATACAATGACATTAATAACACCTTTGAGCATGTATAGCACATGTACAGCTGTTGTGTTATACTGCTTCTGTATTGTGGGTGACAAACTCTTGTTGTTGGATGTTAAGGCCTGTCAAAATATAGACCATTGTCAGAAAGACAATCACATCTCTGCATTCTGTGATCTAGGGCTTCTCAAAGGTGCTCTGTGAGGTTAAGATCAGGAGTAAAGAAAGACCAGCAGGGAGTGTTACCACATCCATAAAGAGGATTTGATGCCACTGATGCCTTTCCTTGCCTCAAGTCATTTGGATGTGATATCTAGATGGTGTGAGCAAACAGGTCTCGTTGTTCTGAGGCCAATAGCATGGAGTCTGTTTCTCGTTACCTTAAACAATGATGTGGGCACTGTGTCTGCCTGCATTTTCAGCAGCAGTATGGTTGGCAGACCTTAAACAATCTATTAGATTAACCAGTCTATTGTGTCGGCCTTGCTCTGTTGTGGTCATTCGAGAGTGAACAGTTCTTTGATGGTCATCTCTCCTGCAGGTCTGCTGAAACTTTGCCTGCAGTCTCCAAAGTTGTTTAATCCATAGTGTCTGATAACATTGGCACATGACATGCCTGCCTACAGCTTACCAGTGTCTCTATTCTTTGCTTCAGGTGACATTCCAGGCTTTATGGAATGCACAGAAAACCGAAGTGCAAATTTTGTTTGGCTTTGAACTTTAAATTAAGGCCTTTATAAAGGTGATCAGATTAGACATTGTTAAACAGGGATCTTGTTGGATAAACGTGTTTTTGTGTTATGTAATTGTGAGTAACCTTTCTTTACACAACTCATTATAAGTATTTATATTGTATTGTATTTTTCTGTTGGGCCTTTCTGAATTTTCACAGCCTCTGCCATTTTGTTGGTTTGGCTTTGATAGCTGCTATGACAATTGCTAAGAGGTATGGCCAATATCATGTGTAAAATATTATAAAACCGTATATGTGTAAACTGTACAAAATGTGACAGTGTTGATTCATCTACATATTAGTATTGGGATTAACTTCAAGAGCCTTATTCACCTATGTAGCCCTTTGAACATTGCTTTACCCATTGATTTTTGGTATCTGTTTTTGTGTTTTGATTAAACACCTTCTTATTAACAACTTTTTTGGACTCTTTCTTTGTTATGTGTCTCTCTGGTCGTCTCCCTGTTCTTTTACCTGTAACCGTTTCAGGATGACACAGTGCCTTTTTATTTATCTTTCTCTTGGAAGTTGTTTCCCTGTAACTGTTTAAAAAAAATCCAAACAATTATTATAGGGGTATTACCATGGGGTCATTTTGTGTTGTGGCACCTCGATTTTGTAATTATATGTCCGTGTTGTTGGCCCTATTATTAATGGCTACTATACCCGTTTGTAGGTTATGTGAAACATTGGGTCATAATTTCCTGCCTATGTAAGATGGAGGCATACATCTTTTGCTATCCTAATGTGTTAGATTGACGCTTAACTGTGTACTTGTTTCTTTAAAGCATTTAGGAGAAAGAAATCCAAACTAGTAAGAAACCTTTGTCACTGAAAATCCTGACTTTAAATTCATCTTACATTTTGATGACGCAATTTCTCTGACTTCCTGATTTGTAAACTTCTGCCGGTCCCCTTATTTTGTCTTAATGTAAAAGTATGAAAAAGAAACCTTTGTTGACTGTGTACAAGTCCTACAAGTTAAATTATTAAACATTCAATATAAAAATGTTATTCATTGTTCATTATTTTTTACATTCTATATTTTATAATCCAGAGAGCTGAATTGTAATGATGATAAATTATTCATATATTCTTCTGCTGTAAGTTGTGTGTGTTGTTTTTCTCTTCATATTTTCTGCATGGAAAACAAATCTCTTTTGCATTTTTCAATCTTTTATAGATTATTTGGAGACATTGCCTTACTCTTATTTTATAGGTCATGAAAATATTCTGCTTCATGGGATCTTATTTGCTGTAGTCAAATATTTGTTTGAGGAAATGTATGAAAAAATGAATATGTGGTGGCTATAAAATGTCTTAAATTTTGGACTTTTTAAATAATATTTGGTTTACATCATTTTTTTTCCAATTACAGATGACCCATATGCTTAAACTAATGAATCAATCCCCAAAACTTATATAAACTAATGTCTGTAAGAACAATTAATAGACCTCAATCGAAGTATTAGTAATAAAGATACATTTTTGACACAGTCCTTATGTAATGTGATGGATGTGTCTGCTTCGCTTTTGCGATTCTTTTCCAGTCGGATTTGCAGGATTACAGGAAAGTTATATGATTGATCATAGTGGAAACCATAACATAACAGGCATTGTATAGTAAGTGTGGGGAATTGTTGCATTTGTCTTACTTTCAGTGACTTTGGGAAGGCAGCTATTTCCTCTTACATTGACTAAAAAATAGCCATTCCTCTTTGTAGATTCTACTTGAGTGGCCCTCCAACCTGCAGGGAAACACTTGGTGGTTGGTGGCAGGATTGGCACTCCAGCCACCATAAAAAATCCTCATACTGTTCCACTCCATCTGAACTAGTTTGGTGCTGAGGTTTTACCCGTTGCATGGCTGCACTCAGGTCCTAATCTGGAATCCTGAGTTAGTTTGTTGTGTGGTGGGTGCGGCAATGCACTGTATCAGTGCATGCTCCTAACCTCTTCTTTCTTTCCTTTTCTGAGAATATAACAATATCAGAAATATATGACAAACTTAAGAATCATTTCTCATCATGAATGAATTAGCCAGAGGGGTCTGTTTTTCTTGAATATATGTGTGTATTTCATTTCTCTGTTCATTTACTCTGTCTAGGACTTTTCCCTTTGGCTGCCTTTGCGCATTTGTATGAAAGAGTAAGCCTGTGTGTGCTGACTCCATATTTGTATATAAAACCTCAAAAACACAAGAAGAGCACATTCCCTCAGGCTTAGGTTACAGGGCAAGAGGGGTTTCATGTTTCACCCAGAACAGCTCACTCCATAATCTTTTTGACAACACCACTGTTGTTCCCATTCATGTTGGCTAGCCCATCACAGTTTATGCATTGCCCTCTTTTTTCCAGCATCTTGGTAGGTAACACAGATCACCACAGAAGATTCGTAAAAGACTGTCCTTTCCAATCATACAAAACATATGCTAAGGATGATGTAAAATATAGTGTCTGTACTTTCGTCTAGTTGCGCTGCAAAATGTCCTGCTGAATTCAACTTCAATAACAGATGTTTATCCAGATTCTGAGAAATGTGGCTAATCCGACCAGACACTGTGTTATCACTCAATGGCACAAGTTTTTCTGCAGTTTTCATCCATGTCTACATATCTACCACTGAAGGTAGAATAATCGTAGCAACAGTGTGTGCAGCTTTCTATTTAACTGCATGGTAACAAACCCTACAGAAGTCTAACTGCAGTTTCTCGTTGGATGTAGGATTTCTACGTAGTACCTTGTTTGACATTTTTATGCGTTCAGCCTTCCTTTGGAAAAAGGATAAAGATTTGTCTTTCAGGTGACTATGATTACTCAGTAAATGTGCTTCCAGTTTATTTGTTTTAACCTCTTTTTTGCTACATATAACAAATGATGGTACTGCTACTACTGCTGCGGCACTGCATTTCAATTTACTGTACAGTTCAACGTTTGATTAAGCCAAATTACAAAAAACGTTTCTTGTATAGATTTGTTGCCAGTTTAGTATTGAACATTGGTCAGACACATCCATGAAATCCACCTGCTCCCTCGCCCATTGGTCCTACGGTTATGCTGGAATCTCTTATTGAGTGTCAGCCTCAGTGTTGCTGATGTGTCTGTACAGGGTGTTCATTACATGTAAATAATCAGTTGTCTTTGGCCTGCTTGTTTTAATTTTGAGTAAGGTGGTAGTATGAGGTTTGGTAATTGTAATTAGTTTGTATTTCCCTAAATTAAATTACTTTACCTCAGCAGTAGCTTGCTTTCTATTCCATATAATGCTTAAAATAACAGTGTAACTAGATGGGCTAAAAGGATGTGTTTCTATGATATAATCCACTATAGTTAAGTGTTTGTGTAAAGTTACTAATGCTTTAGATTAACTTTATAAGTGAAAGATAAAGTGATGTACTTAAAAACACCTACTTAAATTCTGTAACCGTTTATAAATCCTTTGTGGATTGTGACCTTTGAAAACCACTGGTTTACAATATGAAATTCATCATTTTTTGTTTATAATTCATTTAGAAGGACCAATAAAATGTTGTTTATGTGCTGATCAATGGTGTAACATTTCAATTAAACACAAAAACTTTTTAAGAAAGTAACAAATTAAAACATGACAAAAGGCTGTGGTGTTTTATACAAACAAACATACACTTAAAAAGGAGTGTATATTGAAATAATACAGTAATGATTGTCCTGCGGCATGTTTATGTGTAATTATTTTTATTAATAGTCTGGATTATTTTCATTCATTGTCGATGTTTGATAAAAAAAAAAATAACCTTTAGCTAAAATGCAATTTTATCAAATTTCATTGTAATCCTTTGCACATCAATATGTTTGCTTGGCTCAAGGGTAAAATTCAACCTTTGACAGTTTAATAAAAAAAAGCATTATTGAAAGGATTGGTTTTGCTTTCAATCTTCACTTTATGCATTAGGATTATTCTTGACACTAAAAGCAGCTGAAACTCTCTTTTAGTAGTTTGTTCAGTTGTTTACTTTTTATTATTCTGAAAAAGAAATAGAATTGTTGGTGCAAAGAATAAATATTACTTGTCACTAAAATTAATCCATATTCATTTCCTATGTGTGTACTAAATTAAACTTGAGTTCTTTATTTTCATACTTTCTTATTTATCATGAAACAAGAGAATGGTAACATGCTACATGTTGTTTGGACATGCAAGTAAGAATTTCACTGTACTGTGTACTCTAGACAACACTACTACAACTGCTACTAGTTAATACGATTGCATTGTTTTTGATGCCGGTTCAAACTCCTTACTTTTTGTTTTTTAATTTCTTTGCTTTTTATCTTTGTATTACATTGCAGTCTTGCAATTAGAAACTAAGTCAACCCTGGCTGCAGATTGCAGTCCTTCTGTCTATAAATGTCTTTATCCCTGTAAGTAAGATGTTTGCCTTTTATAAATTTTCCACGTATATATTTTTCAATACAAAATAGAAAAATTGATTATTTTATTATGATTTATTCCTGTCAGAAGAAGGATTTCTCTACCTTTCAAAATAATTAACTTGGTTCCCAGGAAAATAAGTTGATTAACCATTCACTTGTGTTTTGCGGGTTTTTCAGTGCTCTTAATTTTATTGCTTATTGATTTTTCTCATGAAACATTTCTAGAGTATTATTAAAGAACTAAAGCTGTCATGCAAAGGTTCATGCAAAAGGAAAATATAATATTTTTTTCATTCAGTAGTTTTGTGAAACCACTTTCTTGATCATAGGATTTCAGGGGCCAGGAGAACTATCTCAGCAGAATCACATACAGATCAGAAATAAGGCCTGAAAGGGTTGATGGTATGTTGCAATGGGCACACACATATGGGGACCATGTGAAAGTCGAAATGGAGGAATGAAGCCCAGGTTAGTGAAACCATGAGACAGCAGTGCTAACCACTTCACCTCTACTAGCCGATATATACCTTTAGACTGTAGAAATTTTTACCAGATACAATAATTACAGATTATTTCCACCACATACATTAACATCAACAAATTTGATTGGAAAACTATTTTTGAGCTTCCATGATCTTTTTATTCTTTAAATTAAATAAAAGACGCTCTTTGCTGATATACTGTAAGGGAGTTAAATGATAAATTTGGTATGTTTCATGTCAAAGTTTTTTCTTTTTTATTGACACATAAATTGTGTTCTAATGTGAAGCATTTTAATGAAATTATAATAAAATTCTTAGGCTGTTCTTACGTTTTAAAATGGAGGCGAATGCGCAAACAAACGCCAAAAAACTTCATTTTCACGTTCACTTTAAAGCAGCAAAAGTTTTGATTCTAGAAAAGTTGCCTTCTACATTTCTAAAGCGTGCTTTGTACTATTTTCTTATTCGCTTGTCATCTTGCGTTGTGGGTGGAGTTTTGAGTTTACTCCAGGCACACCCCAAATTTACCAGATTCCCGCAGCTTCAGGTTGCGTATTATCCTACTTTTGTTTCTACGGTTCTGTTTCTTGCTATTTTGCCATGCATAAAACTTTGCTATGATTCACAATGTCCAGAATTCAAATCTTAATATTATGTGTACTCAAATTATTATTATGTGTAAATCAAATCATATATTTTATAGGCAATCCTGGCACAAACACTGCATCAAATACACAGTGGTTAATTGACAGGTGTGCACTCCGATCATGTGATAATTTGTTTTCTAAAAAGGATCTACTTTTTTGCCCATTACATGCTTTGTTGTTATTCTACATAGCCTATGGAGACGATTCATACCAAGTGGCATCATGGTGCAAATTGGTGAAAGGTACACACAAGAATTTCAATGTACTTTGTTTATTCATTCATTAATTCATTTTCCACCACTTGTCCCAGACCGTATCATTGGAGCAACAGTTTTATCACTGAGGCCCAAATGTCCCTTTCCCCAGCCACACTTGCCAGCTTATACTGTAAGGCATTCCTAGGCCATCTGGGAGATTCTGTATAAACCTCTGAATGAGCCCCAGGCTTTCGCTAGGGTCTCCTCCCAGCTGGTCATGCCTGTAAAAACTCCCCGGGGAGGCAACCGTATCAGATGCCCAAACCACCTCTGTTGGCTCCTGTTGATGAGGAGGGTCAGTGGTGCTACTTTGATCTTCTCCTAGGTATGTGTTCTTTTCACCCTGTCAATGAGGGACAGCCCAGCCATCCTGCGGAGAAAGCTAATTTCGGCCGCTTGTACCTGCGATCTCGCTCTATTGGTCATTACCCAAAGTTCATGACCATATGTTAGGGTAGGAACATACTGTAGATTGACTGAAAAGTCAAGAGCTTTGTCTTGTGGCTGTGTTCCTTCTTCACCACTATGGATTAGTATATCAATCGCATAACTGCATTTGCCGCCCCCATCCATCTTCTCCTCATTTATGAAAAAAACCTCAAAGTACTTAAACCCACCCATTTGAGGAAGTACATCACCTCCCACTCAGAGAAGACAGTCCACCTTTTTCTTACTGGACCATGGCCTCAGTCGCAAACAGTCCCAATGTGTGTTGGAGTTCCAAGCCTCATTAAGCCAAAAGGACCCATGCCTTATGCAAAAATCCGCAGATGCACATTGTACTTTATACACATAACAAAAAAACTGAACTGAACTGATTACAATGCATTGCAATTTTTGTATAACCCTTAGATTTTTTTAAGAGCCAAGGCCACCTGCACAACAATAATAAGTTTACGGTGGTAATCAACACTCAGCATTACAAGCTTACTGTGGCATGTCATGAGCATGAACAATAATTTAAATATTGTGAAAACGGATTAGGCAGATTACAGTATGTGCTAGAACCAAGCCACAATGAAACAGATTGATGTACCACAAACCAATTATCGAATTTTATAGAGCATGCTGAGTGACATTTTTTCACTGATTATTGTCTTGTTGTCTGCAGACAATAGACAGCAATTCACTTCTGAACATGGGCATTCAATGATATCAATTGTAGCAGTGCATGCGGACAACTTTTCTAAGTGAAACCACCAAGTGGGAGAGAAGCTTTGCCACAGAGGAAGAAGAGCTACAAGGTGAAATGCACAGGCCTTTTTAAAATGGTTGAATCTCAAAAATTTTTTTTCTTTTTTTCCATAATAAAATGACACATATATAGTGTGTGGACAGGTCGGAATAAAGATCAGGTCCATAAAATGTTGACACCAATGGTGGCATTCTGTTTAATGCAAAGAAAAAGACTGAAAACAAAATATCATATTATGGCATCAAATAACGAAACACAATGTGTTACCTTCTTTTAACTTATAACTCCTGCTTGGTTTAGCAGGCCTGACTTGGAGGAGCTCCATCTTCTGGTCTGGCTCATACCTCCTTCTGGGGAAGTCCAGCTTTATAAGACTCGGCCTGGAAAGGGCAAAGTAAATTGCTCACTGGGTGAGGAGATGGTAATGTTAGCGACAGCACTCCCTATCATCCAGGAGTGGTACTACATACCTCTTATGAGCCTGGAAAGAGATCCTTAGACGTGTATACATGACAACTGTTTTACAGTATGTGTGCAATCTCAAGCAGTGTATCAATACTTGAAATACTCTTGTCTTGATAAATGAGTGTATTCTATAAATTTTAAAAGTTTTGTTTTCTTATTTGGACTCTGGGCCCATCACCTTCATTAAAACACAACAACAGGTAGGTATTTTTTTAACTTATAAACAAAATCTTCACTTCAGAATGCAGTTTCATGTGGCAAATTAATATTGTGGTCGGTGTCGCTGCCGGTTAGCTGCCCATAACGGTGGTGACTGTCACTCTTATGCAGTTAAGCAGTTCCCCTGCTCCATTTTTCCCCCCTGCATGCTCTTAACAGTGAGCTGTCTGTCCGTTGAACAGTAAATCTATGACAAAGAAACACAGCTGCCCTTCAGAAACACCCTCTAAAACTGTATTCCAATGAGAAAGAAACACACTCTTACCCATCCCTTTTGTGGGTCCAGCTGCAGGCTTTCAGGCTTACCATGCAACATGCTTATTGCATGAGATTTAGAACATTTAAAAGACCAAGCCCCGGCCAACCTATCAACTCATTCTTCTGTCCTCTCTTCCACAGACTGCGTCTGCTCCAGTCACTGCTTCCGACCTGCTGAACCTGCTGGATGAAGAAGACTTTGTGTTCTTTTGACCTGGAGAGAGAGGGGAGCTGGACTGCCATGTTTGACAGCTGCTACCTACAGTGTGTACTTTCTGCTGTTGATAAAGCCCTTCTGAATAAGGTCTAGTGTTTGTACCTGCGGTTCAACGATAAAGATTTCGTATCTTGGAAACCTGACCCCTTTTCCAGTCATCTGTGCATCTCTGTGACCCAATTTTGACAGTATACACCACGTATGAAGAAATAACTTCAAATTTATCCTTTAAGTGATTGCTTGCGTCCCGCAGCTAATAGGGGCCCCCACTGAGAAAAGGAGTGAAGCGCCTGGGGACCCAAAATAGGTCTTTCAATTAGGGACACAAAAAGTTTAGATATGGCTTTGTTTACAAGTAGGATTGTCTTGTTAACTACTTAAAAAATGGCATATTCTCTATGGAGCAGGATTCTGAAGATGGGTGAATGGTAAAAGGAAGTGTGGTTGTAATCGTGAGTTAATATGGTTGTTGTATTTCCTCTAAGATAAAACTGTAGCTGCACCATTTCAACTTGATTGAGTATACAGTATTCATATTTAGTAAAAGAAATCCACTGAAAACAGAATTGCAGTATTCTAGTTGAGGCAACAAGATACAACAAAAATTTTGAACATAATGTCACTCAAGGGAAAAATGAAACCAAAACTAAACTGATGTCTCTTTTTTATGCAAGGGAGTTTTATTCCTTTTAATAGCTTTATGAGTACATGAGTGTAACTACATCCTTGGTAGCTTCTTGATTTTATCTCATTCATCACCAGTATGTTAGGTCAGAATGAGCAGATGGCATGATAGGAAAACATGCAATTATCGTTGCTTCTGGAAAAGGAATGTGACACAGCTGTTAGCTTATTTACTTTTACTATTTATTTATTTTTAAATATCTTAGCCTTGCTTGACTCTTTTAGGCATGCCTTGCTATGTCTGAGTTGGTAACTAGGATTTTAAATGAAAGCAATGTTGGAGTCAATAGTTTATTATGACATATCAGCAGATATCTTATTTTCCAAGCCTTAACATAACAATTCTTTCTTTATTGTCAGCCTTTTCTCAGTGTTAATTCAGGTCACAAAAATGTGACATAATATAATATGCACAGTTTTTCTTACCTGCAATGACACTGGATGGTCATTATGCATTTATTTCTAAAACAAGCAATTGTGCAATGCTGCATTGTTCATTATTTATTTTTAGTCAAGCCGATGGCAGTATTTTTCTTAATTTACCCATTTTATTACTATGATGGAATCACAGATATTACTTCTTTTATTCTTTCCCTTCATCATAAAGAATAAATTATTGAATTCTTACAAAATATGAACTCACTGGCACATTTGCAAAGTCTGTTTTTCTTTAGCAAGGGTAGGAATCAAAGGAACAGTAATGTTTCATAGAAAAAAAAAACAATCAGAACAAATAAATCAATTTAAACAAGGTTTTTAAGCTCTGATTTAAAAGGAAATGTTTTTTAAAAAAAGTTAGAAAAACACAAATTGGACTTTTGAATGAGATGCAACTTATTTCAAAGCAAGTAAATATGAATAATATAGTTTAGAGGGATATTATTAGTACAGAGGGATAGAGGCAAATAAACAAATTAGTAAAGCAATAAAATAAGCACTGTCACACATGCATGTCTGAGAACCACCATCCAAGTTCTTCCCAGGTATGTAGTACCAACTCAGGTCTGAGTGCTAACAGTTGTGTTGTATTCTTCCTCCACAGCCCAGAGAAAACACCCAGTGAGGGCAGTTGATGCCACCCGTTGCAATCCTGGGGCTTTTAAACGGTGGCTGCCTGAATGGAGGCATCTTGGACAAAGGAGATGATCAAGGGAGAGTCTCTCCATTAAGAAATCATGCACTTTGTTAAGCTACTTTTTTTGTTATTCCATGTCATTCTGCATTATTTTTGATTGATGGTTACATTACTAAATGGGGAGCGCTGTGTTAGCAGCCAAACTGCTCTTTGTTTGTTGACCCTCCTTCCCTTGACCATCACATCACACTAATGGCAGTTTGAAGTTCTTGAAATGGCCTTCAATTAATTCCAGAGTGCAAACTGAAATATATTATACCTGCTGATGACTAATCTCTTCCAGATAAATTCTACTTCATGCCCTATGTACAAAACAATATGCAACAGGCTGCACTCACAACTTCAGCCTCACTTTACTATTTAGGACCTTGAAGGAAGGTGGACTGTCAGAGCACTATTGTTACGGTCATTTTGAATTAAGCAATCTGAAGCTGGTTTGTTAAGATCTTTTTTTTTTATTTTTTATTAATTTTATTGCACTCCATACAAAGCAATAAAGTTTTTACCAAAAGAAAAATAGAGTCAAGAACAGATCGATCCCCACCCATTTTCAATTACTGTAAATGATCCATATCAATTTGTGCAGTCATTTTAAACCAAATAATCATCAGGTATTAAGGTATTATGAAGCAGTCATTTGAATGAAACAATCTGTGGAAGAGTGAAGGGAAGAAGGAAGTGAAGTCCATGTTAGGATCAGTTTGAGTGACAGAGATGCATACTACTTAAAATAAATATTCTTAAGAATAGTCAAAGAGTCAGTAATGCGAATAAGTGAACTTAAATTGCCAAAGTCAGCACTATATCCACACTGGTGGTGCAGTGGTAGAGTGCTTTGAGTAGTGAGAAAAGTGCTATAAATTATAAAGAATTATTATTATTACAAAAAACAGAATTACAGTCAGATGCAAATGCTGAAATTGTGGTTCATAAATTCTGAACTTAGAATTGAATTTACTATAAAGTTTACATTAAACAAATCAAAGTTTGAACATCCTCAAATGTGCGCAGCCATCTTAAATAATTACTATGTGATGGGGCATCTGTATATAGGTGAGTTCAGAAGTAGGAGAAAAGCTAAGGCATCACTGTTGTATAAAAAGAAAAATGGTCATGGAGCTAAAACAGTCTAGCAATAAATTATTATTAACAAATCTAGGGCTTCTACAGTTGGGTTCTGTGCCAGGGTTGCACAAATATATAGTGTGGCATACGGCCGGGGCCCTTGCCTGGCTGTGATGCCCCTACACTGGAAGGACCTGGAGAGGGAGTGTATTCAGAGCATTACCTCCAAGGTGGCAGCCCCCCTGGGTTGCAGCAGTGCCTTGGACTCCTGCGCTGCTCCATGGGAGCTGGAGTTTGGTGCAACCCTGTTAGGCTCTGTTTAGAAACCATTAGATAAACCATTTCATTTTCCATTAGAGTTGCCTAGAACACTTTGTAACACAGTTTTTTATTGCTAGTAGTACAGTAGTTTTTACCATAATTTCTGTCAACTTCAATATCCTTCATATTTGACAAAAAAATGAAAATGTATCCCCTTCCTAGTTCGAATCCTGATAATTGAATCAAATTCTTCACCTAGTTTATTTTATTCTCAGTTTTTTCCCCAGAATTGTCATCTTTGAAGGCATCAAATAAGTTCAGATTTAAAGGAGCAAAGCATGGACAGTAGGGGAGTTGGTGAAGAACATGCCATCCAAGTTTTGTGATTATTTACTGTATTTTCGGACATGAGTGTGTTTATTTATTGATATGTTGAAAAAGGATTTCATCCACATTTTTGACAGGTCAAACTCACTATAAACACATATGAAACTTTTAAAGAGTCAGGATGTACAGATATTGTTAATGTTTTGCCCATTTGGCACAATGTCTACCAAAATCCTCCTTCTGAATCCCATTAACAGTGGCTATAGTTTTCCTTGCTAAAGAGGTAGCCTTAAACTTATTAAAAAGGGGAAATTACATGATGACATGCCATATATTTGTTTTGGTGTCTGGTTCAAAGTGATGGATGCATGCTTTGTCTTCAGTGAGGAACCATACAAAAAGTTTTCATCCCTGCTTTCGCCATGGTCAGAGTTTTGTTATTGAAGGATAGATTTTTTGGAACTGAACACACATTGTAAGGTTTCTAAACTCTTTTGGGATTCCCTCCAACAGAACAACATGCCAAAGAGCATCCCGAAGCGCGATGGCAATGTCTGTGGAAGACAGCTCCCAACACTGCATGGGCTTGCAGCTAAGGCAGATCTGAGTCGATCGCAGACGCACGATGGTCAATGGTGATGCAAGGAACATTATAAATGCAAGGAACAGGATTACTTGGCCACTTACCTAGCCACAACACTGCCTGACTGCTGTGTCTGTGTATAGGAGAGTGGTAGTTCCCGCTACAATGAATAACCGTTCCTGTTTCAAGCTGAATAAAGTTGGTTTTGCTAAAGTACTGAGACTAAGCCTTGTGTTTTGGGGTGCAAGACAGGGACTCACATATCAGAACATATATTCTAAAGCATTAATAATGTTCTCTTCCTTTGGATGTTAAAAACTCAATTGCAAGCTTTCTGGTTCTAACTGTAATCTGTAGGAGGACAAATTCATCAACATGTTGAAGCAATGCCAGAATGATTGCTGTATTTGTCCAGCTGGAGCAAGATGTATCAATGCACACTTTTTTGGTCTTTCTCAGGACCCACAATTCAAGAATCCTAAAGACATTTTATAACCACTTGTGAATATTTGTTGAGAATTTCTTCTCTACTACAGGAAATTCAGTAACAGCCGATTCTTTAAACCATGCATATAATCGTACTATGCCATTTTGAAGGTGAGCTGCATATGGATTGTAAACAGCAAAGTATTTACAGACACATCCTGTCATTTTTTTTATTAAACTGACAGGATTGTAACTTGTTCACCAAGTGCTGATCAGCTAAGATCTCAGTATCTCCTTACCCTGAGTACTCTGAAAATCCTGGTCAGATGACTACAAATTTGAGCATTTGACATTTCACCCTTCAGGTACACTGATACCTTACAATCTTATTTCTGAACATGTTGTTTATTATAGGTAATCCATGGTCAGTAAACCAATCCAGTACAAATGTACTAGTTGGATTCAGATCTTCCAGCTATGACATTTCAAGCATTACTTAAGTGAGCATTGAAGTCTCCTAGCAGAACTATGGAGTCAATAAGCTTTTGTAGCCCTAAATTCACTCTCTCTAAAAAGCTACAGTGTTCGGAATAACTGCAAGGCAGAACTGCAGAAAGAACAAAGTTTTATTTTCTGCATCTTAAAGTCAAACAGTACAAATGCCAACAGCACACTGGGGATTTTTAATATCAGCACACCTACAAAATGTATTCCTTTGGGGTATCTCCTAAACAGATAACAGAGCTTAATAAACTGATTTCAGAAACAATGTGTGGTGCTAAGATAAGTCTGACCATACTTTATGTAGCTGGCATTTTTCAGCCTCCTGCACATTCTCCAGTTCCTCCTCTAGATCATAAGCAAGGTCTTGTATGATTTCATCTGTCACATTCATGCCTGCTATGGCGATGATGCACTCACACTTTGTCATACAAGTGGAAATTCCTTATTATAGTTCCTTTTTTGCTGAGCCCTACAAGACTTCACAAGTAACTTGGCTATCAGATAATCACTGGCAAACTCCAGTCAGAGGCCTGGCTCCATGAGAAAGTGCTCATATGCCTGTTCAGTTAGTGATGTGATAAAGGAGATTAAGAACCAGCAAGGAAGCCGTATATGATTACTCTTGGTCTGACCACTCCCCATAGAACAATTTCCCTTGGGTCTTAAGTATCCTTGAGACGCAGAAGCTGATGCAGCACAACAAAATTCCAATCCAAGATGGGGTGCTATGGAAAGTACAATCTTTTATTACTATTAAAACAAATTTCCTAACAAATCTACACATCCGAAATGCAACTTAGTACTTGAAAATTAGAAAAAACCTTTGGGGCTGCACAAAACAGTTTACAAAATTAGAAAATGTAAAAGTGTAATTTTTTTCAAGTTTATTGTTTTATTAAAATCAAATAACATTCCATACAAATAACTTAAGTTTTACAAAAAAAAAAAGGGTTTGAAACAAATCAACCCTCACCCCTGAAAAAAAAGTGTACATTTTTTATCTTATCATATGATCTCCATTTGTCAAATTTTACTGTATGTCTTGTGTCTGTTATAGATGCAACAATTTTCTGAAATTTCGTTCTCAACCTTAGTGTACTACGATGCAAATATGCATTTTCACAGACTAAACATAAACACAAGCCATTTTTGCTTTCTCTAAGTAACAGCGCCAGCATAAATTCACACCCGATCTGACGCTGTTCAAATAATATTGAATTAGTGCGATGATGTTTTCACATATATTGTCTCTTTTTTTCAGGTGTGTAATAGAAACCACAGCATAGAGAGAAGTGTGTACAATGTAACAGGTACACACGTTGTAAATATAGGAAGGTGTGTGTGAACTGTTAACATTTGAATCTGATGATTGCATATAGCGCTGAACTTACTGCTCTGTACTATTCTGTCCTCTGCATGTCCTGGAGTACAAAAGAAACAGCATACAGCAACATGTGGGGACTGGCAAGATCGGGGGAAAAAAAACATGCGGTCACTGATTACAAACCGCAAGATGTTATGCAAATGAATATGAATAATATGAATAATGTTGTGTTGACACACAGTGTTTGTGTGTCAGCTTTTATCCTTCCAGATGAGAGAATGTCCAGTTCCATTGTCTCAAAACACCACTCACATCTCCAGTTATTCCCAGTTTCAAATAAAAACTAACAGCGTCAGATCCCCATAGTATGTATCATGATCGTGATTTAGAGAGAATAAAAGTGAAAAAAAAACGGTAACTTTTACAAGTCCTATAAATGTACACCGTGTGTTACAGATGCTGACCAAGTGTATGTGTGTACTGTATAATATTAACAATAAGAGCAGCTCACAACTGAAAACAGCAAATATCGGAGTGAGTCAGGATCGAACTGGGGACTCTTGATTTCAAGTCAGCAAATCTTACCGCTATGCCACAGAAGCTGTTGTCTTTTCCTTGAACCTTTTGTGAAAGTGTTTACTTGATTGTTGGACTTCAGGTTTCATACATTATACAGTTTATGTCTACATTTTGTCATTTACTACTAAAATATGAAAAACGTTTCTGTTTTAACAATGTGTTTACACAGATTATTGCAGAAACGGAACACACATGACATGTGTGTGTTCCAAATAACAATCTATTATTTCCACTCTAAAACTCCAGTTCATTCCCAGATAATCAATCAAGGCATGAGCTGGGAGAAGTTCGTGCACGTTCTAAGTCGGTGGGGGGATGGAATAGCCGGCTGCTTGTCTTTATCGGCACATTTACAGGACAAAGGACGCTGGCGGAGAGGTGCGAATGGATTTAAGGTGGGCCAGATCTACAAGTTTCTTTGTAGGCTCTGGTAATTCTAGTGTTAAAAAGTGCCTTAGCACATGTCACATGCAATGTTTTAGAGACTTAGAAAATAATATTCATCAGAGTTAAATAAATTTTGAGTATTAAAAAATGGTGTTAAAAGAAATATTCAGCTGAAAAGTCTAATCAACATGTAGCAGAATGGAAGAAAATAAATTAATAAATATATTTACAATTAAAGAATGAGAGTATGCGTATAGTATCATGTGGCTAATGTACAATGTGGTGGACACCTACAGAGTGGAAGGACCGGGGGTGAGAGCATATGCAGGGTATTACCTGCCCTAGATGGCAGCCCCCCTGAGCTGCAGTGGTGCCTCGGACAGCCACAGGGCTGCATAGGAGTTGGAGTTTGGAGCAGCCCTGTTGTGTTTCGTGGGCACCGCCAGGAGGTGCTGCAGGTACTGCTGAGCCCTTGCTTGCAACACTTCCACCACACCTGAAGTGCTGCCCGAAGAAGGTCATGGAATACCTGGAGCACTTCTTGGGGATCTATAAAAGGAGATAGGTGCCAATACTGTGGGAGCCAGAGTCAGGCAGTGGAGGACAAAGCTTGCTGGAGGTGGAGTGGAGAAGAAGAAAGAGAGTGAGAGAAGGGAAAAGAAAAAGAAGGGAAATGAAAGCATTGTGTTTATTGTGTTTTGGTGCTTGTAAACTGTGACATGCAGGTGGGAAACGGGGAAGGCGTTTCCCCTGGGTGAAAATAGAAAATGTGTGTGCTGAACTTGTGTTCTGTTTTTTGTGTGTATTGGGTTTGGGCAGGAGGGGCTTCTTCTGCAGGCCACGATCCCAATACCTAGACATCAAATGTGATTGTATAAATAAACACACTTTCTCCCCAAAATTAAACAGTGTAAGAACAGTGACTAAGAAGTACATATTTGCACAGTTAAATGAAAGGTCTCTCGAATTAATTGCACGCTATAGACAAAACCATCATTAACAGAACAATCTACATGAGAAAGATGATTGTGCTGTGGTGAAATAAACATTATTTTTACTTGATTTTTCACATTATGCTAAGTGAATCACACATTTATAAGCCTGACTTACTAGGCCACTGCTTTCTTCCTGACTAAAATAATGTATACATAGAAAACATGAATTACACATTTACTCTTATAATAATCACTTTTATATATACATGATTGAGTGTAATGGGCGCATAACTCATTCCAATAATCATTTCCTTAAGATGCAGTCAGCTGTAAGGACAATAAACACTTTGAGGTAACAGACTGTACATGTGAAGAAAATGATCTTAGCACCGTGGGAGGAAGAGGTTGTTTGTGGGAGCAGCTTTTGCAGATATAAGGTTCTATGTGCTTTATTTACAATATGTCTTGTGTCTGCTGTGTCAGAGTTGTCCTCAGAACGAATTGAGTCTTAAATGAAACCTGTGGCACCACAGGAGACATTGCAACCTTATGGTCTCCCAGCTAGAGATATAGACTTGGCCATGTGTAAGGTAGGTCTTGGTTTTATCTTGAAACTGTTTTCTCTGACCACCACAGGTTCTCTGACCTTGGGTCAGCTGGCATAAGAAGACTAACTTCCTTTGCCTCAATGAGGATGATCAAGTATTCCATTCGATATGTAAACCCTTCTGTAGGCAGCTTGATTATCTTGATTATGCAAGAGTATACATACAATACATACATTTCAAAGACGTATTTGTTAATATAGTAGTATATAATAGATGTTTGTTATGTTTTAAATTATCATAGTGATTAAAAATGGTAGCATTTTTAATTTCAAAATGTGTTAGCAACTAAGAATTCACAGTTATTATTGCAATGAGTATAATTTATATATGGTCATATGTACTCTCCAAATGTAGGTGTACTTATTTGAAGGTTTTCAAACCCAGCTTGTATTGCTGAATTCATTGACTCTTGTTATTATGACTACATCTTAGTCCTCCCAATAGCATGAATCTTCACAAACCATGATTCATCAGACCAGGTGATGTTTATGCAGTCCTCTAATGTTTGGTGCTTGTGATCTTTAGCCCAATTTAAATGCAACTTCATGCTGTATTTTGTGATAACGGGGTGAACCTCAGCTGGCTTTGTAGGCTACTAAATTCCTTTTAAGAAATGACAACTTCTATGTTTCTATGTGCAATTTTCAGCACTATTCACCTCTGCTATACCCAGGTGTTGCCTGATGGGCTGTATTTTGAAACCTTTTAGACCCTTTAACCGGTCATCTGTATTGACGAGACTCTGGCTTTGTTGTTGTTCTGGATTCACTTATGCTGTTATGTTTGACCCCATCTGCTATATTACATTCGAAACAAGTTCAATGTTGTCCATTCTTCCATTGAAACATACAGTACATAGCCATGATCAGTTGCTTTCTGCTTAACTAGTTTAGACAGTATTATATTCTGCTGCCAATGACTGAGTAGTCAATAATGTGGGGAAAGGGGTACAACTAGGACAATGCTCAATGTAAAATTCAGTTGGTTTAAAATTAGTCTGATTGGCTTCTGTTAGTCTGTGGGCTCTGTCATGTATTTGAATTATCTGTATTGCACTTCATTTTCATACGAGTTGTAAAGTTGCTGCCTTTAGTTCTTTGTGATAGTTACCTTAGTTAAAGGATCTATATCAATTAAGCTTTTTATTGAGTGAGTTGCATTCTGCCTGAACCTAAGGAAAATTTGGCTGGACCTGTCCTTTTCTGAACCACAACCCCTTGCTTTTATTCTTCTTAATGGATGGTAACTCTGAATTTTTTTTGTAAAATAGCTGACAGCACATATGTTTACATCCAATAGCCAATTAAATGGTAATCAATTAACATAAAATTATTCTATTTATCACAGAAAAAACCTTTAGCGAATAAAGAAGAAACACACTGCTTACATATCTATTACATTTTTAAAGTGGTGCTAAGAAATACATAAGGTAAATATAAGCCTAGATAGTGGATAACTGAATGAATAAATTCCAATTGAATAAAATTGGCTCAATAGAACATTTGATTGAGTGGTCTAAACTAAAAAGCAGCACACTCACGCCCCCTTTCCATACTCTTACAGTATCAAAAAACCTCTAAAAATCTAAAAAGAGAAATGTATTAAATGCATGCCATTTGCCAGATTTGCATTTTAAGGCAAAGCAGATCAAAGAGGCCTGTCATTCTCTTAAACCTTCCTTTTTCTAAAATGTTCAAGTAAAAGAATTTTTTGTCAGTTAAGAAAAGTATAATGTACCACATTTCTTTCCCAAATAGAGCTTAGGGTAAATGTAAGTTAGAAATCAAAACCTAATTATGCATTACTGATTGCATTTAATAAAACTCTGTAATGCCCCATTAACATTGCAAAAGGTACCTTGTTTGTGATTTTTATGTTGCTGTAACACACAGAAAAATACAATGAACTTCTTAAAATGTGCTGTAAATCTTCCTTCCAGTTGTTAAATCACGCATCCTTTCACTTTGTTCAGAATGTCAAGGTAAAAAAACACTGCTGCATTTAAAAGAGATTCATTGAAATTGATAACACTATTAGCAGTTTACCCTCATAATCTGCAAGTGCTCTTGGTTAAACAGAGTCAATCATCACAGAAACACAATACCGTGTGTCATTATGGGGGTGGCTGTT
The DNA here is from genome assembly GCF_016835505.1 of Polypterus senegalus. Taxonomy (NCBI): domain Eukaryota; kingdom Metazoa; phylum Chordata; class Cladistia; order Polypteriformes; family Polypteridae; genus Polypterus; species Polypterus senegalus. The sequence continues at coordinate 65,360,852 of NC_053166.1, forward strand.
AGCAACTGGACACAAACGGCTGCAAATGAAAACCCATTTCCCAATGCTATAGTATCTTTTTGCTAATAACACAACAAAATGAAAACAGGATGTTGTGTACATTAAATGAAATCTATATTCCTCCTCCTTTTTCGCACCTGATTACGTAAAATTTGATTTCACGGTACTAGGTAAGGATATGAATTTTTGATCAGATCAAAATGGAACAAATCAATAGCAAAATCCCAACGGAAATCATTTTTCTATTTAGATTGTGAATTTAAAACAAAATACAATATGAGTAAGTGATAAAGCAACAAACTATTACTAAAATAATGTATGGTCACTAAGAGAAGAAAAATGTAAGCGAGAGAAGAGGCATAAGCTTAAAACTTAAAGTGTGAACACCACTGAGAAGCTATAGATTTATATAGTGAAGTCAATAAAGGGAGTTTAGTTTTGAAAATATAGTTCTATTACTTTTTAAACAGTGCATACCCAGGAAAATGGCCAAAAGGATCCATGGATTGTGATGACTGTGACAATGATATATGTATTTAGTTCAGACTGCATTCAGTCGGCTCAAGTGGTGTGACATTTCGTCTTGTCAGTTCAGAGCATAAAACAAGTGAAATACACGTATAAGGGACACAAGAAACACCCTCATTCATTGAACTGAAAACTGGAAGCAATTGTCTGCAGCTTAACATCAGCAGAACTAAGGAATTAGTTATTGACTTTCACTGCACCAAAGAGTCTCTATGCCCGGCCACTATTCAGGTAGTGGATAAAGAGGTGGTGCATTGCTACAAGAACTGGAGGGTACACATCAATGACAAGCTGGGCTTGTAAACAAGTGGAAGCACTAAATATAAGAAAAGGCAGAGCAGACTCTTTTTTTCTTAGGAGACTGCACTCCTTTAATGTGGGTAGTGACATTGTTTATATGTTTTATAACTTTGGCCAATGTGATTTTCTATTTGTAGTGGGCTGGGACAATAAAATCACTTCAAAAAAGGCCAGCCCTGGCACCAGAAAATCTTGGGCCCCTGACAATTATGGCTGAGCAGCTGGGCCCCCTGGCTCCGTACTACAATAATTTTGCCTCCCCAAGCTGATCGAGTGATGTGCCTATGCTACACTTAAGCTTAACCTCCACCACATTGAAATTTCACCCAATCGTAATAAAATGTATATAATATCTTATCATATGTCGTGTCTCATGATGCATACAGGGTCTGGTAGCTCTGAATTAAAATTACTAACAGAGTCAATGTTTTTATTTCTATATGTGTATTTCATTATATGATATTAACGATCACAGTGCCCACCTTCGGATCTGCACAAGAGGCTGAGATCACCTCCATGCTCATAAAGTTTAAAATTGGACAAAAAAGGCAACATATGTTGTTTAGGCTTTCAGAATGCCCATACAATTCTGAAATTAAGGAATCTATCATAACGCGAAACGTGCCACTTCTGAATTTCACAGTACTTCAGGAGCTTGGGATTCCTGATCATCTGCTTCTGCGTGAGATCCGATGGACTCAATAAGACATCTTTGTCTTTTGCAACACTGACCTAATTTGAACATTACAGAGATTTCCTTTTCATTTGCCGCAGCTTTAGCCTTGCACAAGAGGGCCTCCCACTGCTTGGAGCCCCTGAAAGGTATTATGGTTGCCTCACCTTGGCAGCAGCTCTGGAGATGTGTACTAAAACAACAGGCTAATTAAAAGGGCAAGCTCAGTTATGGGATGCACTCTTGACCACCTGGAGGTGGTAACAGTGGAAAGAATGAACACACAACTGATGGCCATTATGAGCAATGCTGCACATCCTCCCTCTGACACACCTACATTGAGGATGTTCAGCCAACAAATTATATAGTAGAATTGTGTCATCGAACAGCAATATGCCTTAATAGTGTCTTACTGTGACTGCTTGTTTTATCTTCAGCCAAGTCAGAAGTTTTCTTTACTTTTAGTAATTATGCTGTGTATTTGATGGGGTTGTTGTTGTTTGTTATAATATCTATTTATTTATTTATTGAGCTTCTGTAAAAAGCTAAATTTCCCCCATGGGACAAATAAAGTACTGTACTCCATATTAATGACTCGTATGTTTTAAAGAGTTTCAGAATCATATTTAAAGCTATATGGTTATTTCCCTCAATCAGTTACTTAAAACTTCCCATAGGGGATTCACAAGTTTACTTTACCTAAGTTGTAACCTTTTTGCAGATATGCTACCATGTAGAATCTTGCAGAATTTGAGTGTACTTACCTATAGTTTTTGTGTTTACTAAATACAGTACTATGCAGCTATGTGTCTGCATTGCAAAATGAATAAACAAATATATTGCGGATGAGCAAAGACACAAAGAAATTTTGGAGTGCCAGCTGGACTGAACAAAACAAATGCTTAAGGGCACAAAACAGAAATCAATGTAGAATTTAATCAATACAGCTTTCTTGATTTCAGCAGATCAAAGGCTCAGCAGAGCACCAAGCTTGGGTCCAAATGAGATGCCTCCTTCCAGGGATGCCCAGGGGCTTCATGCATAACACCGTGCATAGAATTCACACTATAACATGACGTAAGCACAAAAGCCGAAATGTGCATACACACAGAAAAATCTAGATGCAGGAATCTGTGCGTACTCCAACTTCCACGTTCTTCCGATCCATAAATCCTGGTCAGCGTGAAAAGTAACGCTCGTGCACGCTCCTTCTGTCCTACCTCAACTCCTCCTAGAATTACGCCTCTTTGAATATGCAAATCAATATAAATCGCCCATAAGCTCAGCCTTCTGTGAAAAGACAATGGGAAAAGCACGGGGGAAAATAAAAGAATTTCAGCGAATACCAGGTGGAGGCAAAGGAAAAACATACTATTTGTTGATTTAAACAGTGGTATAATCAACAAAAGGAAGTTAATCGAGTGACGTAGTGTGTCGGAGAAACTTGAAAGCTCAAGTTCACAAAGTTGCACAGTGCCAAAATAAAAAAGTAATCACATATCAAAGTCGCCGTGAAAAGGCGAGTTGTAGCCCACTGTCTGAGCTTATTAGGGTACACACAAAAAAAAATAGACACACAGTGGGAAAAAAGCATGAAATGTCAACTTTAATCTTGAAATTTCCACTTTAATCCCGTAGTATATTTTGTCATTAAAGTAGAACGTGTGAGCGCTGAAGTCGGAAACAACGGAAGAACTTAAACCCAATTAAAGTAAAAATAATTTCTTTATTCTTAATTCTTGGTGAGTAGAGAGAATGTGAGACTGCCTCTTTCCAACTCAGTCAACTGATTTGGGTTTTAGCAGAATACCTAAAGTAAAAACGTTCTCTCTTTTATATCCTAGAAAAGAAAAAAAAACCCTAGCAGTTCATTCTGAGGTTATACATAAATCTTAATTTATGACATACTGGAATGTCCTAAAACATGAAATAAACAGCCATTTGCATTCCTAAGGAATACACCCCTGTATTTGCACCCACTTAGAATCAATTTAAACATTCTTATAGTCCATAAAGATCTTACATTCTTCAGGGGTCTTCTGATAGTAGCAGAGGTCAGCCCTTCCTCATAAAGGAATGCAAGTTAATGGTTTAAGTTTTTTCTTTCTCAGTTCCCCCCTTTTGCACATAAATATGTGCACATGTGAATGATCAGACCCAATCATCGGGAATAATATCATCATATTAAGAAGAGGGAGAAAGTTCCGAAAGCAAAGGGTTGTAATCAGGGTTTTGGGAACTGTCAGCATAAAGAAAATAGGCTTTTGTGAGAGAGGTGTCAATAAGCCTCTGAAGAAGGCCACGAATACAGGGGATGAGGCAGCAACCACAAATAACCATGATTGCAAGGGAAATGAGGACAGTGGTGAAAATAGTTTTACACCATCCGGCCCAAATTCCGAACCATCGTTCAAATAGTTCATCAAGGGGATTGGAGATACCAGAATTTTCTGCAAGTTCTACAGAAAGGGCAGTAAGACCAGCAAGTGCACGAGATACTGAGCCATCAGGAGCAGTGTTATTAGGGATGAAGGTACAGCAATTGTCTCCAAACATGGCACATACACCGCCTTTCTCAGCTAAAAGCAAATCAAGTGCTATCCGGTTTTGCCAGGTCATGAGAGAAGTTTTGTCTAGTTGTTCATGGATGCAAAATCCAGCAGCCACTTGATCACGTGCTTTGTATTGGTTTGGAACTCCTCTGGGGACTCCAATACCATCTATATATACATTAGAATTAAACATTTCAAGGGTAGAACGACGTTTCCGGGATTTACCTGGGCGACCTGACTCAGAAGGGTGCAGAGGTAAAAGGTAGAAAGGCATAAGTAATTGGATTAGGGCGCAACGGCCACTCCAGTCAGGGGGAAGGATTGAGAGTAACACGTTCTTTTTACACATCCACCATATATCGGCACGTGGGGAATTATGGGAGGAAAACCAGGAATGAGAAAGATTTTCATGAGTGCTTTAGCCGAGGGATACATTATAGGTCCGATGACACCATTCAGGTGGTAGTTTACCAACGAAGTTCAAGGAATTAGGGTCGTTTCGCGAAAAACAAGTATAATTGGCCTTGTATGAACGGTACATTGGCGGGGTCATAGGGGAAAAGGAGGGAATAGATGGTGTAGAGATGTACATAAGGGGTCCTTAGGGGGAGTCGGGGAGGAAAATAGCTGCAACACACAACAGAGACCTGCAGGGTGCAATAGGTCTGTTAAGGGAAAAGGGGTAGTGGCCAGATGTGGTCGGGCCATAGCACAGGCATAACAATTTGATTGGTTCACCTGTTTAGCAGAGTAAATTACCGACTGAAGCCATCGGTTCTGGTCCCCATATCCAGTCTCAACTGCGAAAGTAGAGGACAAGGAGGTAATATTTAAATACTGCACAGGGTGCAATGGAGAGTCATCAGGAAGGACAGTGGTAGGGAAGGTTAAAGAGGTAGGGGTGACAGAATCGGGTGTTGGTGCTGTGACTCGAATAACGAATTTTCCAAGAGGATCTTTTCCAGAGACATCTGCCCCTAATATGTAAATACCCCCATCATAAGGTGATGGATCTTTTAACTCTTTTAGGGCTAATTTTTTTTTCTTATCTCCCAGGGCTGAATATTTTTCCAAAAACTAACATTTTTTAAAAAAGAACACAAAGCAATTGTTTAACATATCAAATCAACAAAAAATATTTACTTTTGACAAATATTACTGTCTTGCATGTTGTATGAGCCTGCATACTCTATGATTTCACATACATATCACATACATTTTACACAGCAAAGTCCTGCAAAGTCTGATCTCGGTCCAAGCAGCCAATTTCAGTCATTGCCACATTGCACTGCTTACAATACGTGTTGCTTTAGTGCCTACTTTTCAATTGTCTGTTGCTGCACTTTCTCACATATATTGTTAGTGTGTGCTGTAGAGAGACAAGTCACCCTTTGCCATTGTGCCATTCCACTGCCACCAAGTTTTCTGCCCGCATGAAAACCGTATTGTCACCTCTTTTCATCTTCTGAAACTTTATGAACTTTATGCATGGCATTATAGCCCGGCTCACCCCATGGGATTTGCTTCTGTTTATTACAGAAGTGAATAAAACTTTGCAGCAGCACGTACCTATCACCATGCTACATAACCTGTCCAAAGCCACCAGGGACAAAGCACGTTTGGACCAATGCTCCCTGAAGTTATATCACCAGTTCTGTCCCATCTCTATTTGTAATACCACAGCACGCTTCATCTCGTCTTTTGTTGTGTGTTTACACTTTGAAAAATGAGAATGCGATGCAAACGCAGCCCGCGATTGAAAAAATTTCTCTGCCTACCTGTTTATCTCGTCTGGCGGTAGCTGAAAAGCAGCATCAGGAGAGAGCAGCCTGAAGTACAGCAGCTGGTGATCTGTCGTGTCCAACAGCAAGCCATGCCGTCTTGTGAAGTCCAGTAGCCAGCTCGGCTCTCAACGGATCAATGTCTGTGTATTTATCCCACGCGAACCTTGCTGTAGATGCATCGGCTGCGAAGCGCTCAGCTGGCAGCAGATCTGCTGGCGCGCATCGGCTGGTGTTTGATCAGCTGATGCCGGCTTCTCACTCTCTTGCTCAATCTCCTGATCACTGTCAATAAAATCCGATTCTGAAAAATCAGAGTCCGACTCGCGATAATCGCAAAACATTGTCATTGTCTGCCGAGTGTTTTCTTTTCTGCACTCGCCTCGCTCCATTGTCACATGTCGATACCATCTTGCCATTGTTTACATTTCGCAACTCACGCACACGCTAGGATTAGTTGCCGAGTCAACGAGTCTATCATTCTTCCAAGCACAGAGGGAATGCCTGTGGCGTGACAGTGAGATTTGTCGCCATTAACAGCTGATTATCGCCCTCTATCCCTGGATGTCGACTTTAGTCGACATTCGCCCTCAACCCCTCCTGTCGACAAAAGTCGACATCCGCCCTAAAAGAGTTAAAGTGATAATTAACGGATTACAATTATCATGTAAACATGTTCTGCTAGTATGTCCCTTAATGATAGAGAACCTTGTCTTGAGATCATGTTGCTGAGCCTTCCAGGGCTGATAACCCCAGTCATAGGTACCTGTATTGGCAAATACCCACTGCCATTTTTCACAATTACTACCATAATGAGTGGAGTCAGTAGTCACACACACATATTTTTCAGCCTTAGTCCATTGTTCATGGCTGCGGTTCCACAAGGAGCAACAGTACAAAAGTCAATCTGGAGTGAGGTAGTCTTCCCTACTTGGAAAGTTAGTGTGGGAAGGTCCCCATAAGTTCGCTGTCCCATGTTCAAGGGGACAAAAGAAGTTATTAATAATAGAACTAAGAATGCCATTCTTTGCAATGTGAGATGTGGATCCAGGCAGGAAGTCCTTCGACTTTAACAGCGTGAGGTGTAGATAATAGCACCTGGAATGGTCCCTCCAGCGAGGTTGATGCCAATGTTTCCTTCGGGTGTCTCTGACCAGTATCCAGGTTCCAAGGGGGATCTTGAACTCCGTTGGTGGGGGACTGGTCCGCCAAGCCTTGTTAACTTGTTCGTGGACTTCCTTCAGGGAGGCTCGGAGACCTGCAAGACTAGAGAGAAGATCATTGTCCACAGTATGCAGAGTAACATTTCCGATAACCATGCCAACGGGCATGGGGCGTCCAGTTAAAATTTCAAATGGTGATAGTCCCAACTGCCGATGTGTTCTTCCTCTCAACCCCATCAAGGCCAAAGGTAGAGCATCTGGCCAGGTTAAGTTTGTCTGCTCACAGATTTTTGCCAATTTTGATTTTAGGGTACCATTGCATCTTTCTACAATACCTCCACTTTGGGGATGGTATTTGCAGTAATGATGCACATTTATCTGGAGCCAAGTAGTCAGCTCATTTATTACAGAATTCACAAAATGGGTTCCATTATCAGTCTGCAGTTTCTGTGGTATTCCCCATCTTGGAATAATTTCTTTTATTAGAGCTTTAGCCACAGTTTTGGCATCTGCATGTTTAGAAGGGAAAGCTTCCACCCATCGGGAGAACACATCGACAATTACCAAGCAATAACGGTAGCCTTTAGATGGTGTTAACTCAATGAAATCCATTTGGAGGTGTTCAAAGGGACCCATTGGGTTAGAAGTGACGGCGGGGCTTACCTGAGTACCTTTACCTACATTAAACCTTTGGCATAGTGCACATCGTCGGCAGAATTGTTCAGCATATGTAGAAAACCCTGTGGTTTCCCAATGCCGCTCGACATCCTGAGTCATAGTGTCTTTCCTGCATGATCCAGGCCGTGTGCGATTTTGCCATTCCTGGAAAAGAAGCTTTTGGGAGGAAAGGTTTGTTAGTTTGCTTATGGATCCAGACCCCAGCAGAGAGGGATCCTTCTCGGGACCACTTTATTCTTTCTCGGTCAGTGGCAGCGCTCTGTAAAGAAATAATTTGATTATCAGGGTCTTTGTCATCTTCCTGTTGGAATAAAGAGACTGGTGTAATATTATAAGCGGCCTGTTTAGCAAAATGGTCAGCCAATTCATTTCCTTGGCTGACTGGGTTTTGTTTCCCAGTATGGGCTTGGCATTTAACTATTGCTAGTTTTGATGGTTTTGTTATAGCTTCGAGAAGGGATTCCACTAATTTCTGGTGTTGTATGGGCTTACCAGTACTGGTTTTGAATCCCCTTAATTTCCATAATGCCCCATGATTATGGCAAACTCCACACTCCACAACTGACAAGCTCGGGTGAGAGCTATTAACTCAGCTGCTTGTGCACTTAAGTTGGAAGAGATTCGATTTGCTTCAAGTAAGTGATCTCCTTTGACCACTGCATAACTGGTGAAGAGTGTCCCATCGTCCAATCTCAAGGAACAACCGTCCACATAAAGTACTTCTCCTGTTTCTAGTGGAGTTTCTTGGAGATCTTGCCTGGGTTTCAGGACCTTTGTGATTTCTTTATGGCAGTTGTGTGGTTCCCCCTCTCCCTCAGTGGGAAGTAGGGTAGCCGGATTCAGAGTTGAGCATCTTTCAATAGTAACATTTGACAGGGTACAGAGTACATTTTGATAATGGATTGCCCTTGCAGTAGTGAGGTGTGAGGTTTTGGCCTGGACTAAAATGGAGTGAACAGCGTGAGGCACTTTCACTGTCAGGGGACTCATGAGCACAATATCCGTGCTTGCCAGCACAGCCTCCGTTGTTGCTGCAACTGCTCTAAGACAAGTCGGAAGTCCTGTAGCCACTGGATCTAGTTTTTTTGAAAAATAAGCTACTGGCCTCTGTTTTTCTCCATGGAGCTGTGTTAATACTGCATTCATATATCCCCCCTTTTCGTCCACGAAGAGAGTGAATGGACGAGAATAGTCAGGGAGTCCTAAAGCAGGCAGAAAATAATGCACTTTTAAATCACACAGAGCCTTCTCAGCCTGCTCATTCCACTGTACACGACCTGTAAGAGGAAGGTCGACAGTGTTAGCTAGAATTTGTAAGGGCTGTGCTCTTTGGAAAAATTTAGGATCCAATGTCGACAATAACCAAGAATGCCCAATATAGACATTACCTGTTGCTTTGTGACCGGTCTGGGAAGATTTTGGATGGTAGTTATGCGGTCTTTCGACAGAGCTCTGGTACCACAAGTGATGTCATGCCCCAAGTACTTGACAGTGGTTTTAATTAGCTCCAGCTTTGCTTTAGAGACTTTGTGGCCATTTTCCGCAAGATATCTTAATAATAATTCCGTATCTTGCACGCATGCTTCCTCTGTTTCACTACAGAGCAATAAGTCGATCAGCGTACTGTATTAATACACTTCCCCTGTTAGGCCAGAAGCCTTCCAGATTTTGAGCAAGCGCCTGTCCATATACACAAGGAGCTTCCGTATAACCTTGTGGCATAACGGTCCAGGTCCAGCAGCGATTTTGAAAAGTAAAAGCAAACCAGAATTGCGAATCAGCGTGTACAGGAATAGAAAAGAAAGCATTTGCAAGGTCAATAACGAAGAAATAACATGCAGAAGGAGGGATAGTAGACAGAATAGTGGAAGGATTAGGTACGATTGGTGCTCTAGGAAAGATAGCAGAATTGACTTGTCTAAGATCTTGGACGAAGCGCCAAGATCCATTCGCTTTCTTTATTGGCAGAATGGGAGAGTTAACAGGAGAATACTGAATAGGAATTATAGCTCCCCGTTCAACTAAGTCTTTGTGTACAGCAGCAATTCCAAGTTCAGCCTCGGGAGAAAGAGGATATTGTGCGATGAGGCGGAAGGATGACTTTGGGAAGACCACTAAAGGTTCACAATTTGCGATTCTGCCAAAATCGTTTTTTCCCTGAGACCACAGAATGTCAGGAATTGTAGATAGCCAAGGAAAAGAGTCTCTTTGCAAGGAATACAGAGAAGATAGATAGATAGATAGATAGATAGATAGATAGATAGATAGATAGATAGATAGATAGATAGATAGATAGATAGATAGATAGATACTTTATTAATCCCAAGGGGAAATTCACATAATCCAGCAGCAGTATACTGATACAAAGAAACAAAATTAAATTAAATAGTAATAAAATGAAAAAATTAAAATAAAATTAATGTTAGCATTTACTCCCGGGTGGAATTGAAGAGTGCATAGTGTGGGGAGGAACGATCTCCTCAGTCTGTCAGTGGAGCAGGACAGTGACAAAAGTCTGTCACTGAAGCTACTCCTCTGTCTGGAGATGACACTGTTAAGTGGATGCAGTGGATTCTTCATGATTGACAGGAGTTTGCTTAGTGCCCGTCGCTCTGCCACAGATGTTAAACTGTCCAACTTTAATCCTACAATGGAGCCTGCCTTCTTAACAAGTTTGTCCAGGCGTGAGGCGTCTTTCATCTTTATGCTGCCACCCCAGCACACCACCGCGTAGAAGAGGGCACTCGCCACAACCGTCTGGTAGAACATCTGCAGCATCTTACTGCAGATGTTGAAGGATGCCAACCTTCTCAGAAAGTATAGTCTGCTCTGACCTTTCTTACATAGAGCATCAGTATTGGCAGTCCAGTCCAATTTGTCATCCAGCTGCACTCCCAGATATTTATAGGTCTGCACCCTCTGCACACAGTCACCTCTGATGATCACAGGGTCCATGAGGGGCCTGGGCCTCCTAAAATCCACCACCAGCTCCTTGGTCTTGCTGGTGTTAAGGTGTAAGTGGTTTGAGTCGCACCATTTAACAAAGTCTTTGATTAACTTTCTGTACTCCTCCTCCTGCCCACTCCTGATGCAGCCCACAATAGCAGTGTCATCAGCGAACTTTTGCACGTGGCAGGACTCGAGTCATATTGGAAGTCTGATGTATATAGATTGAACAGGACCGGAGAAAGTACAGTCCCCTCGGCGCCCTGTATTGCTGCACACAATGTCAGACCTGCAGTTCCCAAGAGGCACATATTGAGGTCTGTCTGTAAGATAGTCCACAATCCATGCCACAAGGTGTGAATCTACTCCCATCTCAGTCAGCTTATCCCTAAGGAGCAGAGGTTGGATGGTGTTGAAGGCGCTAGAGAAGTCCAAAACATAATTCTTACAGCACCACTGCCTCTGTCCAGGTGGGAGAGGGATCGATGAAGCATATAGATGATGGCATCCTCCGCTCCCACCTTCTCCTGGTATGCGAACTGCAGAGGGTCGAGGCGTGGCGGACCTGTGGCCTCAGGTGGTGAAGCAGCAGCCGCTCCATGGTCTTCATCAGATGTGGCGTCAGAGCAACAGGCGGAAGTCATTCAGCTCACTAGGACGTGATACCTTTGGGACAGGAGTGATACAAGATGTTTTCCAAAGCCTTGGGACTCTCCCTGTTCCAGGCTCAGGTTGAAGATGCGCTGTAGAGGACTCCCCAGTTCCAACGCACAGGCCTTCAGCAATCGTGGCGATACACCATCTGGACCCGCTGCTTTGCTGGCACAAAGTCTTTTCAGCTCTCTGCTCACCTGGGCTGCTGTAATTGTGGGTGGGGATGTCTCACCTATGCTGGTATCAGCAGAAGGATGGTTGGAGGATGCAGTACTCGAGGTGAGAGTGGGTTACTGTGATCAAACCTATTAAAGAAGTTGTTCATTTGGTTTGCTCTCTCCACGTCTGTCTCGATGGCGGCACCCGCTTGAGCTGCAGCCAGTGATAATCTTCATCCCATCCCACACTTCCTTCATACTGTTGTTCTGCAACTTCTGCTCCAGCTTTCTCCTGTACTGCTCTTTCGCGCCCTGAGCTGGACTCGGAGTTCCTTCTGCACGCACTTCAGCTCATGCTTATCACCACCTTTAAAAGCCCTTTTCTTCTGGTTCAAAAGGCCCTTGATGTCACTTGTAATCCATGGCTTGTTGTTAGCATAGCAGCATACTGTTCTTACTGGAACTACAATGTCCATACAGAAGTTGATGTAATCAGTTGTGCATTCAACAGCCTCTTCAATGTTCTCACTATGTGACTCAGCAATATATCCCAGTCTGTAGTTCCAAAGCAGTCTCTCAGAGCCTGCTCTGCCTCAGGGGACCACTTCCTGAATGAGCGTGTGGTTGTAGGTAGCGCCCTCACTCTTGGTTTGTATTGAGGCTGAAGCAGAACCAGGTTATGATCTGCTTTCCCAAGCGCAGGCAGTGGGGTGGCGCTGTATGCGTCTTTAACGTTTGCATATAGTAGGTCAATAGTCCTGTTTCCCCGAGTGTTACAATCCACATACTGGGAGAAGGCAGGTAATGTTTTATCCAGCGTTACATGGTTAAAGTCTCCAGCGATTAGCACAAGTGCCTCAGGGTGCTGCGTTTGTAACTTAGCAACTGCGGAATGGATGATGTCACTCGCCATCTCGCGTTAAGCGAGGGGATGTAAACAATAACAGCAATCACGTGTCCAAACTCTCTGGGCAAGTAATAGGCGCAGACTTACGGCCAACAGTTCGATGTCCCTGCAGCAAGTGGAGATTTTAACGTTTACATGTCCTGAGTTGCACCACTTTGTATTGACATAGAGAGCGAGTCCTCCTCCTTTTTTTTCCACAGGTACTTGCTTCTCTGTCCGCTCTAACTGTGCTAAACCCGGGTAGCTCCACGTTAGCATCTGGGATGATAGACGTTAGCCATGTTTCACTAAAACACAGCAAGCTGCATTCTCTGTAGGTTCTGACATTTTTCACCAGCACAGCCAGTTCGTCGATTTTATTTTGTAGTGAGTTTACATTTCCCAGGATCACAGAAGGCACCGACGGTTTATAACGCCATTTTCTCGATTTAATCTTATTTTTATCTTTGCGCTGGCTGCCCGATATCGTCTTCTTACCTCGTCAGGTAAATAAGGAACCACACCGGCATAAGCATTTCTTCTCAGTGCTTTAAGCTGACTTCTTGAATAGGCGATTCTCAGAGTGTAAAATCCATGTCAAATAGTAAAATAGTAAAATGTGTAAAAGTGTCCAGGGAGCAATTCCACATAAAAGAAAGTGGTAGAAGTGATCAGTGAGATAGAGAAAAATAGAGATAAAAAGGTAAAAAGATAAAGTCGTATACGGAGCTGCTGGAAAGGCTGCCACTCGGATCCGGCGCCGGAAATGAATGAAGGAGACGGGTGACACAGGGAACGAACAACTGGCAGGTCGATTTGGATTATCACCTTAGTAACCAGGTGATCAAGGGTGACAAAAATTCCTGGTGCAATGTATGTCCAATCAGTCCTATTTTGACATTGTTCAACCCAGTCCCCAATTTCTACCCAACGAGCAGTGTTAGATTTTGCCAGGGAAACATGGGGGACTGCACCTTCTAAATAGAAAGTGTTTTGTAAGGGTGTAAGGTGAACTGAAGCAGCAGCTTTAGTGGGAGAGATGAAAATACAAGGGATGTGAAGACTCTCTGGACAAGGGGCTGAGGAGAGAAAAGATTCAAACCAAGGGATAACAACTTCAGTGTGGAAACATTGGGCAGTACAGTGAAGAGTGTCAGGGACTTGGAGGTGGGGAAAATTACAGGACGGGAAAGCATGGAGGGCATTAAGAAGGAGTTTTTGTGGGGAAATGTTTAGGGTCCAGGCAGCAAAAGAAGGTCGAGAGGGTTGGAGAGTTTGGCACAGGAGCTTAGGAATGGAGCAATAGAATCCTTGTTCAGATAAGGAGATTGAAACAGACAGTTTAGTCATGAGATCTCTTCCCAATAAGTTAACTGGACACAGATGATTTAACAGGAATCGATGTGTCAAAATTGAACTATCAGTGGACAGTTGAACTTGAAGAGGCTTGGATACTGATAAAGTATGAGGTTGTCCTGAGGCAGTGAGGACCTTCACAGTGTCTTTCGAGGCAGGGACCTCCAACAACGATAAAGTTGAGCGGGTAGCTCCAGTGTCCACAAGGAAAACAGTTTCCTTACCATTTACTATCAAAGTTAGTAAATGGTCTGCATCAGCATGATGAGTGAGCAAGGGAAACTGGAAAAATGGCTGGGGGTCCCTGCTAATTCCTATGACCAGGGAATATCACTGGGTTCCTGGAGTGGAAGTGGTGGAGGTGAGCGCTTGTTTGGGCAATTACGTCTGAAATGGCCAGCTTCACCGCAGTTGTAGCAGGTGTAAGGTGTGTGAAATTGTTCTGATGATTTAGGTATCTGGGTGAACTGGTCAGTAGGCATGGAGGGTTGGAGTCTTCTTCCTTTCCACTTCCTCTCCATCTGAAGGAGTTGCCACGACCACGACCTTGAAATCCTCTGCCCTACCCGTTCCCCCGGTGTAATATTGAAGCTGTGCCGCTATCAATTTAGTTTGCGTATCATATTCTTTTTGTTTGGATTGTCTCTCAGCATGCTCAGCATGGCGTTTCACTTCCTCAAAAGTAGCACTTTCCCAGCCTATGCAAGACGTTCTGACTTTATTCTGTATGTCACTTCTTAAACCCGAAACAAAAGGGGGAACGGTAGCGCTTTCGATCTTCGTTATCTCAAAACCAGAATGATTAGCCATCAGGTCTTGAATCCTTTGGGCCCATTCATCAACCGTCTCATCTTTCCGCTGCTTGGCAGCTGATATAAGTGACCAATCTGTTCCTTTTTTGTATTTTCCTGCAATTGCAGTCTTTAATAATTCCCATTGTTCTAAAAATTGGGGCTCCTGATTATCACGATTCAAGGACTCATCCCATCTCAAGCATTTCCATCCCTCTGGTTCCATGATTTACTGTTGCCCAGGTGGTGCCTAGCTTTGGCGCAGCACCCGCGCCCACTCTGCAGCATTTGGTTTATACATGTCATCCAGCTGCTGAAGTGATTCAACAAATTTTAAGCCGCCGACTCCCTTTGGATCTGGCAGTTCTGACACCACATCTTTTAATTCTTGGATGTCCCAATTTCGATGTATCATAACAGTGGTGGGATTATTAGCTCCTGCGGGTTGATTGGGGTTGTGCCTGGGATTTGGGACTTGTATTAAGGGACATGAAAATTCAGCTCCAGAATTCTGCGGCTTTAGGGAAGTAAAGCTGCATCCCAATTGGGGGTTTTGGTGTGATTGTAATATTCGGCTTCTTGTATGACTAGAAATAGGGGATTGGAGTGAAGCATGTGGCTGGGATTTAGTATTATCTCCAAGCCGGGCGTCTCGGTCTTCGTCATCCGGGTCTGAATGAGAAGACGAGTCATAGTGAAACTGTGAATCTGCTCCGGGTAAATCATCGGCTACAAGAGGAGCCGGTGGGGCATTTGGAGCAGGAGGAAGAGGTGGTAGGTGTTGATAAGGAGGTGGGGTGTGAATGATTGGGTAAAGAGGATTCTTTTTATCCGATTTCTTTCGCCTATTTTCTGGCTCTGTCTCTGTCTTATTCTTTTGTAATGCTAGTAACATCTCCTCTTTTTCTTTTCGGGTCTTAATTTCCGCAGAAAGCATCTCATTTCGCTTCCGCATCGCCTCAATTGCTCGATCTTTAATTACTAGTTCCCATCTATCAAACATATCCATCCTATAGGGACCCATTTTCCAGCAGCTTTGCAGTTCCCTCAACTGGCCATCTACCACTGCTTTGTTTATTCCATTTCTTACACGCTTTTTTAAAGTCTAGCCCTGTTGTCTTTTCCACTAATTTTCTAGGTGATCCTCCTTTCGGACTCATACTGGGGTGTGGTAAGTCTTCCGAAAACAATCCTTCCAACAAAGACTTTTGAATTCCTAAAGGGATCTTGACTGGTTTACTATTTGTTTTTCCCATTTTTGGATAGCGGTAATACTACAAAGTATAAGGTTACAGCCCCTACGGTTTTCTGCCTCCAGTCCCTTCCGTTTCCTGGATCACTATCTGCTGCTTCGTGGTTTTAGCGGACTAACAGTTTTATTGACCACTGAGTCTGGGGTTTTGACAGTTCAGTGCCAACCCCCTTTCCAGTCGTCTAACAACTAGTTAGCGCTTATGGTGTCCACAACAGATTAACCCGTTGGAGCAGGAATATGACCAGACTATAGAGGCAAAAAGAGTCTCGCCCTCCCGCACCAGTGCTTTGTTGTCCCGCCCGTGAGGTGTTTTCCCTTTTATCTATTCTTCCCACTCCCTGCCTTTTATTTATTTTTCCGAGCGGTATAAGACTCCGTCCCGTTTCAGGAAGCGTACTAACTAAGCCTTCTCAACACCTCACTTATTCGGCGCCCAGATCAAAAGGTGCTCCCTTTCTAGTTTTCTGTTCTTCCACCCCTCCTTTCCTTTAATAATTCTTTCAATTCCAAGGGGCGTACTCACTAACTATTCTGGCACTTTTTATTTCCGTCCGGAAGCGCCTTAATCCGCTAAGTCTATCTTTCCCAGTTAAGAAAACCCCAGGTACTCACCAAGAATTTTCCTCCTGTCTGGAAGTTCCCAGTTCACTCGACTTCAGCAAAATCAGAGGAGGACAAGGGCTCTTCAAGCGGGACTCGGCAGAGGCAGGCCAGTCCTAACTTTTTGCGGATCTGGTCCTACCGACCCGGCCGGAATCGGTCCTTCACCGGTCCTCTGGACGATCGCGCTCAAGGAGTCACTTGGCGCCTCTGCCCCACGCTACGCCAAAACTGTGAGCTGAAGTCGGAAACAACGGAAGAACTTAAACCCAATTAAAGTAAAAATAATTTCTTTATTCTTAATTCTTGGTGAGTAGAGAGAATGTGAGACTGCCTCTTTCCAACTCAGTCGACTGATTTGGGTTTTAGCAGAATACCTAAAGTAAAAACGTTCTCTCTTTTATATCCTAGAAAAGAAAAAAAAACCCTAGCAGTTCATTCTGAGATTATACATAAATCTTAATTTATGACATACTGGAATGTCCTAAAACATGAAATAAACAGCCATTTGCATTCCTAAGGAATACAGCCCTGTATTTGCACCCACTTAGAATCAATTTAAACATTCTTATAGTCCATAAAGATCTTACATTCTTCAGGGGTCTTCTGATAGTAGCAGAGGTCAGCCCTTCCTCATAAAGGAATGCAAGTTAATGGTTTAAGTTTTTTCTTTCTCAAACGTCATAAATTTCATTTTAAAATCATTTAATTTACGTGTTTCTCAAATCCCATCGTAACCAAGTAGCATGTTAAATGCTTTGTTTTGTATTTGATCATCAATGTGCTGTATGTGTGTGAATTACTACGTGCTTCCGTTCTTTCTCTTTCTCCGACAGGACACAGAATCCATGACATTCGTGATATTACACCTCTGAATAATTAAAATACTGAGATGTATACGTGATATCATTTTCATGATGATTGGAATTAAAGCATGTTATTAAACATGGAAACACAATGGCGCAGTGATTGTGCATGTCTCACACAAGATGCTTGCTGCACCATGCGCGACCTTCGATGAAATTCTTGTAGCAGTACTGTCTCTTTCAAACGTACTAACCTTCAATTCCTGTCCTTACTTTTCTTTCCCCAAATACCCAATCACCACACAATCAGCTCTGTAATAGACGTTAAGCCATCTGTAAGCTTACAACGACAATTCTTCAAAACTTTGAAGGAACATTGAAATATCTTCATAAGTGTTTAATTATTCTATTCATCTATCCTTCCAGTGTCGCGCCAGCCTCAGCAAATATACAGCGCGAGGCAGGAACAATACGTGAACTTGCTAGCGCTGTGGTACCGTGTCCTCACACGTTTAATTATTAACAATACATATTATTTAAATGAAGTTAAAGTTTTATCTGTATAATATAATCAACATATTTTGCTGCATTTCATCTTACAAATGATATCGTCATATGTTACTACGCACTTTATAAAGTGGCGCAGGTTGTGCAATATTATAACTGTAGTGCAAGTTTACAGTGAGGTAATTGTACTTATAAGTACAAACAGTTCTACAAGGAGCAATTGATTGAGTGCGTTTAAAGTTCTTGGGATGAAACTGCTTCTGAACCGCAAGGTCCATACAGGAAAGGCTTTGAAATGTTTTGCCGAGGCTGAGGCAGCGTGTGCTTGATGCTGTATACCGATAATTCTCTTTCCGATCAGCTGCTGCTGTGATTCCCCACTCAGATACAGTCATATAAATACTCTGAGTGGCGCAGTGAGAGTAATATGGAAAAAGATGATCCACTGTGGCAACCCTTAAAGGGAGCAGCTGGAAGAAGAAAAAGAAGAAGAAGATGGTGCAGTGAGAGTAACAACACTAAAGCAGTTATGGTATTTGGAATACTATGGCTATTCCCTGGACCATTATATTGTTACAAGTTAATTACAATCACATGCATTACACTAATCAAGTTAATTAATTCAGTGTATTTATAAAGCTGCATCAGGAAAATAAAGAGTAACCACACAGGAACAGTAGCACTGCTTTGATGCTGGGTGCCGCTAGTCTGCAAAACTGAGCGGACAACTTGCATACGACAAGGTATGAGGTACTGTGGAAAAGTGCGTGGCTTTACGCCAAGTGTAAGGTTTATACATTGCGATTTAAATGTGGAAACATTCTTACGCAAGATTTTTGTGCATATGCACTGTTTATGCATGAGGCCCCAGGTCTCATAGGGAGCTGACCAGAAGGGGTGGAGTCAGTTGCTGTCTCTGGCTGTTTTTTCAACACAGTGCATGAAATAAGAGGTAATACAGCATGTGGAATCTATACTAGGCTTTGTTTTTAATTTTGTAAACTTCAAAATTCATATTTTTTATTTATTTAGATGTTTAGCCACCAGTTGGTTTATTTTCAGATGTGTTTAATTTATTGGCAAATTATATTTTTGAATAAAACACACAGTTCTAGAAGTGCACAAAGTGTTTTTACACAGAGAAAATCAGCAGGCTGTGTCACCTTATAGGGAAAGTGTTACTCTTTCTGGCATAAGTGTTTAGATGCAGAAGTTCCCTTCTTGAAGTAATGCCTGTAATTATTAGACTTCAGATTGGACTCAGTGCTTGAACTGACAGACTGGATCTCAGCTTTCTGGTCCAGAAAGAGAAGAGTTTGTCAGCTTTCAGCTCCCAAAGAGGGAAACTCATTGACTGTGACAGCCAAGTCAAAAGTTTTCTTTCTTTTTAATTTTCTTGCTTTTTGGTCATTCTGGTGTGTGCTCAGACCATAGTGTATGTATGTGTGTGTGTGTTATATATATATTGTGGACCACCAGGGGGGCGTACAAGCCACCCTACCCAACACAGACAGGCAGACACAAATATTGTCCAGCACACATGCTTTTATTTAAGTGGGGCAGCACTTTTTCTTTGCTCCCCACTACAGAGCACAGTACAAAAGTACCATCACACAATGTTCAGTCCCTTGTTTCTCCTTCTTCTTTCTTTCTCTGTTTCTTAGCTGCCTCCACCCCTCTCCCAGCAAGCTTTGTCTTCCTTCCCCCCGACTCTGTCTCTCGAAATGGAGTGAGACGACTCCTTTTATTTAGTTCCTGGGAGTGCTTCAGAGGTCTCATTAATATTAACTGGAATCACTCCTAGGTGTGGTGGAAGTTCACTGTAGGGCTCTGCAGCTCCCGCTGGCGGCCCTGCAGGAATCGGTGGTGCCACGGCCACCCAGGAGGGCTGCCCTCTAGTGTCCCAGAGGAGGTAGTGCCTTAGAGATGCTCTCTCCAGGTAATGGCCGAGTGCACCTGTGACAACATATATATATATCTATCCCTATTTATGTAATTATATATATATATATATATATATATATATATATATATATATAGTAGGACCTCGGTTCACGACCATAATTTGTTCCAAAACGTGAACCGAAGCAACTTCCCCCATAGGATTGTATGTAAATACAATTAATCAGTTCCAGACCATACGAACTGTATGTAAATATATATATTAAGTTTTTAAGCACAAATATAGTTGATTAAACCATAGAATGCATGGCATAATAGTAAACTAGATGTGAAAACCTTGAACAACAGAGAAAACTAACACTGCAATAGTTTGCACTATAGCGCTACCAACCGCCGGCTAAAAGCACTTTTTAAATGAGTTTTAAGCACAGGGAAAAAAATGAACATTTGAAAAAATCCGTAATTTAATAAACCACCAAGAAAAATAACATTGCAACAATGCACGCTACGAACAGATCGCTGGAAACAGAACTGAAAACAAAATCAAGCCCAGTGCATTCTTTAACTGCCTTCCTACCTTAATGCGTCCAGCTCTCTCTCGCGCTGCCTGTGTGTCTGCATCTCGGGCTGCCTCTGTGTGTGTGTGTGTGTGTGTCGCAATCTCTCTGCTCTCTCTGGCGCTGCCTCTGTGGGGGGGTGTGTGTGCGCGTCTCTCAGTGTGCATCTCTGCGCTGCCTGTGTGTGTGCGCGTCTCTCTTGCTGCCTGTGTGTGAGCCGCACCCTCTCTGCGCTGCCTGTGTGTGTGTGCGCGCCTCTCTTGTGCTGCCTGTGTGTGTGTGCGCGCCTTTCTCTCGCTGCCTGTGCTGCCTGTGTGTGTGTGTCGCGCTCTCTCTCTTGCTCGCTGCACAGGAAATGCACAGTTAGAGACTTAACATGTACAAACCGAAAGGGAAACTGGCTTGTTTGTATACCGAGTGTGTGGTCGTGAACCGAGGCAAAAGTTTGGCGAACTTTTTGGTCGTAAACCGAGTTGTACGTGTACCGAAACGTTTGTGAACCGAGGTTCCACTGTATATATATATATATATATATATATATATATATATATATATATATATATATATATATTGTGAGACTTACCCGGACACCACAAGTCGGAGACCACATCTTCTTAAAACACACACGTTTCTTTGAGATTAATAAACACAGGATAAAGTCCCGAACACCACACAATGCACACAGCTAATCAATCACCATAATAATCCCTTTTCTTCCTCAGTCTTTGGCCGCCTGTCTCCTTCTGGGAGCTTTGTCCTGCTCCCATTACCGACTCAAGCTCCCCGACTGCAAGGAGGCGGCGCCTTTTATTCCCGCCCGGATGTGCTCAAGGTGGCTGATGATGACCTTCCGGCAGCACTTCCTGGTGTGGCGGAAGTGCTGCCCTTTGCACTGGAAGCGCTCCGGGCGTCCCTGGCAGATTCATCCGCCAGCGCTTTGAGTACTGAGAAAAGCGCAATATAAATCTAATGAATTATTATTATTATTATTATCTTGCCTGGTGTGGCAGAAGTAACAGTTCTCTGGGTCCCACTAGGCTTGAGGCACCACCCCCTGGTGGCGGCCATGGGTCCAAACAGGCCAGAACCTCTTTGCTCCTCTCCCATGGTCCTCTCCTAGTCCAGGGTGGTTGCCCCCTTGTGACCTGGAAGCTATTTATGTCCCTTTCCGGTCATTCCAGGCATCCAGGCCAGGTAATCCTAAGCATAAAAGTGCAACGATTCTGTGCAAAAATTTTATGTCACTTTTTTGTCATGCTTTAAATCGGGCTTACTTTAAAACCTACATATATGTTTGGTATCATTCTTTTCAGAATTTATCAAACTTTAATGTGATGTCATTAGATTTTCAGATTGTTATTCCGTTTTTAAATTTTAAACTAAAAAATATCAAGAACTCGCATCCTGCGAGATGAGACTTTGTGCCAAGAGATTTAACCATGCTGGGGCCGGAAATAAGAGATAAAGAGAAGGACAGTTGCTGTACAGGCTTTTAAATGTTCAAAGTGCCATGCGAGATGCAAATTATGTGGCACGTTAGCAGCAGCAAGATAGCAGCTGATCGAGCAAAGAGGAGGTAAAAAAAAAACTATTAGTTTCCCATTGCACCACTGTTTAAAAGGGGGTTTTGAAGGAGCAACCATGTCTCCTTGGGGTGTGTTCAGCCCCCTTCACAAAGCGAGCAGAAGAGACGTGAAGTGGCTGGCGCTTACTGTAGGCCGGGGGTTGGCGAGTGAAGAAAAGAGGGGCGAACCCCCTAGTATATATAAATATCTATCTATCTATCTATCTATCTATCTATCCCAGCAAATACTCTGTTGGTATAGAATTTCAACACTTTCCCTGTAACTGCATGGCTTTTCCTCTGTATTCCTCTTTTTTCCTCTCCCACTGAAAAGAAACGATGTGCTGGTATGGTTAATTCGCAGCTTTCAGCTGACCTGGGTTAAGTGTGAGTGTGCCCTGAGATGGGCTGGAACCTGTTTTGGTCTGCTTTGTTTTTCAAAAGACCCACTAGTTCCCCTAACCCATTGATATTTTAATAAAGGAACATTTAATTTTACTCGCACTATTAAAGTGAGACAAGAACAATGTTTTTTTGCCTTTAAATATGTAGAGTGAGTATAGTGTGAGATCAGAGTTAGTACTATTCTTCAGACGCCTTATTGGAGTATTTGCATTAATTCTTCTTCATTTAAAGGAGAATCATTACCAAAGTAAGACTACATATCTGTAACATCACTTCTCCTTGTACTCAAGCTATTCCTTTTTAAAGGTTTAATGTTAGGTGAAAAATTTCTGGGGAAAATATAGATTTCTGAAAGCTTCTTAAAATAATTAATCTACAAACATCAAAAAAAAACTAAGCAAAAAGAAACAGCATGTTTTGTCACTTATCCTTGCCTTATCCTATTGAAATTATGATTATTAATTTTAATGGTGCTCTACGACTATAATTCTTAAAATACATCTATCATCTCTTTGTTATGGTGTAAGGTTCACATGGAGAATTGAGCAAAATGTGTGAAGCTAAAGCACTGGCCAAAGTGTCGTCTGCTTTAGAAAATACCACACATTCAGCATTAAGAAGAGTGTATGCTGTATTGATTTCTTAAATGCCAGACTTAGGGTCACCACATTTATTGAATTTTATCTTTTGTGTCTTTTTTTTTAAAGACAGTTCTTTTATAGTCCAAGACTAATCTTAACAGAAATCAGCCTCTTTCTGAACTATACTAACTCCATAGTGATATCTAAAATGGTGCAGACGTCTCTTTGTGGAAGAACACAGTAACAAATGCATGTTTCCAAGGACAGCTGAAGGAGTCAGTGCTTGTAGTTTTCTCACTGGACCAATCATCACATTGTCTGGCCTTGCACAATATCTAATTAAAAAAAAAAAACACTGACCGCATTTCAGAACATCTGGCTAGACATAAATAAGAAAAAAGGAGAAATGCAGTGGAACACTGGTAAATTATGTATTTTCTTATTTAATTTTTGCTATTAATGTTTGGCATATAGTTTAATTCCAACTGTTGTCTCTTTTTTAATAAATATGTTATTTTTTTAAAAAAGACCCTCTTATAAACATTCTGTGAAACTGGATTAACAGTTTGCTATTTTTTAAGACTTATAAATGTTAACGGAGTAAAGAAATTTCACTATTATAAAATGGACAGTAACATTTATTTGGGTACATGTAAGTCATATTTTTCTTGGTGTCTGAAATATGTAACGTCTTAAATACATTTAAAGATATTACTTTACATTACAAGGCATTTCTAATAAAAGACAGGAATTTGTTTCAAGAAATGCAGCTAGTGTATTTAGAATTGCATTTCAGATATATCAAAACTAATTTACATGTAAATCATATAAAATATGTTTACAATATCTAGAAATTATCCTGAGGTATTGTATCTAACAATAAACTTCAAGATGCTACACACTGTACTTTAAGATATATTTTAGATATGTCAGCTACATCGTTGTTTCAAATGGATTTCATGGTAGCACAAGCTTTCATCTTGACTATTAAAATGATAATTTACAGTATTTCAAGTTAAAAAAAGAACAGCAATTCCTTACTGAAAAACATGTTGTACATGCAGCTATTAGTTTTTAAACAAAGACATAAACACCTAATAAATCACACAATATGTCAGTAACAAAGATTTGAAATGCTGCTGGTGTATTTTCTAAACCATATAGTATCACACTATATTTGCGATGATCATCTGTATTAAATGTTTTTTCCATTCGACTCCTGATTCTAATTAAATTGAATGTAGATTAAGCTTAGCTAAAATGGTGTAACCAGTAGCTTGATTAATTAGAGATGAGATGAGTGAAAGTAGATAGTTGTTTTAAGGAGTTATCCAGTTTAATTTGTTTAATTAAATTTTTTCTATGAAAATAAACCCCATACCAAAGGACTAGAGGAAGGTGTAATAAAACCTTTCTCTTTACATGCCCCATGTATTTCGTAGCATATCCAAGAACAAGTTTTATATCATGTTTTCATGGAAATGGAAATAAAAAACAATGTAATAGAATGAGTGTCTATGCTATGGACCACAGCAAACATTATAAAAACATCCTTTAAAAAAAATCCTACTTTTCTTGTGTTGCTTAATCTGCACGTTCACGTTAAGTCATATGCATTTTTGCTAGAATATTGTCAAATAAATAATTCTGAAAAATCAGAGCAGGTATATGCAGAGGAAACACATTCACACAGAAATTAGCTTGTGAAATAAAGACAGGACTCCTGACCAATTAATGATGGATTTATTAGATGTGGTGAGAGAAGACATGCAGGTGGTGGGGGTAACAGAACAAGATGTAGAGGACAGGAAGGTATGGAAAAAGATGATCTACTGTGGCAACCCCTAATGGGAGCAGCCGAAAGAAGAAGATTTCAATAAAAATTGCATGTATTTGTCTGTGGCGAGTATGCGATTGGAATGTGTGGATTATGTGACACAAATAACATGATTTTTTGCACTGACATTTTTATATTGTTTGCTTCATAGACACCCACTGTACCAGGAAGTTTATTGACTAAACCATAAAATGAAACATCTTTCTCTGTCATCACTACGAATATAATTTTCCAGTGGAGTGTTCCTTTAAAGAAGAAGTCCAAAAAGAGGCCAGGACACCAAAAATGTCCAAATGTCCAAATAGAAGAATGAAGATCAAAAGTCAAACCTCAATTGCAAATTGTAATCTGAAAAAGACAAAACTATTCTATTAATCAAAATTCAATCTACAAGGACACAAATTTCTATAACCAGAAAATTCAAGCAAAAATGATCAAGAGACAAAAAAAAGTTACAGGATTACAGTAGAACACAACAAGAGCAGCTGGAAAGCTAATGCCTCAGCACTAGGTTGAGGCATAATAGGTTATGGGGCTTGGCCCGGACACAGACAGGCAGACACGTTGTAATCACCCCACACACGTTTATTATACAAAGTCATATTTACAAAGGTGCTCCACAGTCCCCAAAAGTCCCCCAAAGTCCTGGCCACAAACACAATGCCTTACTTCTTCAGACTGCCTCCTTGCCTTCTCCAGAGACCTCGTCCTGCTTCCACCCAAGTCCTCACATGAAGGGAGGTGGAGCCTTTTATAAGCAACCGGATGTGCTCCAGGTGTGTTCCGGCAATCTCCCACCGACTTGCCCCAGTGTGGCGGAAGTGCCGGCTGCATTCCTGGAAGCACCCCAGGTGTCCCTGCTCGTTTTCCCCCCAGCACTTCCGGGTGTGGCGGAAGTGCTGCGGTCCAGGGTCCCCAAGGCACTGGTGGTGACCACAGGCCCCTACAGGGTTGAGCTTCAAAGGGTGGTCGCCCCACATAGTCTGAGGGAGGCGTAAGCCCTCCTCTGGTCCTCCAAGGCGTTCTGGCCAGGTCACTCCCCCCCCAGCCATCTGTGACAAGGTCTTTATACAGACCATCATAAACAGTCTTACCAGCTGCTGCAGTGTAAGGAGGCCCACCTCCTTGGGCTCAAAATGCAAACAATCAGACATTTAATAAACTAAATTAACATAAAAAAGACAAAAGAAAAATGACCAAATAAGATAAACGAACATACAAATCTAAAGCCAATATAATACAAAAGGAAAACAAGTAATAAAATGATTAAATATATCAAAAAAAGAATCCTATAGAGCAAAAATGATGTAAAACAAATTTATTTAGAATAGATTAACTTAATCACAAATAACAGTTGAGGAAAAATAGCTTTTGTTAGGCTTATGTCAAAAGACATTCACAAGGAAAAGTGGACATTTATAGGGATAAGCCATATAAGCCATATAGCCATAACACAATGACATTATAAAGCCATTGCCATGTTGGAAACAAGTACCAGGGGTTTGGAGCCCTGGATTGAGTAAACAGTAAAGGAAATATTTAATTTAGAATTATTTTGTTTGTTTTATGAAGCTAGACGTTTATCTGTTGGTTAGTTTTCTGCTTTCTCCTACCAGATACACTCTTTTCCTTTCAGGCACCACCTGTTCATAATTGAAGTCTAACTTTTGACCCCAGCTTGTTTTAGACAATGATATGCCAACCACAAGAAAAAGTGGCACTCTGCTCCCTGCAGGTTTACTGCAATGCTGCTGGGTGGTTGCCTCTGACAAGCAGCTGCTGGGTCAGGTTTGGATTTTTTGTCCCCTAAAATGAACAGTTGAAATGACAGGAGTTAGACAGGGAAAGCATTATACAGTAGAGTCTAGATATTTTTTTTCTTTTCTTTGCTTGACCTTTTGCCCCTTGCAGTACAAGAAGTAGGCACCTATTTCAAATGTTGAGCTGGGATTCTGCAAGGCTTCACTACTGTTTATATCAACAACATTTCTCCTAACAGAAAAGACAACATTTAGATGTCTTGGGGTAGTTTCTGGGAGCAGGCAGAAGATAAGCATTGAAACTGCTTTAGGGCTTTTGTAATTCTCTTCCCTGCAGTGCAGTTTACCTCAGAGTTATTTTTCCAAACATTGATAAAGACAGGCAGCCAAGCATTTTTATTTATTTAAAGTTGCTCAATTTGCATTCTTACAGTCAGGGCCAGATTCCAGCTCAGCTATGAATGTAAGTGATCCTAATGTGGTGGCACTGCATCCATTTTTTTAGTTTATGGACTGATAAAGGTGAGTGTGGGATTTTAGATGACTTATTCTGTGAACTGGTCCTTCATCCTTGTGACTTCCATATATCATTCATACTTAAGAACAGCTTTGTATTTGTTTGTCATAGCCAAAGATATAAACCCCAGGTAGTCACCTCCACCACACACAAACTATGGCAGTTCCTGTTGCTACTATACCCACTTCCCTTGAATTTTGTTTGGGCTTAACTATTCCCCAGCTTAGCAGCACACTTAAAGTTGCTGTTTTATTTTTTAATAGTCTTTTTGTATCGCAATATACTGCTATTAATATAATTATAGGGTGGTAATCGTTCATGTCTCCTGAAAGGGGAATTGTACCACCACTGCAGCTAATCTAATTTTTTATTAGTAGACCGCATCAATTTCCACTTCTGTGTGGATTTTCTGCATCTTTCGCCAAGTCCATGTCAACAGGGTTTATATAGAATGCAAGTGTTTTATCTGCAGGTGTCACTGAAGCAAAGGGATTTCTACTGATACTAGGAAAAGCTTTCTCACTTCCCTTGCACTGAATAATAACCGTATGGCGCTTTGTCATACCCACGTCACTTTGATCAGTAGTGCTGAAATTGTATTTACATCAGTTTCAGAGAGGCCGCCACTCTCAGAAGTCATGAAGCGGCCTCTCCCTAAAGCTGCCTGCTGTTCTTCAGCATCCACATCTTTTCCATCTTAAAGAATTTCATCCTTATAAAGTATTTTGTTCTTGTTTTTCTTTCATCTGACAAGGATCAGCAATGCTGTACTGTAGTTGCTTTTATCTGAATGAATCCTTAAAAAGAATTCCAGCTCTCAACAGCTGTTGTGTGACATTTACAGTAGCTGTCTCAGTATCACCCAGGGTGTGTAAGCATTCATATGATCAATCTGAAGGTAGCAACAGGACAGGAAAATGATTTCTACTTGTAGCATGATTGGTACAATAAGTTTACAAAAGTAAAGTGTAGTTAGGCAGTTTATCATTTCTGTGTCAACTGGGTTAAAAATTATGAAATAATGTTAGTAGTTTATTTGGATTGTTCAGAATGTAATGACGTCATTGTCCCTGTAAATAGCAGTAATGCTAGTCACCTGAACAATATGATGTCTATGATAACTCATCAATAAGGTTTCTTGACTCTCTGTCCTTTGGCAAGGCTCTGAGCAACAGAACCAGGATTAAATGCCAGGTTAGGCATATAATGCTTTGGCTGCCAAGGGTGACTCTGAACTCATAATAATACCACATGCACTTCAGGAGAAGCCATAAGCATGTTTGTGCCCAGCCAGTACTTGGATGGGAGACCATCTAAAAAAACCTTGGGTTGCTGCTGGAAGAGGTGTTGGTGAACCCAACAGGGGGTGCTTACCTTGTGGTCTGAATGTGAATCCCAATGCCCCAGTACAGTGATAGGGAACACTGTGCTGTAAATACGGCACCATCCTTTGGATGAGACATAAAAGCAAAGTCTGGACTCTTTGTGGTCATTAAAGATTCTTGGGCATCCTTTGTAAAGAGCAGGGTATATCACGATGTTCAGGCTAAATTGCCCTCCATAGATTCTGGTCCCCTAATCATCCCCTGTCTCTAATTGGCTATCTCTCTCTCACCACTTCATCACCTAATAGCTTGTGTGTTTTTTATTTCTGTGAATTTATTTCTGCAAAAATGGCTGCCGTTGCATCATCCAGGTAGATACTGCACATGAGTGATGGTTGAAGTCGCTTCCCATTCACTATGAAAAGCATTTTGTGTAGTGAGAAAAGCAATATATACATGTCGTGGTATATGGAAGCCTGTTCATCCCGGCCAATACCCCCGACAGATGGAGCTCTCCCGGCAACATGGAGGTGCCCCGAATTTCCGCAGGGCATTATGGACCTTGGAGTCTTTCTTCACAGCCCTGCTGGATACCGTGGGTACCACCAGGGGATGCTGCATGGAGGCCCAGGGACTTATATTATCAATATAGCCCGGAAGTAATTCACAACCACAGAAACGGAAGAAATGATATACTTCCGGGATGAGGAGAAGAGGAGTTTTGATCTGACCCGGAAGTGCTAAGAATCACATGGACTGGGAGGATCAGAAGCACTTCCAGATCAAGGACTATAAAAGACTGTGGGAAACACCAGAGCATTGAGCTGAGTTGGGAGGAAGGTGACAACACGTCTGGGAGTGGAGGATTTGATTATTGATTGCTATTTGTGTTTATTTATGAATATTGTGGAGTGGAGGGAGCTTTGTGCACTTGATTATAATAGAAAGTCAACAGTTTTATCTGGTGTCTGGCGTCTGATCTGGGAGTTCAAGGGGAAGACAGCGCCCCCTATCTGTCACAATGTAAAAAAAATTATAATAATATTATTGCTTGAAGCAGGAATACAAATCACCCAAGACAGCTAATTTAAGTTATGATGTGTGTAACAGTGTTCAATGCTACCTGCCTGGGATATGGAGGATATTATTTAGCAAACCTAAATAGGCAACTTTTGCATCTACTCTGTGGTAGAACTGTGAGTGAAAATGCTGGAGTTTAACTCCACATGGGTAATGAGCCACAATGAACTCTGATGATAAAAGATCATTATTTGATAAAATGGAACAATGAAGATTTTGGTTTCTGAGCACTTTTGGGTTTATGTTATGGAAATTTGGCCTACTGATTGTAAGAATTCCCTTTTAATTGTCCTATCACATACCATTGTATTGCAAACACCTATTTTTGTAATTTCCTTTTATTTTATAAGGATACGTTATACAGTACAACAACTACAACTGGAACTATGTGGTGATTTAAAAATAGTGGCACTGTTACTAGGAATGTAGCTTGGATATATCAAGTAATGTTATTTCCATTTGCAAATGGTGGAGCTTTGCTATAAAGTCACATTACATTAAAAAGAACTGGCTGCTCAAACTTTGTCCTGCTAGTTGACAACAGGCTTCAAGTGTACAAAACAATGAAGTGCAACAAGATCGACAATGTCTTTGGACTGTGGGAGGAAACCGGAGTAAACCCATGCAGACACGGGGAGAACATACAAACTCCACACAGGGAGGACCCGGGAAGCAAACCCAGGTCTCCTTTACTGCAAGGCAGCAGTGCTACCACTGCGCCACCCCATGCCAGTATTGTGTAAATAACAATTGCAGAAATTGCCTTGGCCTTTCAGCCTTCATTTCCATGACCAGCAATGCAGTAGCATCAAGCCATCTCCGCAGCACCTGATGGAGGAATGTGCACCTCTGCAGTGTATTTTTCTCCTGTAATTTGCTTTGCTGAGCTGTATGTCAGCCTTCTGAAACGCCATATCCCATACCATTAAGTGGATGAGAACTTTACAGATTTTTCTGCTGTGGAGATATTGGGAAACTTTGAAGCTCATGTAGCTTCTTAGTCATTCCATTCATTAGTAAAAAAAAATACTGTATCTCTGTATGTTACTTGAGGTAGCTACTTAAGTCTTCCTCCAAGTTTTTAGCCATCGTGGATTGGGGACCATTACTCCATCTGATTGTCCTTCCATATTGGCTGCATCTTTAACAGTGTGTTATCTAAAACAGAACATTTTGATAAAGTATTAAGTAGACAATTGCAGAGAAAATAAGAGTTTGCTCAATAGGTAGATTTATTTTGTGTAACTTCATATCTTGTCAGGGATGAGATAGTGAGGAGAAACCAAAAACAACCTTAGATGGGAAACTAGTCAATATTAAAATAACCATACAGACTACTTAAAAAATGTAACTGACTGCATGTCTTTAAAATACGGGAGTAAAAATTGTCCTTGGAGGAAATGACATGTAAGCACTGGCTGAATATGGAAATTCTACACAGAATGAATTCCTTCCTGAAACTAATTTAATATGAGCTAATGACATTACTTTGTGTCAGTTTACACCATAAAGGTCAATGTATAGTCTTCTGTCTAACTGGTCCTGAATATTCAGTCCCTTAAGCGCCTTTCTAATGAATTGAGTTGTCTTACTGTACTGATCACTGTTTTTAAACATCTAATTTCTCCCATTAAAAACCTTGTTAAATCCCATTGTCTTATAAAAGTGTAACCAAGATGCTCCTAGAAGTGAAGTGAGGTTACTACAAACCTGATGACAGCTCACAATAAAATTGCGTTTACATACTTCTTCTTCTTTTTTACATTCTAACATTTAGTATAAGATTACCCCAGTGTTTGGCTGTGCAGCTAAACCAGTGTGTACAGTACAGTCTCAGTGCTCTTCTGCTAGCCAGATGACCTGTCACAGTTTTCTTTTTGAGTGTGTCATTTTATCACCGTTGTAAATGTCATATTAAATATCTGTTTTATGGCAGACACTTATGCACCATTGGCACTGGTTAATTTACCTTCAAGCTTACACTTTATACTTCGGTCTTTTTACCTTAATATGTACAAATTTATGTGTAATTAAATATGTGTTTTATATTCTCATGGTGCAAAGAACAACAGCATTTCTAGGAAGACCAGAGTTCAAGTCATGCATTTAGTCATTACAAAACAACAGAAAATTCATGGAGCTGAAGGACATTAGCTACAGGCTAAAAGCACATACTGTATTATAAAATCATTGCACAATTAGATCAAACTTGCAAGCTTTGCCTAAACATTCTCCAAGCCACTGGCAAGGAGACTAAATTAGTCTCCTGCCTCTGGCGCTCTGTCATGGAATCGACATGAGGATATGACCTCTGCTGTCTATTTAAAATGTTTACAATATTTTGGAAAAAAAACTTAGTAGGTCATCCTATTCTTCCTCTGCTCAAAATGTGTTTGCATTTGCAGTTAAATAAGATATTATGTAGGCAGCAATGGTAGAAAAAGCAAAAATACAGTTAAAGGGATTGTTTGTACAGTTAGTGCAAGTCACCAAAGTAAAATTATGCAAGCTGAAAATGTAAATAACTTTAATGGATTTAATCCATCCAACCATTATCCATCCTGCTATATCCTAACTACAGGGTCACGGGGGTCTGCTGGAGCCAATCCCAGTCAACACAGGATGCAAGGCAGGAAACAAACCCCAGGCAGGGTGCCAGCCCACCACAGGGTTCGCACACACACACTATGGACAATTTAGGATCGCCAATGCACCTAACCTGTGGAAACAGGAGCAAACCAACGCAGACACAGGGAGAACATGCAAACTCCATGCAAGGAGGACCCAGGAAGTGAACCGAGGTCTCCTAACTGTGAGGCAGCAGCACTACCCACTGTGCCACCCTAATGGATTACAGCTATGTTGAAATGTATGTCTATGAAAACATTTATTCATTTTTAATCTTATGTTAAAAAGTACTGTCTTTGATTCTTCATAATATATTCTGTACATGTTTTGTATTTAATGTTAACACTTTCAGACATTACCCTAGCTTGTGATGAATATTATGTAAAACTGTACTCAGGACAGAATGCCAATATATAACATATTTCAACACAATTACTCACTCAGGCAGTTTTCCACCACCTATAAAACTACAGCAAATTAAGTTATTTGACATAAAAACAATTAATGATATCCAACAAAAATTCAAGAAAGTAAAAGGGAAATATTGAGCTTTCACTTATGAAGTTGCTGGGAATTATTTGTTTTTTACCAACATTCAATATATTATTTACAACCTTACTGTGGTTTATAAATAATTTGTTAGGGTTTGTATTATAATTTAGTGTAGTGTATTGCTGTTTTATTTCAATAATGCATCAGAGTTAA
This sequence comes from Polypterus senegalus, assembly GCF_016835505.1. Taxonomy (NCBI): domain Eukaryota; kingdom Metazoa; phylum Chordata; class Cladistia; order Polypteriformes; family Polypteridae; genus Polypterus; species Polypterus senegalus. Next base: position 65,393,347 of record NC_053166.1, read on the forward strand.
GGCCTAAACCAGGTACCTTGAGTGGTGGAGTGATATCACCATCTGAAAATGCAAACTATAGAGACATCCATATGGCTTACCAGGTTGGGTCACTAACTGTTGACTTTCCTAGTTAAATTCATCCCTGAGAGATCACAACGGACTGTAAAACTGACTGAGTGTTTGCCAGTGGTAGTATACTGAGTCTTTTAAGTACTGAGAAGTTCTACGTCTGCATACTTCAGACAATCCACAGGTGGCTATAGGATTGGAAGCACAGTCTAAGTGTTTCATTTTGTAGTATTTCCAGTTATAAGCTGAATTAAAAAGAGAAACAAAATGTATAAGCAAGTCACAAAAAATAAAACAAATAATCAGGCCAATTATAGGCAATATGGTTACTGCATTTAGTCCTAGTCAAATTTGTACAGTCCATTTCCTTAACCTTATGTGTTTAGTTTAGTTCAGGATCACAGACCAGTACAGCCTACCACAAAAATGGGAGAATAAACATCCCTGGATTGGGACCAGTTATGTCCAAGGACACGCAAACATTCACACCCCACACTCACTCATTTAGGGCACATTTAGAGATCCATCATCTTTAGTCTGTAAAGGAAATCAAGAAAAATAAAATAGGTAGGCAGAAGGAGAATGTGTGGACTGAACACAAAAAAGATAAGATTCAGGTCAGTCAAATTTCATTATACTATATATTATGACTTGCTGCTAAGGGCATGAAACAAACAGCACAATAAATAAAATAAGGACAGGAATAAGGGCCTAGAGTAACATGAACATCAAGTAACATAGTATTCATCCATTCATTCATTTTATATCAAGTATGTGTTATTGGAGTGCCAGAGTAAATCCCATCAAGCCCAGCAAACTAGCAAACCATTGAAGAGCAGCCTTGAATACACACCTACAAGAATATTCAACCATTCAATTTTAGAGGCATCAGTTGTTGTGTCAAACGTGTCTTTAGGATGTGGGAAGAATTCAATTCACATCTGGAAGCAGACATGATGTGACAGTTAGTCACTGTCCCTTACATATAACATAAAAACAAAGGTAACATATCCTGTGATTCACTTTAGAGGTGCATTGTTGAATGCCTATTCTAAATGGGCTCCTCCAGTTAGGGTGCACAGACATTCTAGCAAATACTGTTTTCTGCTTTGCACTTGGTGCTCCGAAGATAGGCTCCAGCTCCCGACCCTGAACAGGTGATGGAATGTCTATTATTATATTCTGCCAGATTGCCAGATAAAGGATATGTCCAGTTAAAACATTTCATTTAAATTAAATTAGAATGATCCAATATTCCTGTCTTCCGTGTCAATCACTTTCAGTCGGTTTTCTAAAACAGCAAGCCTTTTGTTGAGCAGGTCTTGTATCCCCCAGCTATATTCTTTGTTGTGTTATGCACTTACTGAGACAACTGAAGAAGGAAAAGAAACATTATGATGTCTGGATGTAAATTTGATGGTAGTATTTCTTGAACTAAAATGTAATAAAGGGGTGGCATGGTGGCGCAGTGGGTAGCACTGCTGCCTCACAGTTTGGAGACCTGGGTTCACTTCCTGGGTCCTCCCTCTGTGGAGTTTGCATGTTCTCCCTGTGTCTGTGTGGGTTTCCTCTGGATTCCTCCCACAGTCCAAAGACAAGCATTGGCGATTCTAAATCATCCTTGGTGTGTGTGGGTTGGCACCCTGTTTGGGGTTTGTTTCCTGCCTTGTTGGCTGGGAATGGCTCCAGTGTGACCCTGTAGTTAGGATATATTGGATAATGGATGGATGGAAAATGTAATAAAAATGTAAATATTAGTATTTAGTGATTTGAAATTTACTATATTTGTCATCTCTATTCCTTCATCCTCATATGTCTCTTGCCTGAAGAAGGGGCCTGAGTTGCCTCGAAAGCTTGCATATTGTAATCTTTTTAGTTAGCCAATGCAAGGTGTCATTTTGCTTGACTTTTCACTACATGCAGGTGCAAAGACTTAAAAGTTTTGTTCCACATTAGTCAGTATTACAAAACTTCCATGTGTAATTTTTAAAAGTTACTTTTATATCCCAAAAACAGTGTCTCATGAGATATTAGGCCTGTTTCGTTGGGGGAACCCCTTATCAAAAATAACACTAGTGGTAAAACAGATGGTCATTTTATCCAGCATGTCTCTTGGTTTATTTTTTTTAATGGCCAAAAATAAATTCTGTAGGTGGCAAGTGCAATGCATAAGTTTTCATTCATTGTATCCATTATGTTCCAAAATAGATAATAAAAAAATAAATCCTCTATAGTTGTATCTAGATTGGCCATTGTTGTGGACTCCACTCAATTAAAACCATATTCATCATAATAAGTAAATCACCACAATTTAAAGTCAATCTTAATATATCTACATACCAAAGGAAAAACATTCAATTGTCTCAAAATATTCAAACTTATTGGTACATAACCTTTGCTGTTATACAAATAACTTTGCAAAGTAAATATCAATCTTTCCCCCCTTATAGGGAATGTGGAGAAGGAAGGTATCAGTCAGTAAGAACCCTGAAACCAGTCCCATTAATGTTACAAGTTCGTAAGAGCTGAATGTTCTAGTTCTCCTATAGAGAGCACAAACATGTCCAGGAGTGGCAAACCAAACAAACGAAAAGAGAAAGTAGAGTGGTGTGGAGGTTATTAGTTAAAGAGTTGTGTTCTGTGGAGGTTCCTGTAGAAAATTTTAAAGTATTTACTTTCCTTTCTTATTCCAGTCTTGAACTGGAGCCTAGACAGGCATTCTCAATCCCCTTTTCATAATGAATGTAATATATTACCAGTGTCCTCCAGAGAACATCTATCTCTCTGTCAGCACAGCAAGCAGACGTCAAAGAAGAAATCCACACTCTGGACTGGTACATTCATAATTATTTCTAGAAATAAGAGCAAAATAAACTTAAACAGTTAAGCTCCACATTCCCTTCCCCAATTGCTCTAATTACAGAATATTGTTGAATTATGTGCAGTCTTGGTATTTACATTATTTAGAAAAGAAATTTGTATTTCACTTCATCTAAGGCTAACAGGTTATTTTCAAAAGTTACAATTATCTTAAAATACATCTATTACAACCTCTCAACTTTTAATCTTAAAACTAAACAGTTTCTATATTCATATCCTAGCTATTTTTCTTTAAGCTAATATTTTACTAATCAATTGACACATTCATTTCTACCTATGGCTTCTGAATTTAACAAGTGTTTGGAATGTTTAATTAGAGTATCAAATTATACAAAATTAAGCTAAATCCTATTATCAGCTATGTATTCATTCAAATATCAACATCCTATTTCACATTTAAGATATTCAAATTACTTGTGAACACAAGGAGTGATGGGAAAAGAAATCAACATCTCACACTGTATCAAATGTCTTATAATAAAATCTTACTTTTAATTTAAAAATGCTCTAATGGTAGTTAGTCCATCGCACCATTGCATACTGTGCTTTAAAGAACATATTTTGATAATTCAAATTCAGCTATGCTTAATAATATTAATGTCTTTTACCCATAACCTCCTGTTAAGGCTAGTTGTTTATGCACACGTTTTCATTGAAATCATCCTGAAATGCTTCTTGCAGCTTCTTCTGATGATCTGTAGAAAAAGTACAGTCTACTCTTTTTGTTAGTAACCCCTCTTTAGTAAAGCATATCTTAGTAGAGAACATTACCTATTATAGACTGCACACCAATGCTCGTCACCAGCTTTCTTCCTATCCTAGAAAATGTCTGTCTTTTTTTTCTTTCATTTAAAAATTACTAAAAGAACTTTCTCCCATTTGAGTATGGCCAGTAGTCAATGGAAAAAGGTATACAAAATCTGGAAACTTTTCATTGGACCTAATCATATTCATTTTTTAAGTTTAAATTCAAAACATACTGTATATATTTATGAACACCTTTATCATTTGCCTCATCAGTTCAAACAACACCACATATCTTCACACAATGTTTTTTAACCAAACATATTGCCAAACTCACTTAAATGCACTTCAGTCACAGAGATCTTTCACATTATGGAACATACTCAAACTGACTTAAACTGTTTTTAACACATTATAGTAATATATTGCTTACATTTATTTTGCTCCATGCAGAGAATATGCAAGTTTGAACCTTCATTTCCTGTTAGTGGGCAACAGTGCCAACCACTGCGCCACAGTATCACCATTACTTCAATCACCTAACAGCTGATGGAAAGCATTTAAAACAATGTCCATAACAAATATGCATCATTACACACACACACACACACACACACACACAGAAGCATTTTATCCTTGAAAGAAATTGTCTCCTTTATATTTTAAAATTATCAAAGAACATTTTTCCCTAAGACTTGATCAGGGTCTGAAGGAAAGATGTTTTATACATATAAACATTTTTATAAGCAAAGTGGAGACATTTTCATTTTATCAAATATTACACATTTTCAAAACTCACATTTTAACCCAAATTAACTCAGAGCTCTGAACTTTATCGGATATTTTTAAATTTGTGAGCACATTTAACATTCAGTTAAGTGCGCACATTCAACATTCAATATTCAGTTAAATACAAGTACCTTTAGGCAAATTTCCATTCACACATTTCTTAGTCATAGAACAACATTTTTTAGATACACAAAACAATTCTTTCAACACGTCATCTCATACACAAGTCGCTGAGCATCAAGTCATCTATTTCCTTACACACTATGCCTGGCACAATAGAAAACAAAGATACAGACTCATTTATTTTCACAGAACATACAGACTCTACGTAAACCTTCCATATTCCTTGTTCTCACTAGTTAACATTTTCCACGTGCTGGGTAGCATAAATTGATTACTCTTCAATTATTATACAGTTAATCTTATTCTACCTTTATCCCTGTCATCCTGTGGGATTCTCCCACCCACAGTTTGCAACATTATTACCTCAGGGAGGACTTTAACCTCCTTTGTTTTTTACTGAGGCAGGGGATGCTATTCTGCTTACTACATGCCTGGGACTTGAACCCAAGACTTGCATGTGTCTGGAACTTGAATACAGGACTTCTCTATTCATACCCGAACTATACTAAAAGCTAACCCTATTTCTTTACCTAAAATTGCACTTATCCTGTTATATTCACATATAACCATAACTCAATACAAGGCCTTTTTTATCTCAAGACATTATATATATGCACATGACGCATCCTGTTAAACTGCTTGAACCGACTCCAAGAGTCACTTGAACCAAAGATAATCAAGTCTCCAAAAGTTTTTTGACGCAAAGACGAGAAGCCTCCACTTGAACTAAAGACCAGAAGCCTCCAAAAGTTAATCCTAACCCTATTTTAATGACCAATTCCTTTTCATAATAGGACTTATGCTTACTCTAGTTGGCATAAGGCTCTTAACTACATTAAAAACTATCCTAACTCAAGACAGAAAACTCTCCTAACGGCTTTGGATCTAATCCCAGTACCTTATCCCCAAAAGAACGAATGAACATGCTTCCTCCTATCATTTTAGGTTCAACGATCGCTTCCTTTGGAAGGGAGTCCCACGCAGATGGGAACAAGTCCGTTCCAATTACGCATCGTTGGCTTCACATCTTTCGATATTATGCTGGGAGTTCCCTCAGTGGTATGGAATGCCTTAACATTGGACGCCAAAAACTGTGGTAGAAATTTTATTATTAATTTATTAATTTATTAAAGAGAAACATCCCCTAACAGGACAAATCAGTAATGAGGCAGGAGAAAAGCTGTTCATTGTATCTTTTAATTACTCCTCCGCAAAATGCCTTATTCTTCAAATAGGAGTCTGTCACAGCATGGCCAGAATGATCAGAATGATCCAAGAAACAAAAGCTAGAGGTTCATTTTATAAACTGGTGAATTTACATACAGTGTTAATCAATGCATATATTTTACTCCGGTTGGTTCATTGGTTTAAACCCAAATGATTTATAAAAAATAAAAGTCTGCACCACCACCCTTGAAATTTTTGTGCATATAACAACTATCCATTCTCGTTTATGGGACATCTGCTGATTTCTTAGTCATCTCTTTGTCATCCTTCAGTACATTTTATATATTACATCAACCTTTCTTCTGGTACATTCTTTATTTACTTGACCATCTCAGTATTTTTCCTAAACTAATTCTTCTATTTCAGTGTACATTTTGTTGTTCACTTGACCTTTATCTGGTTTCCAATATTTATTAACTCTTTGTGCTATTTCTTAAAGATGAATGCTAAGTTACCCTAAAATGATTCTTCCACAATTCAAACTAAGATGTATGGTGAGGTAGCACTACCCCTCTTTTTAAATACCAGTCATCAAAGTTAGCTGCGCAGTTGCATTGAAACAATGGCAAAGTAAAAATCTGTGATATTTTTTTTAATAGCTTACTAGAGTAATGGCCAGCATTCTAGGGCAATGGATAGCCACATGGATCCAGCATTCTTGGTTTAAATTCTGCAGCTAGGCACTGTCTGTCTGGATTTTGCACATTCTTCTTGTGTCAGGTTGAGTTTACCTCTGGATACCTAGTTTTCCTCCCATATCCTCAATGATGTGCAGGTCATTTTAATCTTACATATGTCAATAAAAATACAGTTAGACAGCAGTGACTAGAGTTGCTGAAGTTTTGTGAATGACTAAACCATTCAGTACTTCCATTCTTTTCCATTTTGTAATCAGGGCCTGTTCATAACGTATACCTATAATTTTCCCCTCACTCAGACATCTGAAGAATTGAAGTTATTATATTCATACTAAATCTATGTGTATGTGAATTAGGTTTGACAGTGTCATCCACTGATGTCATTTTGACAGCAGTCAAGCAATGTATTTGACTGTTTAGAGAAAATAACGCTAGAACTTTGCAGAATGTGACTGTGTTTAAAAAATAAAGATAAGTATTAGTCCGACTCTAATTAATAGGACAAGGTAAGTAGCATACCTTAACTGTCAACAACACATCCAAAAGACTTAGAAAAATACTGCTGGTTGCATAAATGTTCTTAAAATCAAATAAGTGAAAACATCGATGTCTACGTTTTTGCAGATATATCATGATTTTGTTTCTGATTTTGCTTAATAAACCTGTAAAATCACTAAGGCCTTGACCCTATCTAGGTATAATCAGGCACAAACAGGAATCAACAACAGACAACATGTCAGTTGTTCTCAGAGAATATTCACAAAGACACAGAAAATCACATGATCCACACTAATTTAGAGTAGCCAATTAGCCTAGCACACATATCTTTGGGATTTAGACGGAAAACTGAACTACTCGGGATAAGAACCACTGCAGACACAATAAAAATGTGCAAACTCAACACACGCGACACGCAAAATTAAATCTCAACCCTGTCTTTTGGGGCTCTGATGCAGATGCATTTTTACAAGCATATTTTATTAAACATGCTTCAAATACTGTTAAAGTTAATGTTAGGTGGTAATTTTTTGTCTTTTATTATATTTTGTGTAGATATGAGGAAGGGCGGCATGGTGGCACAGTGGTAGCACTGCTGCCTCGCAGTTAGGAGACCCAGGTTTGTTTTCTGGGTCCTCCCTGCGTGGAGTTTGCATGTTCTCCCCGTGTCTGCGTGGGTTTCCTCCAGGTGCTCCGGTTTCCTCCCACAGTCCAAAGACATGGTGGATTGGTGATTCTAAATTGACCCTAGTGTGTGCTTGGGGTGTGTGTGTGTCCTGCGGTGAGTTGGCACCCTGCCCAGGATTGTTGGCTGGGATTGGCTCCAGCAGACCCCTGTGTTCGGATTCAGCGGGTTGGATAATGGATGGATGGATATGAGGAACATTCAAAAAGTTTCCGCACTCTGTTTATTAAGAATTTCAAAAACAAATTACAACATAATGCAATTTTCCCAGCATCATACCAACTTGTTAATGCCCAGTTAGTACCCATCCTGCCTTCACTGTTTCCAACAAAAATAGAAAAGTGTGGAAACTTTTTGAATACCCCTTGTATATTTATAGTAAACAAAAAGTTATTTTTTAAAGAGAATCAACATAAAAACGTTCAAAGCTCTAAAGAATCACTTGCCAAGCTAGCTTCTACTAATAAATTACTAAATTACTTCATTGTGTAAAAGAAAAAAATATGTAATTTATAAAGTAATCAGTCTCTGTGAGACTAGTTGTAGCAGCATTTACTATCTGTAGACAGAAGCTTGAGATATCAGATAGGTGTACAACACTTATGGCTATAAGCACAAAAGAAGGATGAGAAAATGGATAAATAACTTGTACACTTATGTTCTTCTGTGTATAAGTGTATATACTTGCATCCTTTAGTAACAACATACTGAAGTAAACAACGTATTTTAGACTTCACAGGTAGCACTCTATCGATGTTATTCAGATGTTTTAATGTAAAGAAAAATGCACTAGAAAAATAAATTAGAAAAGCATATAATGAAAGCAAAAATATGCCTAGTGTCTGGGAAAGTCTTGCTATTCCAAGCACATTTATTCCTAAGTAAATACTCCCAAATTAACCCATTAACAACAGCTTTAATAAAGAGTTGCATATTGTTATATTGGATATAACTGAACCTGAACTGTGTTACATGACTTTCTATTGCTGGTACTGGCCCCTGCACCCCTAAACCAGATATTATGTTAAGAAATTGATGCCAGGATTACCTTTTACTCATAATACCAGCACAACTCCTAGGCATTATTAACACAAACTTCCTTTATTAAATTTAATGAATTTAGGATTATTGGTTGTTGCATTTCATTCTTCAAACATAATGCTATATTGTACATTTCAATTTTGTAATTTCTTGAAAGGAGCAAGTCTTAAATGTATATTCTATTTGAAGGTTTTCAGCAGGGTAAAAACCCTAGAGCATACACCCTTACCCTACTTTAAGTTAAGAACATAAATTTATGTATTGCATTAATAAAAAAAATATTTAATGTGCAACTGACTTTAAACTAACCACATATCCAAAGGGTTTTGATTAAAGTGTCTCTTTTGTTTGCAAGAGAAGTAAGCGCAGTATTTGAATTTTTTTAATCCTTCAATGCATTAGCTAATCTTTGAACTTGATTGAAGTTTGTAAGGTGTAAGCATCCCTCTGGCCTTACCGTGTGTGTTGCAACCTTCAAAGTGTATGAAAAAAATAAAATTACTCAACCATGAAAAGAAAAAACTGGCTGAGTACAGCATCTGCCTTATTATATTTAAGAATGAAGTATTATGACAAAGTGCTCAACTGTCCTTTGTTCAATCATCACTTTGGTCTTTCTGGTCTTTAATCACTGCCAATTTTTTACAGCTTTCTTTGAGTGCATATTGTAGATTCATAATAGACTAGAAATGAAAAATTTGGAATATGTGTAAAACATGTATCAGTGATTGATAAAATATAATATATCATTATACATATACAGAAATATTTTAAGAATATGTTACTTTATATCCACTGTAAATATCAACTTTCAGGAAGAAAGGGTAGGTTTGGATATAGGAATACTGGCTTCCCTGTTCAGTTTTGTGGCAATAAAATGTTCCATCTCACTTTCTTGAAAAATGTACTGGTACTCTGTCTTGGCACATGTGTTATGTGTTTGAGTGGTTATACAGTATATAGTGTAATCATCAGTAAAAGATTTTTTTTAATGCAAGATAGTTGTTCACAATTTGTGTGGATGCATTACATTTCTAAAAATGTAGAAATAATAATTTACAAACCAAACATCCGTTATCATACACAATTAATGTTTCAGGCTGCAGGGACGCTGAACATTATCCTGGCAGCATTGGATATAAAGCAGCAACCATCATTGGATCCCATGGGTCCCCAAGCATAAGCCTGAGAGGTTTCCTTTTTTTCTAAACATTCCCTCTATTTCATGCTTACCAATCCACGTAGCAAACTTGTATGATCAGGATTGTGAAAAGTGATTTTAAAGCACACATACTGTTTCACACTGTTAGACCAATGACAATTCCTGTTACAAGTATAGCTGCAGCTGTCATTGGCAGGGTCAGATTAATGAACAGCTATTCTGGGCTGCAGCCTGGAGGCCCCAACTGACTATAGGACCCTAATTATAGTCACTGGATTGGAGTCATCTGATTAAGTTCTTTAACTGCAGTTCTATAACTTCTTAGGAAAATGAAACTATCATTACTTTACAAATTTACCTTACCTTAAATGGATGGACTGGCCATTGGCACTAACTAGACAAACTCCACAACATTCTTTCTTTGTGCAGTGCAGTCAAGCCACACAAGCTGTAACATTTTGTGTGAGAGAGAGACGCAACGTGATTGGCCCATGCTTCCTTCTTCAGGCCCCTGTCAAATCACATGATCACACTAACTCTCAGCCACCACACTCCCATGCAAACAAAAAAAAAAGGACAAAGGGCAAGCAGAGATGGAAAACATTATTTTTTTAAATTAAATTAACAAATTAACAATTTACATGCAAGGGATGATTTGAACTTAGTTTTGTCAAGTTTGAATTGCTTGTATGGAATGTTACTTGCTTTTAATAAATTCAATAAAATGTTAAAAAAACAGTGAATTTTCTCTTGCACTAGGGCCAGTCTTCTGCGAAATTATATGAATATTATTGAATGCGAAATGAGATTTAATTAAGCCTGGGGCCAGAAATAAAGGACAGAGTAGATGACAAAGACAGCTGCTGTACAGGCTTTTAAATGTTTGAAACACTGTGCAAGATGCAGATCACGCTGCACGGCAGCAGCAGCAAGCCAACAGCTGATCGAACAAAGAGGAGGTAAAAAAAACTGTTTTTCCCATTGAATAACCGTTTAAGAGGGAGTTTTGGAGGATTGACCGTGTCTCTTTGGATGCGTTCATCCCCACGCTTCACAATGCAAGTGGCAGAGATGTAAAGTGGCTGGTGCGGGGGTTGGCGAGTGAAGCGAGCAGAGGGTAAGCCCCCTAGTAGCATATAAAACAATAAAGTATCCACTTCTCCTGAAGTGCCCACTCAGTAAAAAATCCATCCAACAGTTGCTTTAAATGACTTCCCATTACATAATTATTTAATTAAATAAATAAATAAATAACCTACAAATATTTTCAGTGTTCTGATTTTAGCTGGCTGATTAATGTTTTTGAAATAATGCATTTACCGTTGTCATTCTCTTAAACAAAAATGAAATATTTGACGTAAACAAACTTTTTTTTTTTAAATCCTCTATGTTCAGTTAAATAGGCCTACATTCTTGAGGTATTTATATTTCTTTTTCTTTATATTATATGGGGGTGGGGGGGCACCTTAATATTTTTTCCCACAGATCCCAATGTACTAGCTATCCCAACATGTACTTTTGCTCATATGTGCATATTTGCAACCTGATCCTTTCAGTTCCACTTTGGGTCTTTAAAGATAGAGCTATTTTAAACAACCTAGTTTATTTTTTGTGATGCATGTGAAACTGTATATAATAATAATAATAATAATAATAATAATACATTTTATTTATATAGCACCTTTCCCATGTTCAAGGCGCTTCACAGAGTCAGAAAAAAAGCAGGGTATATGTAACACTGGATACAAATGTTTTAATGAATAAAACAATGAAACAGATAACAAAGCATTAAACAGAATAAAGGACAATAAACCAGAGTAAAATACTAAATTCAATACTAAAAGAAAAGCCTAGCAAATAACATAATTTGTGATATAATAGACACACAAATTATCCCGAGCACCTAGACAGAGATGTAAACTGAAAGAAAGGGCAGAATGTTAAGTTAAGATAAAAGCCTTCCTAAATAGATGAGTTTTACGTTGTTTTTTAAAAGAATGAATGAAGTCAGCTGATCTAATTAATTTCGGGATGTCATTCCAAAGTCTAGGTGTTATGGAGCTGAAGGCCCTGTCACCCATAGAATGCAGGTTAGTGTGAGGCATTCCAAGATTACCAGAATTAGAGGACCTTAGTAGTCATAGTGATTTAGAAGGTCGCTGATGTAGTCTCTTGCAAGGCCATTTAAATCTTTGTAGGTTATTAATAGAATTTTATATTCAATCCTGTATGACACAGGAAGCCAGTGACGGCGAAGCAGGATGGGTGTGACGTGCTCACTGTTGCCAGTTCGTGTAAGGACTCTTGCAACAGAGTTTTGAATCATTTGGAGCTATGATATAAGATTAGAAGGGGCACCTGCCAGCAGTGAGTTACAATAATCGATGCTGGATGTGATAAAAGCATGGACAAGTTTCTCAGCATTAGAAAAGGAGAGGAATGAGCGAACACGGGATATGTTACGGAGGTGAAAGTAAGAAAGTTTCTTAATGTGGTTTATGTGGGTGGAATAAGAAAGGGAAGAATCAAAAATGACACCAAGATTCCTTGCATTAGAAGAAGGTCTGATGAGATCGCCGTCAAGAGCTTATTTTCTTAAGTACCGCTTTAGTGCCAAATTGCAGGAGTTCAGTTTTGTTGCAATTTAATTTTAAAGAGTTCTGCTCCATCCAGGTTTTAATTGTCCTATTTTGGAGTGGTTGGCATTATCATGAATCATTTAATATGTACAATATGATGTAAAACTTTGCCTACTGAATAATATTGGGAATACATGAATGTTCAATTGAAGTTCTAATGTTGATATATCTTTTAATACAGTCCTTTGGTGGTTATACTGTATGACAATATGATGACAATATGATGGTAGATCTTCATTTTGTGTTGTTTTTATGGCATTTTTTGGCTAACATTTTATCATTTCTGTTGCTGGAAGCCTAACATGTTGTGAAGTGCTATGTCTCTCGCTCGCTGCTGTATGTGACTGATTTTCTATGTGCCTTCAATCATACCAGTTCATGCCTCAAATGGTACACTTAGGGTCAGAGGCAATACTATCTGTGCCCACTTTCCCCAACTCCATGAGTTGAACCAATCCAAGCCAGGGTCATTTTTACACTGGCCAGCACAGAAGAAGAGCACTAACTCGTCTTACTCGCAGCTATGACAGTAATCTTTGGCTTGGCTAGGCTCCAAAAATGGAAAAACATGTTATATGGTATGGTACACTTCATAATATACTCAATATTTTAAAATGCCTCACAATGGGAAGAAACCAAGCAAAACTCCTGCTTGTGACCAAAAGGTGACAACAATGGTTTACAGATGAAAACATTTAATTAAACAAAAATAAACAATAAAAGGTGCTTTAAAGAGCAGAAAGCAAATAAGTCCCAATACACAATCCTGTAATCAAAATCCAAGAACAGTAGAAAAAACAATCAAAGAACCAGCAAAAAATAGCAATACATACAAAGCTTCAGTACTTTCAAAGAACACACTGCCTTAGTTCATTTCCTCTAGGCTTTAAAAAGGAAGAGGGGAGGGTTCAGGAGCAATGACATCAGGTTGGCCATGCCACAAAACACATGGAATATTGTGATAGTTAAAGAGGATGGAGAGTATGCACTGGTACAATGCATTGCCACACTCGCCACTCGACAAAACAGCTTAGGATTATGGTTGGTAACACCTCAGGTAGACAAGCTGCCCAGTCCCACACCCAAGAAATGACCATCTATCTGCCGCAGCCAGGTGTTATGTGGGCATCCTCATGGCCTGGTCCAGCTGCTCGGATCCTCAACAATGAGGACCTTGTGAGCTAGATCACTCTCGGGGTATCATGCTACATGGCCATAGTGCCATAACTGACACTCCCTCAAAATGCAGGTGATGTGCCTCATTCAGGATTCCATGAGCAACCACTCATTCAACACACAGTTAAACCAGCAGAACCCAAGGATTCTCCGAAGAGACACAGTTCCAGAGGACTCCATTCTTCATCTCAGGTCACTGGATAGCATGCATGTTTCACAACTATATAGCAATTACAAACATAACTGTAATTTAAAAAATATGTAAAAGTAATTAAAAAATAACAAAAACAATAATAAAATATAAAATATACTGTACATAAATTCAGGCTGCAATGTAACATAGCGGAGTGGGCCTCATAAATTCATTTTTCAAGCTCTTAGTCACCTCTCTCCGTCTTTGCTTGGTTTGCATTGCCCCACCAGAATATTTAAGCCAATAATGCCACTGCCCGAAACAGATCTTAAGATGTTAGAATTATGGGACTACAGGAAGCACTAGAATCCAGGAATCCAGTGAAATTTGCAACAGAATTATTTTCCATCGTCCTTTGTTATTATTACTTCAGATTAAAGAATTAAATGTTAAGTGTATATTGCCTTTTATGAAGTTGTTTCTCACTGTGCTTTATGGTTTGATTTCATGAAATCTTGGGAAAAGAAATAGTGTAACTCACATCAGGGAAAAGAAAGATATTTTGTTTAAAAGCTATCAGATCCATATGTTTCCAGGTTTTTCCACTGCAATGACACATGGATATTTCTATATGCAATCTTGAGAAAATGCTCTTTCTTTTACTATTACATTATAGTAACCAAAGAATTGACTGTTTAATTGATAGCTTGATTAAGGGCAGGAGTTTTCCAGTGAATTGTCTCGCACACAGTAGATAAAGCTTATTATGAGGGTCATATCAAGTGCTTGTTTTTTTAAAAACAAAAGATTGCCTTGATCTTTTATTGCAGTGGTTAAACACAAATTTTTGCATATTTTGTTTGTTGTTACTTTTTCCTTTGTTGTTTCGGTAGAAGGACCCCACTTCTGGTACCATGTGACATGTGAGTCTTGCATCCCAAAACACGATTCTGAGTCTCAGTACTTTAGCAAAACCAGCTTTATTCCTTGCATCACCCATCGATGGCAGGCACTCGTAGCACAACCACAATCTTTTAGGATTTGTTTTCGTGGTACGCTGCTACAGTGCTGGGAGCCTGTGCTTGCCCCAGCAACTGATATGCTGTGTTCCACAGATGTGGCGATCGTGCTTCAGGACGTTCTTTGGCATGTCGTCCCATTGGGGGGTGTCCCAAAAGAGTTTATAAACCTTACAATATATCTGTGTTTCATAGTCACTTTGCTTTTCAAAATGGCTGATAACAATGCCAGATTCTGCTATTTTACAGAATATTTAGGAAAAGAAAATGCTCTGAATTACGTTTTGGAGTCAAATTGTACATAAGGTCAATGAATGTATTTGTTATTTTTATGTACTTAATGTAGGCACTCCATTTATATGATAGTATTTTATGGCAGCGTTGTTCTTAAGATATTTGTCTTATAATAATAGCTGTTTTCAGTATTTCCTTTAATTAATTTATAAGGGATACATTGTATTTTTAATGACAATTATTTTGTACATATGCTTAACTTAAATAATGCCCATTCTTAGAGAGCAAAAGATGTATGTGTTTTAATTATTGAGCTATTATAGAGTATACAATTATAGATTATATAAAGGTGCTAATTTGTAAGTCTCTAATGACTGTCTATCTATCTATCTATCTATCTATCTATCTATCTATCTATCTATCTATCTATCTATCTATCTATCTATCTATCTATGTATGTTTAAAGTTTTCACACTGTCTTATATATATGACTAGTCCTTGACATTCTGGAGCTCTAGGCAAAGCACAATTTTGCCAACTTTTTGAATTAGTAACATCACACCCAATAGGCAATAACACGAGAATAATAAGAGAAAATATTGACTACTTGTGCCTTCAGAAGAGTTCCCGTGCTTTAATGATGTTCGATACACACATTCTGCACCAATACAAATCTCTCAATAATGCAGCTGTCTCTCTCACTCATGTGGGTGAACAGATACAAACTGGAAATCAGCAAGGGAAACAATTCTGCATAGACCAGAATAACAGTGTACATTACCAACTAAAAAGCATTAGTGCATTAATGATTTTACTACATTAATTAAGCTTATCTTTCAGAAGTGTGTGCACCAGATGCTTTCATTGCCAGTAAAGATCTTAACTGCACCTTCCATTTTAATTTTTTGTGCAAGTTCATGCATTGTTCTCTGTCATTTTACTGCAGAGGTAGTTTTTATTTATTCTTTAAATTTAGTGTTAGCTTCGAGAAGCGGTGTAGTCTTGAAGTCACCTTTGTGTTTTTCAAGTGCTTACTCTTTTGACAGTCTTCTCTGTTTAATACTTGCACCCAGACAGTTTTGACTGCTTTAAAATTCTACACTTTGCTGTTAATCAACAATCTCTTACATTGCTGAACTGTATTGTCACATAACAATCTAAACTGGTTGCCTACACTATTTTTCAAGTGCTACTCTACACAATGTTCTTCTTTGCCTCTATGGACTGGCTGGCCTGCCTATATGAAAGGAACCCAGGAAGTTCCTATAAACTCAGGAATTGGTTCATTTACAGAAAAGGTTTCCGGATGGGTGGAGCACATCTGTAAACCTCTTGCCTGCAATACAACCAGCTACATCCAAGACTCCACGGATTTCCTAAAAAACCTGTCTGCTATAGATCGCTTACCTGAGGGAACCTTACTGGCCACAACGGATGTTGAGGCACTTTATACAAACATCCCTCATGATGACAGCATATTGTCATGTGAAAAGTACCAAAACAACATGATTTACCCATGGAGTCAGTACATACAAATGATAAAATTCACACTGACACACAATTTACACACAATTTGGACAGGACTTCTACTGATAACAAATGGGGACTGCAATGGGCTGTCAGTTCGCACCTCACTACGCAAACCTACTTATGGCAAAATTGGAGGAGGATCTATGTCAACATGCATCTTAAAATCAATGTTGTACCTGATGACATCTTCATAATCTGGACTGCCAGTAAGAAGGACCTCCTTCATTTTCATAATGAGTATAATTTTTTACACCCTAACATAAAAGTTGAAGCTTATTTACTCAAATACCGAAGTCAGCTTTGTTGACACCGCCATTCGCCAGAAAGATAACACACTTGTGACCTCTGTTTTTCATAAACCAACAGGCAGAAGGATATACTTGAGAAGTGATAGCCTCCACCCAAGGCATATAAGGCTCTCCATCATTTTCAGTCAAGGAATACATCCCAATCGTATCTGCTCAGACCCAACAGACTTGGGTAAACAACTGCAGGAGCATAGACAAGACTTCATTAGATAAGGGTATACTTCCAAAACAACAGACACTCAGATAAAAAGAGCTACTGCCATACTCAGAGTGGTGGCTCTGAGGCTAAGGATTGGCACCGGTATCCGGAAGGTTGCTGGTTCAAATCCACTTTACTGCCAAGGGAGATAATACTCTGCTAGGCCCTTTAGCAAAGCTTTAAACCTGAAATTGCTTCAAGGGTGCTGTACAATGGTTAACCCTGCGCTCTGACCACAAGGGATATGCAAAAAAAGTAACAAATTCCTAATACAAGAAATTGTATAAGGCAACTTAAAAAACCTTATGGAATATAAAAACAAGGACAGCAAGAACCGCATCCCCCTCATTTATAACCCATTTATAATCTTGAAGCACTCTGAAAAACTATAAAAGAACTTCAGCCAATACTAAATAATGATGAAAAACAGAGATGTATTCTCAGAACCACCCTACCTGGCATACAGACCACCACCAAACCTGTGGTAACTAATTGTCCGAAGTTCCTTAAGTGAACCAACAGATAATAGTACATATCCCTGCCTGTAAAAGAGATGTATAATGTGTCCTTGCATTTATAATACAGATTGTGTAGTTATAATACCACACAGCCAACAAGAACATTTCATAAAAGGATAATTTTCCTACAGATCATCCAATATGGTCTACCTAATTCTATACATCAAATGTCCTAACATTGCACTCTATGTGAGAGAAACTGGGTAAAAACTCTGCCAAAGAATGAATTCACACAGCTTCCACATTAAGCATGGCAACATGGACGTTTCTGTGGAAAATCATTTTAGCATGGCACAGTGCTTATTGGCATCTTCAAGACACATCAAGAGAGAAAGGAATGGAAAGTTTAACTAATGCTAAAATTTAACACATTACAAAATTGTTTAAATAGAGACAAAAGAGTTTTATAACAAGATATGAGGATTGTTTACAGCTCTCTGACTGACCCAGACAGCTTGATTACAAATCCACATTATATGGAAAACTCATCAAAACCTTCAAAAGACTTTGCTGGACAGTTATCTTATTAAAAGATCTTGACTATGCATTGTTCTCTCCTTCTTAAATTCAGCAGCTACATGAGTCTGGAGAGATCTGTTAATTTTTTACATCTAAGATTTCTCACTTAAGGGTCCCAGTGTGTATATAAACACTGGGAACTCCAGTTTCTGTATTACATCTTGTCTGAAGAAGGGGCCTGAGTTGCCTCAAAATCTTGCATATTGTAATCATTTTAGTTGGCCAATAAAAGGTGCCATTTTGCTTGACTTCTTTGTTTCACGTGTTATGTTAAATATGTAAGTATGCTGTTAGCTTTAAGAGATGTAACCTACATGAGGAACCACTGAGCTCCCTAACCTCCAGAAACAAGTACATGGCACAGTCCTGGGTTCAAACAAAATATCTTTATTTATAATACCTCCACTGATCTACAAATTGTCTTACATAGTAGTACAATATGACAATAGTTTTCTTTCCTCCTTCCATATCTTCCTTGAAGCCTTTTCCACACTCCTCCTGACTCTGACTATCCGGTCAAGGTGAAAAGTCTCCTTTTTCTATGATCTGGGACAAGTTTCATGGCTAGGACATGGTCCATTGGAGGCACTTCTGGGGCATACATGAGTTCCACAAATTAGATACCATATTCCCCTGCAGCACCCCCTGGTGGCACCCATGGCACCTAACAGGACTGTACTCCAGGACTCCAAATCCTATGATGCCCTGTGGGTATCTGAAGGAGATCCAAACCCACATGCTCTTGTTTTCCCAGTCCTTTCAACATACTGGCCTCCCTTGCCTGGTAAGGATACCTGTTCCTATCCTGTCAAAAAGCCTGTCCTTCCAGTTTTTCTTGATAGTGTTGTCCTGTCCAGACAAGAAAGCCCCCACACGTCTGTCCGATGGGTGATGCAGGAATCATTATAACCCAGCCACTGACCTGGCCCTGTCCCTGACTGTTCCTGTTTTTATTGGAATAAAATTGACTTTATTGAAGCCTTTGGACTCAGAGTCTCCTCTTGGGTTCTGGACAATGACTCACATGTCACACTGTATTTTAAAAACTGAACTAAAACATACAAGCATCCAGACTAAGTGTTTTTTATTTTGAAAATATTTTTTTATAATGCATTTTATTTGTTTGTTTACCTGGGTTATGCTGAAAGTTTCCAGGTTTAGGAATTGGGCCCTTGTGACAATTAATCTAAATAACTAAATAATCAAACAACAAGATGGGCGGACAATTTGTAGTATAGATTATTATTCTTTTATATAATACACTCACAATGAAAATACGAAAATGAAAGCATGAAATTGATGTGTATTATATTGTTAAAAAAGTTAAGAAAGTGAATAAGCAGTAATGGATTTTGGTGTATTATTTAGGTGGGATTATTCAGAGGCATACAAAGACTTCCATTAAATGTAAGTTAATTGCATTTATTGTTTTTAATCATGACTCCATTTAATGTAACAGGGGAACAGAGTTATTTTTTAAATTATTCAAACATGTAAAATCATAAAGCTATTTTTGACCTTGAAGATGGAAGAAAGGCCCAGAAAGGTCAAACAACAATTTTATTTCTCTCAGTTCTATGGAATATTTTAATGCAATATCACTTCCCTAAGGGCTTCAGTGTGTAGCAGTTTGTGCCTTTTTTCTCTCTCTCTCTCACAGAACAATTGACCCATGTCTCATTCTAAACATTAAAACCAATTTCAAATTCAGTCAAGATTACATAGTTAATTTTGCAACATAAAATCATAAACAAACTTAAATCACTGTTACTGTAATTTCAATCAAATCAAAGTTTCTTTTTACAGTTTAGTGTTAAATTATCAATACATATTATCTGTATAATAACCTTGGAATGCAGTGGAAAATGGTAACTATTTTAAAACTGGCAGACAAAATATTGTCATTTAAGGATAAGCTAGTATTATGGAGAAGATAAGACAACAGTGTATCTGATGTGCTTTCAATGTTGTCTCAGTTTTTGGAGAACAATGGAGAACTGATTCTGACCGAGTTAGGGTGTCATCACCCTGGCTGCATTTTCTGAAGAATCTGACTGATACACTCCATCAGCAAAAGAAATAGTGCCGAGCCTTGGTGGATGCCAACTCAGATTAGGAAGGATAGTGAGGCACCAATGGGACATTGCACTGTGCTTGTTACATTGGCGTTAAGTAGCTGGATCCATCCCACATAAGTTTCACCTATACCATGTTCATGGAGTGCTCTCCAGATCAGGGCATGTGGTACCCTGTCGAAGGCCTTCTCCAAGTCCAGGAATGTGATATGGATGGTCTTATTTTTCTCCTGATGTCGTTCTATGAGCAGCTGGGTGGAGTGGATGGCGTCAATGGTTCCACATGCTTTCATGAAGCTGCATTGGTTGGGGCTGGTGATTACAAGATTTCGTAGGCAATGTTCATGGATGCACTCGAAGATCTTCATGGCGTGTCATAGAAGGCGTATAGGATACTAAGTTCTGCAATCGTGGACATCGCCCTTTCCTTTCCAAATCGGTGCTGTAGTGCTAGTCATCCAGGCTTCAGGCACCATCTCTTCAACAATGATCCTTTTGAAGAGCATTGTTAGTAATTCCACACCTTTATGCCCGAGTAATTTCCAGACTTTGGTTGGGATGTCCTCTGAGTCAGTAGCTTTGCCATTTTGCATTTGTTTAATTGCAGCCTCTGTCTCTGTAGTGGTGATCGCGCAAATGGGGCCAAAAACTGAGTCGCCAAGTGAAATAGGTGCATAGGGAAACTTCATTACTGATCTCCGCAAAGTATTCATTCCATCTGCACAGAATTCCTGGTGGTTCTCGCAGGAGTCGCTGGTTTCCATTCTTGATACTCTAAACTTGTCTAATATTCTGGGTCGATCGGTGGTGGGTTTGGCGATGCGATAGATCTTATTTACACCTCTGGGCAAGTCAAGGTCTTTGTACAGGGCATTGTATTGCTTAGCTTTCGCTTTAGCTGCTGCCTGTTTCACTGAGTTCTTGAGTCCACAGTAATGGTGGTAGTCTTGACTGAGGTGGGTTCACTGCCAAGTTTTATATGCCACTTTCATTTCTTTTAGGATCGCTTGAACTTCATTGTTTCACCACCATGTCCGATGGTCAATAATTTATTTTACCAGCCTTCATTTTCCCCATTGTTTCACCAGCAATGTTGTGGATTTGCTGGACCAAACCTTGCCACACAGAATCTGGTGGTAGCTTTGGATCGACAGTGAGCTACTGGAGGGCATCCACAAATTGGTTCTTATGTTCTAGTAGCTGTTGTTCATGTCCAGTCGTCTTTGGATTAGCCAATAATTGATCTGCGTGAAGTGACTGCCACAGGTGTAGGTGATGAGGTAACTTGCTTGTTTCTTGTAAAAAGTGTTGACTATGGCCAGGTCACGCATTTCAGTGCAATTCAAGACGTGACGGTCATTGTCATTCTGTTCTCGATTTCCTTACCCTCCATGCTATTGGGCCTAACCGTCAAACATCGCTCAAATGCAGCCATTTGATGTGTTCTTCTATGCTGACCGCTTGTTGATGGTTGTCAATGGAATCCCAGAAAGTTTCTTTTTCCTCCTTTTAGGATCCAGTCTGTGGCATATATCCTGAGATTATTCACAAGGTTGTTGATCCAGATTCAATCTTGATTGACATCAGCCTGTACGATATTCGGGCGACTTCAATGATGTCATCTCTCAGATGTTCATTGATAACTATAGCTACTCCATTTCAATTTGCTATTTGGCCACTGTAGTAAAGCTTGTGGATTTTGCCAATTTCTTTTGCTTTTGCTCCCTTCCATTTTGTTTCTTGGAACATTGCCTGCATTTGAGGACGTCAGCCAGTTTGTGGGTGTGACCAGTGAGCCTGCTGATGTTGATGGTGTCTAAATAAAGATGTTGGACTAGCTTCTTTGGCCTAATTCGTCCACCACTGGGTAGTCTTCATGACTTCTTCATGCCACGAGGGCAAGGGCAATGCGTGTTGCCTAAAGGGGACAAATTAGAGTTCCAGAGTAAGTTTTGAGAAGACATTAAAGCCATGAGATGTGACTAGAAAATACCAACCGATGCATTGCTTTACCTGACATTAGGCCTCCATTGTTAGTCAAGGTCTGTGGACCTTATTGCCTGGTCGGCACCACTTGGAGATGGTAGGATTTGACTGATCAATGCAACAACAGAATCAGCTTCTTGAACTTCCAAGTCATGGAGGGGTTAAAAGGTTTTTCAACATTATCTCATCTCTGCTGTCTTTTCAAATTAAAGACAATTCAAAATATCCTGAGCTTGCTGTTAAATTACTAAATACCTTAATGTCATTTCCTATAACCTATATCTGTAACCTATATCAGGATTTTTGGCAATGACTGCTATAAAGATGAGGTTAAGCTTTGAGTTACACATTGAGGGTGTCACTCAGTGACATTAATCTTCACCTTGTGTCAAATAATGAGGCCCATTACTTCAATTGAATTAGTACTTTGGTAAGTAACAATGGTTTTATTATTGATATTTTTGACTCATTTTAAGTTTTAAAGTGTGTTTTGTTACTTGTTTCCTCTCTGGAATATTACAAATGCATTGCCTTGTCTGTAGCTAAAAAAGTTTGTGATCTACAGGTATAAAGGAAAAAAAACCAAAACAAAAACCAAACAAAAAGCTGCATTAGAAGAAATAGAATACAGTTCCTCAAATAACAGCAAACAGTAACATTCTGTGACATAGGGTGTGCAGTGTGTGAGTTCTCTAAATATTATAAGACTTTTTTATTTAGGAATTGCAGTGTATGCTAAGATTGAGTATGTGACTCACTCATCAGGGACTGAAAGTGCTGTTTTGTGCAAGCAGTGAAATCTTTTTCTCTAAAAACTACATACAGGAGAATATGTTAAACAATACATAACACTTTACAATGATGCTATTAAATAGTCAAGTCAAAACAAAGATCTTATATTTTAAGCAACACAAAGTAATGTGTTATGGATATGCTTTTTTGCTTTAATATGTCTATGTATTTTTGACTGATTTGAAAGCCTTCCCTTAGTTCTCTTTACCACAGTGAGTGTGATTTAAAAAGGACACCCAGGACCTGTGCACAACCACAACTTGTGTGGCTACCCAGACTTAACTTTGACAGGGTGCAGTCACATAGGCTCTTTTCTGGATCAATGAATGTTTCTTTCTGCCAGAGACTATTTGTTTTATTCCACTGCTTCCAGCAATGATATCAGCATGGTATACATGTACAGCATGTCTTACCCTTACTCACACAACAGCAGCAAAAAAAAAAAAAAATCATAAAAGTCTTATTTTACTGCTGCAGCCTCCCCAGAGATATTATCTACTTTTATCTAGAACATGGATATGCACCAGTTTCATTCATTCACTGGTTATGATGGTTATGTTTCTCTGGGAAATCATGACACAGGCAATAATAATCAATGAAAGAAGAGTTATGCAAAAGCATCAAAGTTTCCATTATAAATTTTGACTGGGTCCTCCCATTATGGTACAGGTACATTCAGCAAGAGAGAAGATTAAAATAAGATGGATTGCTCACTTGTTAATATCCTACAGCTGCATCTCTCTCTGGAGCTACCACATCCCCTCAAGCTAAACGAATTTTAAAATTCATGAAAACATATTGCTCACATGCAGCTGAGACAGATGAAATAAAGTACAACCACTGCAGAAAATCCACAGAACTGTGTGCCTTTCTCTTCTTTATTCAAGAAAAAGAAAGAAAAAAAAAGAATTTTATATGTAATATTACAGTTATAATAAATGTATAATGTACTGTGTGTAATTATACATACAAGTGACATTGTCAAAAATAAAACAAAATTTTCCCAAATATTCTGAAATGAAACAAAATATGTTTTACTGCTCATTTTATCTCCTTGAAAGAAATCAGCTGTGAACAGGCCAACAGACATTGGCACTTTTAGATAAATGTCATAGTGTGTAACACATATAATCAATAATTAGTATGTCACTGTGATTAATGCTTTAACCTATTATGC
The DNA here is from genome assembly GCF_016835505.1 of Polypterus senegalus. Taxonomy (NCBI): domain Eukaryota; kingdom Metazoa; phylum Chordata; class Cladistia; order Polypteriformes; family Polypteridae; genus Polypterus; species Polypterus senegalus. The sequence continues at coordinate 65,417,490 of NC_053166.1, forward strand.
AGATATGTGACATTTCCATATTTTACCTTGCATTTACACACACATAAACGTATTTTACCTTGTGCTATGCTATGTGAACTGTGAAACAATCTGCTTTTTGAAATTGAAAATGGGACACTTTATAATACAAGATACAGCCAAAGGTCAGGCACAAAATGTTTCATACTGTATAACTAATGACTTTATGGAATATTCTGGATATACTGTACTGAGAAACAGAGGGAAGGAGGAGAATAACTGGAATTGTGTCATATATTGGACTTGGTTTTGAAAATAGCATTTGAATAAAATAATAAGCTGCTTGTGTTAGGTAGAATGCTTAGAGGGGGCTGGGTGGTCTCGTGGCCTCGGAACCCCTGCAGATTTTATTTATTTTTTCCAGCTGTCAGGAGTTTTTTTTTTTTCTGTCCTCCCTGGCCATCGGACCTTACTTTTATTCTATGTTAATTAATGTCCCCTAATATTAATTCTTATTTATTTTGTGCTATTTCTCTCTCTTCATCATGTAAAGCACTTTGAGCTACATCATTTGTATGAAAATCCATCCATTATCCAACTCGCTATATCCTAATTACAGGGTCACGGGGGTCTGCTGGAGCCATTCCCAGCCAACACAGGGCGCAAGGCAGGAAATAAACCCCAGGCAGGGCGCCAGCCCAACACAGGGCACGCACACACACACCAAGCACACACTAGGGACAATTTAGAATCACCAATGCAACTAACCGGCATGTTTTTGGACTGTGGGAGGAAACTAGAGTATCTGGAGGAAACCCACACAGTCACAGGGAGGACCCGGGAAGCGAACCCGGGTCTCCTAATTACGAGGCAGCAGCGCTACCACTGCGCCACTGTGCCGCCCGTTTGTATGAAAATGTGCTATATAAATAAATAGTGTTGTTGTTGTCTTGTTCACTCATGGACTATTTATCCATCACAATAGTTTAATATCTGAATTCTGTCTTGTTAATCAAGCCAAACAGCTGTTTGAACCTTTCCTCCAAACTAAGCCCACTGGCACTTACTGTAATGGGGGAGTGAAGTTCTCGACCACAGGCAAGAAACTGTTCAACATATTCCTGTTGTTTCCCCAATCTGTTATGATTGTTTCAAGAGAGAAAACCAAAAACCACAATGAACCTCTGAAAAAGCTCAAAGAAAAACAGCTATTAAAGTCTTAATATTTGGTTAAAGAAAATAACTAATTAATTAATTTATTCAAATAAACAAACAATACGCAATGTTGCCTCATTCAGCATAACACTAAACAGGTATTAGTATCAAAACTCCCCACAACAACATCTAGTATTTTTTTACACTTCTGGTTGGATTTCATCTAACCCTGTGACCTTCTTACTATGGACCTTAGCTACAATGGCAGGCCCAACTGGCTCCATCATTTCTGGAGCCACCTTCTCTTAGGAAGGCATGTCCACCATGAAATTTCTCCTTTAACCTCTTAACAATATTTCCAGTTGAAATTGATGTTTCCCCACCTTTGCTGGGAAAAGCTTGGGATGCAGCCTGCCTACCCTTACAAAGTTATCAAATGATTGAGAGAACCCCTTCAAAGCTATCTGAAAGTCATTACCATTGGCCTCACCAAACTCTACACTCAACTGCGCTTTTGCTTCAGTCAATGCTGTAGCTGCTGGCTTTTTAGACTGCTGGTAGCTCTCAATCAAACCTGGAATCCCATCTGCTAAGACTGCATGGACGGGTTCCTTCTTCATCTTCATTGCTTCCCTTACTGCTGTTATCCATCCAGTGTAGTATTTAATTGTTTATTATTTACTGTTCTGATGCAGCGGCATCTTTGTTCTAGGATAAGCAACATTGGCCCCTTACACCCTAAGGGCATTTTTCAGCATTCTCCAGGTTGCAGTTGGGGGGTTACACCAAAATAAAGTCTTATTATTCAAAGCATAAAGACGAGACAGTCAATAAAACCTGACATAACTTCTCAATGCAATAGAATCTGTGTTTTTGCCAACATTTGTTGCTACCTCAAGGACTATGGAACCAAACTTTGAACTTTCCTCTATCCAGTGATGTGTGGAATGTGTTTCTGTCTTATACAGTTTGTTTGAAATACATTTTTGAAATCTGCTCTTTCATTTTGAATAGCCCTGTACCGTTCACTGTGACGATATGGGTTAGCTCCAAACTCCCAGTTAGTCTAGGGAACCTCTTGGCCCCAATACTGTCGATAGTCATGACTGGGATGAGCTTGGCAGATGAGGACAAAAACACACACAAAGCAAGGTGTAGATGAAACAGTGCCATAGTGCTCTTATTAAAACAGTCAATTGAAACGGTGTTCAAAACAGAGTGCAGTGCTCAAAATGTTCTATGATAAATAAATAATCTGATAAAATGAGTGTCTCTGTGGAGGTTAAAATTCAGTAAGTAAGAGTCTATTAAAACACACACTGTCCTTTCAAATGCAGAGCCCTAGTGCCTCTTTAAAACTGACATCTCCTCAACTTGCCCTTTTCAGACCTCACAGTCCAAGGAGAAGTCCACCAGCAGGCATAGACATCCATTTATTCCAGCCCCTGTCCCTGCCGCCTCTCCCACGGCGTTCCACATTCCCATTTCCTGCTTCCTCTCATCTTGCACCAACTCTCTCCTACCTCTGTTCTTTTTAAATTTTGTATAAATTGACTAAGCGTTTTCATATGATAGCATGATCTCAGCTCTATGTTTTAGTTACCTGTGTAAAGTTTACTAAAATACTTTTTCCATGTACTAAAAAGAGAAGTAACTATTCAAGAAGGTTTAATAAGCTCCTCAGAGATTCTCTTAGCTATTAACTGTATTTTATTATTATGGATTTATCATACTAAAAAATATGAAATTTGTTGTATGTTATCTTTTGATAGTATAAAATTTGCTAACAAATGCTCTATTCCCTCAGTGATTATAATACACTGTGACTTTATGGTTTATTTACTTTTTATGCTTCATTAAGTTAGTTCTGTTGTTGTCAATGCAGGTATACAAACCTGATTCGATTTAATAATTAGCCAGGCAATATATGCGTGCCTATATACGTGCCTCCGCTGTAGTTCTGTAGTTCTCAAACGTCATGTTCTGCATATTCTGGTCTTAAAAAACACTTTCCTGATGGAGAAGTAAATGATTTGTCATAATCTTTGCTAACATCTGTACACTAATTCTTGGCTCCTTCTTACCAGCATACCATCTTCTTTAAGTTCTACGTATACTAAATCATTGTCATCTTGCATTAGCATCAAATGACTTCAGGCTGTGTCAGAGCTGCCAGGTGAGAAGGACCAGGAAGTTATGTGACAGAGTGAATGATAAAAGAGAATGCTTCCTAAGTCATTGTCCCAGGAGCAGGGTAATGGAATCAGATCAGAGAGGGACATGTGTTAAGTTAATGGAAGTCTTCTAGTTTGATGATCAACAGCAAGGAAGCTCACTGCAGTATGCATGGGCTCCCACTTTGTCTTATGATGGTCAACCTACCTGGGCATTGGTTTAGACCTTTAGGGGTGTGCTGGGGCTCATTGGACCTGATTGAGAGATTTACCAGATGGATGGATGGATGGATGGAGTTTAAAACAAGGTGAGAAGCGGACCAACCATCGCCCCTGCACCGCCAATGGAGAGGCCAACTGAACTGTTTAGGAAAACTCTGAATATTAGTTTTGTTGTTTTCTGGTTATGTTACTTTTAACATCCCATTCAGTGTCTTTATTTTCAGTAAGATAAATTAATATATTTTGTGCATTCTAGTCTTTTTAGCATTATTCTGATTTTGTAGACAAGAACACAACCCATATTAAATGCAGTGAACATGTCACAAACTCGTCTTAGAGTCATAGAAAGGTTTGGGGTAGCCACCCGTGTAATTGGTTTCCTGGCTGCAAAGTCGCAAAATTGTATACAGCACTGATGTACACAAAACCGAGTCCAAAACAGAACTGAGGGAACAAGGAGAAGGTGGAGGCTTTTAAAGGGGAAGATAGGAAGATGTTGGGCTCATGAAGGTCTTCAGCCATTGACTCGAGCCCGGACATCACAGGGGCTGGAGCCGGCAAGGCCTCCTTCCATAAGTTCAGTCCCGGAAGTAACGTCAAGAGGTCCAAGTGGAATCTCTAATGAATGGTCTGCAGGAAAATGAGAAAAAGAGTCAGTGCACTCTGCCACATCCCGATATGACTCGAAACTGCCCTTACTCAAGCCCTTTAGCTGCTTCCCATGCGCACGTGTGTGACAGTGTAAAATCTTTCAGATCAGCCAACAGGGTCTGATTATCCACTTTGGGAAGCTAATGAAACAAGTAAGGAAACACTTGTTTCAGTTACAGAGGTAACATTATTATTTACTATTAAAAACTATTAAAACATTTTCTTTTTCGTGATGTTCATTATTTATTTCCCAAAATTTTCACTATAACTGTTAAGAGAAAGAAATTCAAATTTTTGTGGTGAATAAATGCTTCTGGACTTTGGGATTAGTCACACATATACCCTCAAACCAGTAGTTCTGACCAGTGATAACTTGGTCCTTGACTGGGCTGTTTACAGTATAAATGTCACTCACGGTATTTAACAGATGTTCAGCTTATTCCAGTAAAGTCTGCTGTAAAATAATTTGGTACCTCCTCTACTACATGAATGCATTATATATTTAGATATCAAGAAGTGAAGTTTTTTAAGCTTCACACTATCTTGACAGCAAAATATGAATTCTTTAAAACATGAGATCAGACTTTTCAGCATTTTGGCTACGTTTCATACAGCATATTTCCTTTAAACCGTGGTTCACATTACTTTCATAATTACCTTGGTAAAGGATATTACAATGTCACTCCTTCCTAAGCTCCAATACTTTTAAAAAATCCAAGCAAATGCTGAAATTGAGCATTTAACAAATCTCCCCCTATCTATCTATCTATCTATCTATCTATCTATCTATCTATCTATCTATCTATCTATCTATCTATCTATCTATCTATCTATCTATCTATCTATCTATCTATCTATCTATCTGAGAAATAATTAATTGTGTTTTTCTGATAAGAAATACCTCTTCCTGTCTTGCTATATGGGTGTGAGACATGGACGCTATCCAGTGACCTGAGATGAAGACTGGACTCCTTTGGTACTGTGTCTCTCCGGAAAATCCTTAGGCACCGTTGGTTTAACTATGTGCCGAATGAGCGATTGCTTATGGGGTCCCTAATGAGGCATATTACCTGCATTTTGAGGGAGCGTCAGTTACGGCACTACGTCCATGTGGCACATTTCCCTGAGGGTGATCCGACTCGTAAGATCCTCATTGTTGGCGACCTGAGTGTCTGGATCAGGCCAAGGGGTCGCCCGTGTAACACCTGGCTGCAGCAGATAGAGGGTCATTTCCGGATGGTGGGACTGGACAGTGTGTCTGTCTGGGGGTTGCAAACCGGGATCCTGAGTTGTTTCATCGTGCAGTGGGTGCAGCAACGCACTGTACCAGTACATGCTCCCCAACTTGACTTGAATACCTCTTTACCCTTATTTAATGATGGGATTTGCTAACAGTTACATGGTCAAAACATCGGATGGCTGACATTGCCCAACAAATAAGGTATATTTCTAAGGTGCAACAATGTAACTGCTATTGAATGCATATGTGGGAATCCTGCAACTTTCTATTGGTTTATTTTTTAAGTGTAGAGAATATTGTGACCTTTCTCTGTACACAACTGACATAGCAAGCATTGTGTAATTAATAATCACAAGGTGGTTTGTATGGGGAGTGCAGAGGAATCCATCATCCCCCAGCTGCTATTGATGTGAATGTCAAGAGCAGGGAGCCACTATCATTTTATGGAATAAAGTGAGTGAGGCAGAACAAAGCACTCACTGTAATTAGTGAAGAAGCTCTACTACAATCAAAGCAAGTGCTTAAAAGAAGCAACGGTATACATTTGTGTACATAAAGTTCTATATTGGCATTCAAAAGGGATCTTCTGCTAAAAGAATTACTACTTAGCTGCAGAGCTGACACATACTTCAAAATAATTCTAATAATTTGCATAATGCCTCATTCAGTCAATTACACTTCGGGATGAGAATCTGATTAAAAAATAATTATAATTAAAGACTCAACATATCGGGGTAGGTTGAGGGTTCCTCGAGGTAAAAAAAGAAGTCAAACATCCAGAAGCAGGTTCATGAGTCAGATAAGCCTTAGGCTTATGGTCTGTAAGGACATAACTCAAAACATGGGGAACTTATTACTCGACAAGCCACAGTGAACAATAGATTGTCATTAGGAATAGATTGTAATATATTTTTAGGGGTCCTTGTGTAGGATTAAGAGTGCCTTGGAGTCAGAATAGTGACAATGTGGAAGGATTCTGTGCTGATGTCATAATCAGAGAAGAAAGCAGGCCAAGTAAAAGATGTTTTGGACATAAAGCTGTTAAAATGTATTCACAGTCTACAAACAATGGGCCAGCCCTTTTTTGTGTACCTCCTGAAAGAGGTAAAAAGAAATGGCTGTGACCCGGTGGTACTGGGTAAGACATGATGAGCCCTCAAAACAGATTAAGAGGCATGTTTAAAGTATATTATATTGTGTTTCATCTGACCCCTGTCCTTTTGTGTGTAAAAAGTCAGTAAATACTGATTATAAACGTGACCCATTTTTGCATATTTTTAATTCCTTGATTGTTACTCTTCTTTTTTAACACTTCTAAGCCTACAGCACATATCGAGTATTTTAGAATATCGAATACATAAAACCAAAAAATTAATTTGAATCAAAATTTGTGTAATTAAACAGAATATGTTCCACATACAGGAATTTGGCAGTGGTTCTCTCAAGCCCTCCCATACATGAGGTGACCAACTGACTGACTCAATCACTCACTCATGCAATTATCAACAAAAACGCTGTTTCCCATTTAGTTAAAAAGCTGAAATTTGTCGGAATGGTACATCTATATCAGTAGATATTCACTAAAAATGGACATTTGAATATATCAATATTTAGGGGTCACCCCCTATAATAGGAAAACTAAATACTCCAAAATCTCAAAAAGGCCTTGATGGATTTAATTGGAATTTGGTGACATTATAGAAAAAAGAAAACTAACCTGAGTTTTTTTTTTTATTTGTTGATATTTGTAAGTAAATAATGGTTCAATAATGAGTGGGGTTCTCTTAGGCAGAACATCCTTTTTTCACCTCAGTAGTGAGCATGTGCAGAAATGGGGTTTATAGTTCATTCCATTGAATACAGCATGCAGAAGCGCAGCACTGAACAAGCTGTAATTGCAAAGAGGAATGGGGAAGGTGGTCAGTGAGGAAGGGCAGTTGCCCTGCACAGGAAAAAGAGACGATGTGGTGAGCTACATGGAAAATGAGATGTGAAGTGGACAAAGGAAAGTTAAGCAAAGCTCAAAGAAGACATGATTACCAAATAGTATTGTTGGGTACACACTGTACTACTTATTCTGTCTCCTTTTTCTTACTCTTTATGATGCAGTATAGAATACATACAAATTCAAGCTGGATTGAATTGTTCGTCACGCTCATATGTACACAATTTAAAGATCTGGGTTGGGGTAGGTGCCCTTGGAAGTAAAAATAAATTCAATATTGCTGAAACCTGGGGTGTCCCCTTTGAAGTCAAACTGTGATGGGCTGATATGCACAAAGCAAAAACAGGCAAGTGCTGGCACAGAATAGCAACCCACTTCAAGCCCTATGTACAATACAGACTAGGAACAATTTAAGGCCTTGGCCAGTTTAAACACTTGCACAACTCAGTAACTCAGGACAGAACATAGAGGAGGTGGACATTGTATATAGTTCATCATATTATTTCTTTTCACCTGTTCTTTTGTGTACAATGTTTAAAACATTAAATTAATTTCATAGGCCACGTAAATGCACAACCTCTAAACGTCAATGCTGTATGTAATAGGTTAAAATAGATCAAAACTACTGTGGAAATCACAAAAGATACAAGCTAACCTTATTAATAAAAATAATATCACAAAATAGAATAAGCAGAAACCTAACCAAAATTCTATATACTGGACAATTAAAAATTCTAAATAAATCAATATCTAACTCAATATTTGATGTATACAGATGAATTAATTCATCAAGTGTATAATTCCACTCTATGTACATTATCTATAATAAAGGTAGAACAATTATAATGAAAAACACATAAGTAAAATCAATTCACAATGAACATATATATACTGTATATATATACAGTATATACATGTAGAATGATCCCATACAATAAATTAGTATCCAGATTTAATTACAACAAAACATTACAATCCCAACAAAAGAACAATAGTTTTACAGGTGCAAATAAATTCTACCAAAGAGTAAATATTCATGAAACATGTATAAAAATGAAAAATAAACAATCAGAAAATTAGATACAAAGTAAATATAACAATAAAAATATAGTTTAAGTCTTACTAAATGAGCCAATCAGTCTTAGATCTGTATGACAATTATCGAAAAGAATATATCATGAGGACTAAAGAAGCATAGCAAGAGAAACTGAGTGAAGTGTCACTGACACCCTGACCCATTCATGTGATATGAAGTGTAGGTCTGGCTGACACGTGTGGAAAAATAATAAAAAGTTGATCAGTATTGATCAATCTGGTGTACGTGACAAAAGCCACACAGGCCTGTCTTGTCTATAAGTGCATATGACAAGTGCAACTTCCTGTTTTTCCTAACAGACAAAAAACCACAAGTGACCAACTGATGAACTTTAAAAATGTTGATCCAAGCAAATTGTTGTAAAGATGTAATGTCTTGAAATTCTTGTGCAACTAAAGTCATAAGACAAAGCTTTGCCCTATAAACGATTTGGGACACCGACCCCTCAGGGCAGATGAAGGGCAGGTGTCCTAGGACTGTGCTTCTCTGTCATTTTACCTTTGCCTGGTGTGTATTAATAAAAGTTTTTTTACTAACTTTAATTATATCTCTCTGTCTTCAGTCACAAGAAACGACACTATAGAAAAAGTGTCCACACACGTTTCAAGGAAGAACTCTTTTTCAGGGCACAGCAAACCAATATTGAACTTAGAAAATATAATAAAACACTAAAAGAAAACAGAAAATACAAGATATGCATCAAACACCAAAACCAGAGATCATTGAACTGCCTATTGTATAAGGTCAGTTGATCATAACAGTCAATCCACCATCAACCAAATGATCAAAAATTAAAGCTGTATGAAAAATAGAAACAGTAGCCATAATTGTTTTAAAAATGCATATGTCAGACATAGGCAAGCAAGCAACTAAAACATATGCATTTCAGTCCTACATACTGTCCTTTTTCATTTGGTAGAAACTTGGTCTAACTGTGGCATCATCTTGTTAAGAACATCTGACAAAGGCCAGAATAGAGTAGATTTCTGCAAGAAGCTCATGAGTAGCTCACATTTGTTCCGTGAAGCAAATGCGGTCCATGGGTCATAGTTTTTCCACCCCTGGTCTATTGGAACAATATTCCTAGTGTTTGATGGGTTTTTGTTCAGGAGGGCTAAATTAAAAGGCAATCTAAAATAATTCTATTATGAGTGTGATTGTACTTGCTTGAGTATGCCCTGTTATGTCTGTTGCCTTGTATAAGGCTTTCTTCCACCTTGCAAATGGCACTTGAAGATTAAGCTCATAACCCCTTATAGGTCTGCTTAGGAAAACAATTGCTGAATGGATATTGTATACAAAGCCATACTTTCTGACATGACTTTCACATATGGGTCACCACTACCACAACCTCTATGGACTGACTAGTGTAATGCAAGTTGTAATGTTGAAGTGTGGTATGAACTGTTTTATTTTTTTCAGTCAAATAACAGTTTGTCAGTGTATTATACTGTTTTTTTCGCCTGTTTTTCCAGTATATACAATATATGTGCACATGCCAGAACTCATTAGCATCTCTTAATTAATCCCTGCTTTCCTTATGGCAACTACATATGGCTATCCAAAATGTTTGCAAAAAACAAAATACTGCAACATATAAAGAAATCACAGACTCAAATGGCTAAATTAGATATACCAATGAATAGTGTGTCTTGGTTGCATGATACTTAAAATTAATTGCTAGACTTGATATAAATAAATATGTTTTGTATGTACTGTGAGACTGCAAAAAAGTTTTTTTTTATGGCTGTTTGTCGATGCTCTCTTTTTGCTTCTCTTTTCTGTAATGATTAGAACTTGGTTAAATGTCATATTTTTTCTTGTAGCACCTGTATACTGTATCTCTTTTTAAATATATTTGGAAATATGTACAATAAGTTATTTTTTTCCTCCTATAAATTATTACCATTACTAAGTAGGTATTACATAAGAACAAAATGACATAACAGATGTGCCACTGCACTGTGCAGCAGCTCCCATGAAAAGAAAATGGTTCTCAGAAAAACGTATTATTGTGAGATTTATTTTCCTGAATTCTGATTAGTTTGTAATAAATGTTTAGATACATATTTGCTGTAGCCTCCTTTCATGTTCTTTTTGTTTCCAACCTTGATTGTGATTTTTCCATGAAAATATAAAATTGAATTTGATGTCTGCTATATTGAAACTTTTACACTGAAAAGCAAGCTATTCTCAAAAGTTTTGGGGGGAAACTGTGCCAAGATATTAAACTTCACCGTGTATATTTTTGTGACACAAACAACTTTATCTACTGTCAATATTTAACAATTTATATGGTATCATAAAATAACAGACATTTTTACTGCAGAACATCAAAATTCTATCTTCATGCTGTTATATTATATATTTCCCTTGTGTAAGTAAGAGTTGCCGTACAAAAAGTGGTCTGTATAGACTTAGTTTGGTAAATCACATCTGTTGTTGATCATGTCTCTGTGCTGCCCTATACATCTGTTCAGTGTGCCCTATGGGAACACATCTGTTTTGTCAGAGTAATAAAATATTCAAGAACTCATAATGCTGCTATGAATTATCCACTGTATCTTATTAAAAATGTGATTTATATCATTTCAACCTGCTGCTTACATATACTGTTATGTACTGCATATACGCACAAAGAGATTTCTTTGCATACTGAGGCAGTTAGTGCCAGGCTAAGTATTGATAAATTTTGAATATATACACATTCACTTTAAGTATCAAAATTTTGCAGGTCAGTAGTCTACAGGGGCAACTCCTGAAATTGTTCTTCACTTTTTTCAGAACAGTTCTGCATCTTTCACACTAGAAACTGCTCTTGGATACAATTGATGGTTTTTAATGACATCTTTCTGGCAACAGACTCAGGGGATTATGTGGTTTTAGTTCTGCTTGATTTAACAGCTGCTTTTGATACTATAGATCATAGTATTTTATTATCTCGTTTGGAGCATTGTGTGGGCATTCGTGATACTGCCGTAGCATGGTTTAAGTCGTACTTGACTAGAAGAACTTTTTCAGTGAGGCTAGATGAATTTATCTCTTCCTCTGCTTCACTATCATGTGGGGTTCCGCAAGGCTGCGTACTTGGTCCTCTGCTATTTTCTTTGTATCTCCTGCCTCTTGGCTCTATTTTTAGAAAGCATAAAATTGCTTTCCATTGTTATACAGACGATACTCAGGTTTATGTACCCCTCAAACGTAAGGATGCTTATTCCATACAAACTTTGGTTATGTGCCTAGAAGAGGTGAAAGCTTGGATGGCAGTGAACTCCTTAAATTTTAATGAAAATAAGACTTTATAGTAAATAAGAGTTTATAGTTTTTGGTCCTGGAGGTACCAGTGGGTCTATTTCTACTTTTGCTCCTGTGGATTTGGGTCTCCTAACACAATATGGTACACCTGTTATTACAAATTTGGGTTTTAGGATAGATGAGGATTTTAGACTGGACGGTCAGATCAGTGCGGTGGTGAAATCTTGTTTTTTTCAGCTGAGACATTTGGCAAAGATAAAAAACATTCTTTCTAAAGATCAATTCACAACAGTAATCCATGCCTTTATTACAACTCATTGGACTATTGTAATTCATTGTATGTTGGTGTTAGCCAGTCTACCCTGTCTTGGCTCCAGCTGGTGCAAAATGCTGCTGCACGTCTTCTAACTGGCACGCGAAAAAATGAGCATATTACACCTGTATTATCCTCACTGCACTGGCTGCCTGTTCAGTTTAGAGTTAATTTTAAGATTCTTTTATTTGTTTTTAAGTCTTTAAATGGGCGTGCTCCGCCCTACCTCGCTGAGCTGCTGCATATGCACTCTCCTTTTAGCTTACTCAGATCAGCTAGTCAGCTGTTTCTGGATGTGCCTAGGACTCAGCGAAAGCTCAGGGGGGATTGGACTTTTTCCGCTGTGGCTGCAAGGCTCTGGAATTCATTACCGATCTACATTAGACAGGCCTCCTCACTTCCCATTTTTAAGTCTGCTCTTAAGACCTATCTTTTTGGTTTGGCGTTTGATTCTGTGTGAGCAGCTGATGTTATTTGTTTTAACTCTGTTTAGTTGTTTTTATTACGTTTTAATTAGTTATTATTGTATTTTATTGATTGAGTTATTACTTTATTTTGCTTCAATATATTAAATTAAATGCATCACATAAAAATCACATATAATGGGAAAAACATATTGCTAAATTGCAAAGATAGCATCATTTGTGAGAATCCAGTGCATGCTATGTCTGCTCTTTTGTTATTGGTTGTAGAGTTATCTTTATGTGAACTCACACATGATAGATTGAATCTATTGCATTTACACGACAGTGTGCCAATTCTTAGACTACAATGAAAGCTGCTTATTTCATCAAGTGATTTTATTGATGTGTGCAAGATATGGGAATTACACTATAGTCATCTGCCCCAGGGAAGAAAAAGAAGTGAAGAGGCAGTGTGCTGCCAAGACTTCATAAAATACATTTTTTACTAACCATTACCAAATTTTATTCTATTCCATGTCCTTTATCTATCAAATGAAATGGAAAAAATTGAGTCATCCTGTCCAAACAATGACAAAATACACTCCTTCATCAGTGGTATGTTTTAATGAAATTTGGCTGAGTTCATCTATCTAAGTGACCGATTAACAGATTATCAAAGAAGTTCAAAGTTAGACACACTGTTAATTGCAAACAAATTTAATCTAAAAAAACAGTTTCACCTCCATTGCCTGTAGTACTAGGGTGTTGTACCATGTTAGCCATTATGAATGTAGAGAAACGCCAAGCAAAATGACACCTTTTATTGGCTAACTAAAAAGGTTACAATATGCAAGCTTTCGAGGCAACTCAGGCCCCTTCTTCAGGCAAGATGAAAAAGGGACCTGAGTTGCCTCAAAAGCTTCATATTTTAATCTTTTTAGTTAGCCAATAAAAGGTGTCATTTTGCTTGGCTTTTCTCTACCTCCATTGCCTCAAAGCTAGTTAAATTCCAGCCCACTTGAACTCATGCTCTGCTTTCCATCCAAGATAATCTATAGTAGATCTAGATGTCCTCTTTCAGTCAATCCAGTCATCATCCTCTTTAATAAAACCCTTGTGTGCGTCCAGTATCCGTATGTGTGTGTCTTCTGGTGAAGTGCGCATGCTCGGGGCCACACAACACGTGTTCAGCCTCTTCCTGTGCATTCCTCACAGGCGCGCGCGTGAGTCACGCACACACACGAGTCACACACACAGGCACGCACGACAGACAGACAGACACACACACAGGCGAGACACAGACAGACACACACAGGCGAGAGACAGACAGACACACACACAGACACAGAGGCGCGCGCTTAAGAAACATACACGCGAGAGACACACACACGTAGGCCCGCGAGAGAGAGACACACACACAGGGCCACGTGTGCATTGTTACTTTTCTTGGTTGTTTATTAAATTGCAGATTTTTCAAATGTTCATTTTTTCTCCTATGCTTAAAACTCATTAAAAAAAGAGTTTTTAGCGAACGGGTCATAAGGCTATAGCGCAAATTCTTGCAGTGTTAGTTTTCTCTGTTGTTCAAGGGTTTCTTAGTGTTATTCAATGTTTTTACATTTAGTTTACTATTACGCTGTGCTTTTTATGGTATAGTTAACTATATTTGTGCTTAAAAACTTAAAAAATATATATATTTACATACAGTTCATACGGTCTGGAATGGATTAACTGTATTTACATACAATCCTATGGGGGAGTTTTGGAACGAATTATGGTCGTAAACCGAGGTTCCACTGTATTGCTGTCAGTCAAAATTACAGGCATTTCACAGAAATACAAACCAGTATTACTGAGAGAGAAAATTAAAGTCACACAATACAGTGACACATATTACAGCCACATACAAGGTCCCTTGCCATTTAATATAGACTGTTCATACAAATGTTTATGCACTACTGTTCTAGCGCCCATTATTTTAACGGGTTTAATGTCTAGTAAATATATAAAGGCTCTAAGCCTTCAAATAGTGTTATAAACTGTAGTGCAGTGGATTGCTGAAATGCATAAAAGTTTAGGAACTGTCCTGATGCAACTGTACATGTGTAAGAGTGCCTAAGCTGACTGAAACAAGGACCTCTAAGGACTTGTTATTATGTATCAGTTTGAATTTATGTTTGAATTTTGAATTTTTTTATGTTTTATAGTATTTCTGTTAGTTTCACTTAACATTTGTAATTTGTGTTCTGTCCCCTTAAATGTGTCTCCATTCCCTGTGTTTTGTGGGTGGAGCCACAGGAGGCAGGTCACCATGAAGTCACAGCTGGCTGGCTCCTCCTTCTCACCTTTTATTCTGGTCAGAAGTGATAGCCAGCAGTCGAGTATCATAGGTTTTGGAGTCTTTCTGTAAAACTGCCGTCTCCTCTGCATACCTTTAAGTCCTCATAAGCTAGGGCAGTTGTCCACTGTTAACAGCAGTCATTTTTTAATCTGGCTCGAGTTCCCACCACCATCCCTAGGCATTCAGCAGGAAACCTAGCAAGCCCTGCTCCCTTCTCCCACTGCCCCATTGGCTTTAAATGGGACTCATTGGAAGTGGTTGTTCACTCCTGTTCTGTGGGCACTCAGCAGGAGTTACCCTGCCCAGTCAGGACCATCCACTTGCTCTCTGCCACTGTGGTGCAAGAAGTTGTGAGGAACACTTCTCTTGTACTAAACCCCATCTCACCCGCTGCATGATTTAAATGGGCTTTTCAATAAAGTCACTGAATTCATGTTTCAGTTTGCTTTTATTTTTAAACATATTCTTATACAGTGATCCCTCGCTATATCGCACTTTGACTTTCGCGGCTTCACTCCATCGCGGATTTTAAATGTAAGCATATCTAAATATATATCACAGATTTTTCGCTGGTTCGCGGATTTCTGCGGACAATGGGTTTTTTAATTTATGGTACATGCTTCCTCAGTTTGTTTGCCCAGTTGATTTCATACAAGGGGCGCTATTGGCGGATGGCTTAGAAGTTACCCAATCAGAGCATGTAAATTCCTCAATGATATACGATATGCTTCCCGCACGGTGCTTGATTGTTTGCTTTTCTCTGTCTCTCTCACTCTCTCTGACATTCTCTGCGCCTGACGGAGGGGGTGTGAGCAGAGGGGCTGTTTGCCTAGAGGATACGGATGCTCCTCTAAAATATGCAGCTTTATCGCTGTGCTTCGGCATACTTAAAAGCCCAAAAGCACGCATTGATTTTTTGATTGTTTGCTTTTCTCTTGCTCTCTCTCTCTCTGACATTCTCTGCTCCTGACACGCATTCCTTTGAAGAGAAGATATATTTTCATTCTTTTAATTGTGAGAAAGAACTGTCATCTCTGTCTTGTCATGGAGCACAGCTTAAACTTTTGACTAAAGGGTGTTATTTCATGTCCAGAGGGGCTCTAATAATGTTAACAGTGTGGGAGAGTTTATAATGGCTTAAAATATATAAAAATAACCATACAAACATATGGTTTCTACTTTGCAGATTTTCATCTATCGTGGGGGGTTCTGGAACACAACCGCCGCGATCGAGGAGGGATTTCTGTAATCTTTCATTTAAGCAGGCAAACATTCCACACTATTTTAAGACGGTCAATTAAATATCTCTTCTAGTGACATCAACTGATTGCTACCTCAATGCCAAAAAACCTATTACACTGACAGCTACCATAAATATGGTAGTTGAACACTTTATAGTAAACTTTCTTTGTCACGTGCACTTAAATTTCTATAGTATTTGTTGACTATTCAGAGCACTTACACAACCTTTCAGCTATAATAAAATAACAGATATATGTTTATACACAAATGCACAAATTATGTTAAACAGGAAAACTGGTTCATCTTCCTTAAATCTGAACCAGTTTTACTATAAAGATAATACATTGTTTTAGTTAAATTCAGTTCATTTTTGGGTGATGTTCTTCACCGAATGCAGGCTGAGAGTGCTGTAACAACTTCACAGTTAAATACAATTACAGACTTTACAAATTACTACTATTGAAATGCATACACAAAAAGATATTGATTATTTAAACAAACAGCAACAAAAATCAGCTGCCAATTGATCTAATATAAACAGATCCTAATTAGTTATTTCACACATCTTGTAAAGTACATGATTTAGATCATTACTGATTATACCTGGGTTCGCAGGGTTTTTTGGGTATTTCAACAACAATACACTCTTACCCAGATGACACAGTTGATGCTAATCACAACCCAACAAGCAGAACCTGTTGTCCATTGATCCCCTCTTGATGTACAGACATCCCAAGGCTCTTGTTGCATTCTCTTTGATGTTCCTGATGATTTTCTATGCTTTATTTTCCAGTGATGCCAAGGAGCTTTAGAGTCCTATAGAGTGATTGCCCTGCATGGTCTCTACAGTTCATCTAAACTGACAGACACTGTGTGCACTACCCTTGCCTCTAACACTAACTTTTCCATGCATTTGGTCCTCTTTTTCCCATCCATCTTTTTTTCCTCCTCCATCTTTTTCTCCTCTTCCATCTAGTCTTCTCGGTGAGTGTTAAGTTCCAACAGAAGAACAAGCCTTGCTGATATAATAGAATCCAGAAATCTGAGTTGCTTCCCTAGCTCAAACGTTAGATGCCCATCTTGTTTGGTGATAGGAAACACATCTGGCAATCTTGGCCTTTGTTGTGGCTTCAACCCTGTCTTGACAAAGACAACCTACTCCTTTGCTAGGCATTGAAATGTACTCTGGCTGATCCTATTGCCAATGACCTCTGCTATCGCTTTTAGCACCTGATCATGCCATCTGAGATAGTAGTCCCGTTTTATCATGTTATCAGTTCACCTGGAACAGGCACTATAACGAATGGTACCAACTACCCACTTAGATACTTTTCTGCATGGGAGATGGAAGCTCAATAAACTCTATTAAAAGCACATTATAACATGTTACAATGCTGTGAATGTTTTGAATAATCCTAAATAAGGAAGCATGCATAAGCAGTTTTAGATACTGCATGCTTTATGGTTAGGTTTACAAACTTCAGTGTAGTGTTGCATCATTTAGTTTTTTAGGCTTTGTTTATATTTATATGTATATTCATTCCCGATTTTTTGTGTGTGTTTGTGTTTGCCCTGTGATGGACTTGCATCCTCTCCAGGGTCTGTTCCAACCTAGTACCATGTGCTAGCTGGGATAGGCTATAGCTGACCCCAGCAACCATGTTCAGGACTAAGAAGGTTAGAAAATGACTGATTGACTGACTGTATTTTATTATGCGGTCATCAGGAACCGAAGCTTAACCCAGGAGTATTTGGGGACAGCCCTAAATTGTAATCTCCGCACGTATCATGACTGGGCCAGAATTTTTGGCCCCTTGAACAGTTTTAACCATTGAATTAGTGGGGTTTCCTTTAATTTTATACATTTAATTACTTGTGTCCAAATGAGAACCAGTCAGCAGTGTGTAAAAAATATTGTAATAGTGTAAAAAAAGAATTGTTTTATTTAGCAGACAAATCCCAGCTCCAGATTTCAGCAATACTGCAAGCAGATCAATAAGCAGGTATTCGATATTTTAGTATGATCCAAAGTTGTGTATGCACTCACTGCTTTTTCTTTAGGTTGAGTTTTGTCCATACCTATCATGTTCTTTTCATGCTGGACCTCTATTTCCTTAGAAAGGAACTTATGGGACTAAGAGGAATTTTATACCAGATTATGACTCTTCAAAGCCCCTGCATTATAACAGAATTTCAAATGCCATATGTGAATTTTTCTCACTTTATGTTCTAATGTCCCTCCATCCAACCTCGAAGCAAACACATAAAAATACCCAGCGCCATCGAATTTAAGATGCATATAATGTTTCAGTACAGTTGTGGAGTCAATTGCAAAAAAGAAGTGACATGCCTAATAAACCATGTATGACTAAATTAAGTAGCAGCAGATGTTTAAGAATTATTGGATCTCTTGGCCAGGAATGGGCAGCATTAGGACACTATAATAATACTGCATTATATACTGTTTTGAGTAATGATAAAGGCAGAAGATAGTAACTCTCAATTTTACAGGGACATCAGCAGACTAATCTCATTAGTGGAGATAATGCTCTTTGCCTGGAGTAAGTGTCTATAAATGACAACTAATTTCCCAGAGACTTGATTTAGGCGTTTTAAGTCCCATGTCTACTGTACCTGCATCCAGGTAATTTAAAGGCTGTGTCTACTGTCTGTGAAGGAGTTCAGGGTAAAGCTTTGAAAGGTGAGCCAACCATGAGTTGCTAGTTTTTCTTATTTATACAAAGAAGCCTCTGACTGAGAGATACCTCTAGCCTGGTTCCTATAGGGCATTGTTGTATTGGACACTGACTTATGGCCTCTAACAGCTCAAAAGATGCCACTGAGTCACCAAAGTGTCAACAGAAAAAGGTTGATTAATCAGTGTGTGGACCTAGTTGCAGCCTCACATACTGTAAATAATGAATGTCTTACAGTCAAAGGCTCTGTATTGCTCACCTGTCCCAAAATATTCATATGTGAGTAGTGGCCTAAAATAAACTAATTCCTATAAAGTGAAAAAGAAGTTAAGGAAAATGAACAAGTTGTGAAACAGATTTGAGGAGCGCAAAGCAAAAAAGGGATTAAGAAATACATGAGAAAGTAATGTTCGTAACACAAAGGCACAGATGGTCAAGGTAATTCAAAATTGTTTCATATTTAACATGAAAAGAAGAAGTATGGTAACTGCATAAAGATAAATATCAATAATAAATGTGTTTCAGTTAAAATGTATGAGGCAAATTAAATCAACTTTAAATAAAGGCATAGAAAATCAGCTCCACATGTAGTTAGTCATAAATTTGTTTCATGCATGTAAAGGTAATTCACTTTATGAAAGTGTGCTAATAAGATTGTGTAAATGGCAATATTCTTTCTTTCCTTAAACTTAAAACTGCTTTGTTTGTTGGTAATGCTAGATCCAAGTTACTTTTCTTTACAGTAATCCCTCGCTATATCGCGCTTCGACTTTCGCGGTTTCACTCTATCGCGGATTTTAAATGTAAGCACATCTAAATATATATCACAGATTTTTCGCTGGTTCGCGGATTTCTGCAGACAATGGGTCTTTTCATTTATGCTACACGCTTCCTCAGTTTGTTTGCCCTGTTGATTTCATACAAGGGGCGCTATTGGCGGATGGCTTAGAATTTACCCAATCAGAGCATGTATTACATATTAACTAAAACTCCTCAATGCTATAAGATATGCATCCCGCGCGGAGCTTGATTGTTTGCTTGTCTCTGCCTCTCTCTCACCCTCTCTGACATTCTCTGCGCCTGATGGAGGGGCTGTTTGCACAGAGGCTGTTTGCTTAAAAGATACTGACGCTCCTTTAAAAAAATGCCACTTTATTGCGGTGCTCGGCTTATTTAAAAGCACAAAAGCACACGTATTGATTTTTTGATTGTTGCTTTAATCTCGCTCTCTCTCTGACGTTCTCTGCGCCTGACGGAGGAGATGTGAGCAGAGGGGCTGTTTGCACAGAGGCTGTTTGCTTAGAAGATACTAACGCTCCTCTAAAAAATGCCGTGGCAAACTTAAAAGCACAAGTATTGATTTTTTGATTGTTTGCTTTTCTTTGCGAGCTCTCTCTCTCTCCCTCTGAAATTCTCTGCTCCTGAAGAGAAGAAGATCTATTTGCATTCTTTTAATTGTGAGAAAGAACTGTCATCTCTGTCTTGTCATGAAGGACAGTTTAAACTTTTGACTAAAGGGTGTTATTTCATGTCTAGAGGGCTCTAATAATGTTAACAGTGTGGGAGAGTTTATAAGGGCTTAAAATATATAAAAATAACTACACAAACATATGGTTTCTACTTCGCGGATTTTCGTCTATCGCGGGGGGTTCTGGAACGCAACCCCCGCGATCGAGGAGGGATTACTGTATAACTCATGGTGAACACTTCCAACCATTATTGTTTTAACATGAATAATACAATGATTATGTATATTGATTAACGTAATTCGAAACATTCTCAGTAGCTAATTATATAATGGTGCTCATATATGTTTAAGAGGACATTTTGCTTTGATGTAACATGAATGGTTTTCCTACCCAGTTATGCTCCTTTGAGTCTAAACTAGCATAGTCAGAGTAAACTGAAGAATAAAGAGTTGATCATCAGTTCATATGAGCCTTTTCTGTAGTATTTCATTTCTCTGACAAACCACACACTCCGTCATTCACCACAAGATATTTAAAAAAAAATAAAGTATAAACCAAGAGAATATTGCTTCTAGAACTATTTTGGTCCAGATTTTGAAGATCTTTAAATGAAGAAATATTTTCCAGAATGTGGTTTCCTCAATTTCCAGGGTTTCTGCAAAGCATTCTGCAACATCAAATTTATCAGTCCTTTGGAGATTTGTGAAGACCTCGGTTTAGGATTAAGTCTGCATGTAGCCTTCTGTTAATACTAAAGACGAACATTCTCTTTAGCTGTTAGTATTAAGACAGAACACAACTTTTAGACTAAGAACTATGTTGCCCTTCCAAAAATGTATGTTAGACTAATTTCTGGCATGATATGAGTAGATCTGCACAAGACCCACAGTGCACTGGGGATGAGCAAAAGTGTTGTCTTATTTTGTGGTTTGAAGTTGCAGAGGAAGCCTCAGCTCCCAGTGACCCTAAAATTAATTAAAGTGAGTTCAGTGATGGATGGATGGATCGATGAGTTCAATGAATAGATTAAATAATTGCTGAATCTGTTATAGTAATAATTAGATAATATTGTTTAAAAATTCAATGCCACCACAAAAAAGGTGAGTAAAACCAGTCATTTGTTCACGTTATTTAAAAACATCTGTGGGTCTAAGCCACGTTTTCTTATAAAAATATTAATACTGCAGTTATTTTCATGATTAAAAAAAATGTTTGCGATGTACATGGTACCCATTAAAGCAGATTTAAGACACAAATCTATGTTAATTTAATCTGATTAAATGAAGAAGCAGTTAAAAAAGGATGAATTAAAGTGCTATACTTCATTTAGGAAAATACCAAAGCTTTCAAGAGAAGGAAGTAGCCCAATATATTATGGCATATTTTCTTTTTTGTGTGATGACTTTTTCATATTATTTTTCCCAATGTAGTAAATATTTTACTTATTATTAAATTGAATTTGATGTTTTTGTAAAACACTGCTTAATATTTTAAAATGATTGTGAGAAATGTAAGCATGTATAGAATTCTCGGTGAATTAATTTTTTTTTTTCTGGAAAGAGATTAGAAAAATCATTAATGGTCATTTGAGATTGTAGATGGCATTTAAAAACCTAATTAGTTTGGGAAAACTGAAAAATGGTTATTGTGCATTAGGAGTACTTCAGTGGAACCTTTTGCAATTTTACACAGCAATGACCTTTCGCTTGTTATTACCATTCGATTTTGCTAACTTATTTAAAGAATTATTTTGAAAAAATCAAAGGTAGACTTAGGACAACTCTTTTTATTATAACATTGTGAGTACTGAAGCTAAGAACTGAAGAACTAGTTGTATTTAAATTTTCATTTGTATCGTACCTGCTTAAACATTTTTATTGTCTTAAGTAAGCTCCTTATCAGAATAAAAAAATGAAACAACAAAACACCTATTTTTATAAACATTCTGTCCCAATAAAACTTGTTAATAAACTGGAGAATATTCTAGTCACATTGAGAGCAATCCAGGAAACAACCCTGTCTGGGGTGGCAATTCATTACAGGATATATTCGTACTTATGCATGCAAAAAAGAAATAGGAAGTTCTGAAATGGTCTAGTCAAAGGCTCAGCCCTGATCTTAATCTCATCCCGATGTTTTTGCTGGATTTGAAATAGGCTGTGCATGCAAGATACTGACTGCTCCAGCATTGCACAGTCAAAAGAATTGTGCATGATTCAGCATGGAGGAGTGGGACAAATTTTCTCCCAGTTGATGTTAGAGACTGCTAGACAGTTATAAGAAATGCCTGTTTGAAAGGTCAACACCAGGGTCAACTTACTTTTTCTGCAGACAGAACTAGCATATCTGTTCATTTTTTGCTGAAATTATTCCACAGTCAATTTTTTATTGTTTTTGTTTCAATGACATTATCTAAAAATAATGTATCTAAAGATACTTTTTAAATGAAGATCAAATTTGGATATGACCACACAGGTTAAAAACAAAAATGCATTTCACTTACTTACTTTTTCACATGGCTATATTCTGAGTGAAAGGTATAAAAAAGTATAAAAAGAGGTATTGTTTCCAGGAAGGCTTATTTTACTGATAAAATAACAACTGTGCTTTATTATTTTAAAAACATTTACTTAACCTTCTTCTGGTGTCTTTAGGAAATTCATTAATCAAGTAATGATTCAGGATGTGCAATGTAACTGATTGCACAAGAATCAGTTGTTATAACATATTTCTGGTGTAGTTGAGAAGCAACTTGCAGAATATGAAGTTGGTGCTTCAATATTCTATCTTTGACGTCAGAAGCATTTAGTATGAGCTTCAGACATCTTAGACTGGGACACTTATCAAAAGGCAGGGACACTTTACATTCTATGAGCCATTATGTCAAATATCCTAAACAGTGGTCTTAAACAATGGTTATGTCAAGTAGTGAACTGAGCTATAGAACACAGAGAAAGTCGCAATTAGCTACCACCCCTTGCAGGTACACTCTTCAATTTACAGAAACAAGCATTTTCCACTTTCAAGAAAAATAGCACTAAGAGTGCATTTAGGTAGCATAAAACAAAATAACAAATAAAATCTATGAAAACAATAAATAACAAAAATCAAAGGGGTGCACTACAGCGATATTACCTGGAGATTTTTATTGCCTTTATACTATTGCTTACACCTTAAGCTTCTGATACAAGGAAAGACAAAATAAAAGAGAGTTTTCAAACTTACAACAGGCTGGCCCCAATAATTAATAATAATAATAATAATTCATTCAAGGCTTTTCCTCTTTCACTGTGTTTATAGAGTAGCTTTATCAGTTTGCCTCTTTGTCCAGGTGATGGTTATTCAAATGAGGATTGCCTTCGGCTGCACCAGAATATATCAGTAGGGTCTTACGATCCAAATGAAAAATATAAAAAAAAAATAATAAAGCCTAATAATGAAACCTTAACTACCATCATTTTTCAAGTTAGAGAGCTGGCAGTTACAACAAGAATTTGCTGAACAAATAATGTAATTATGGCCTCTCCAGAATGTCACAACAATATATTCTGATTATCACACCACTGGGATTAAATAACCAGAATTTATTAAAAGAGCACACATGAATGCTTGCTATATGCAAATACAAGTTTAGCAAAAAGGTAGAAGGAAGGAAAAAGCAGGTTGCTTAATGATGAAAGGAGTCCAGTTAACAACAGAATTTCAGAAAGTATTATACATTATTTGATGTATATACAAAGTATTATTATTTACTTATTTGGGTGACCTGCAGCCATAGTGGTCCGCAGGGCCGAACTTGAGAACCACAACTCTTGAATAACTCTCGATTACTTCCACTTTCAGATCTTGCTCTTTTGGTTTTTGTTTTTTTGTTTTTTTTCCAAGTTGGTAGTTAGTGCTTTTCACATAAATATTAATCTACAGAGCTTTTCATTAACTTAGTATCATAGTATGATGTTATTAGATTTTAAGTATTACCTTTAATTTTCATTCTATTATATAGTATTTGGGGTTGTGGCGAGTGGCTGGGGCTGCTAACCAGCCAGGACACCCAGGAGGACCGGAGGAGGGCTTGTGCCTCCTCCAGACCACGAGGGGGCGACTGCCCTGGTTCCTTTGGGGACCACGGGTAGAGAGCTTGGAAGCTCAACCCTGTAGGGGCCCGTGGTCACCGCCAGGGGGCGCCCCAATGCCTGGAGAGCCCTGGACCTCAGCACTTCTGCTACACCTGGAAGTGCTGGGGGGAAGAGGATCGGGGACACCCGGAGTACCTCCGGGTAAACAGCTGGTGCTTCCGCCACACAGGGGAGTGCCAGCGGAAGATTACTGGAGGACACCTGGAGCACATCCGGGTGGGTACAAAAGGGGCCACCTCCCTCCATTCGATGGCTGGAGTCGGGTAGAAGAGGACAGAGCTCGGAGGAGAGGAGTAAAGGCATTGGGAAAGGCCAGGACTTAAGGGGTGATTGGTGCTGCGGAACTGGGTTTGTGCACTTTCATAATTGTAAATATAGTGTAAAATAAACGTGTGTTGTGAAAACATCATGTCTACCCCACAGGGTTTAGTTTTTGTGTACGTCTTCTGGGTATTTTTGTTAATTTTTTATGAGTCATATTCTTAATTTTTTAATTGCTGGTTGAATCACATTACATTAACGAAATTCTCAGTTCAACAGTTTTTTTCTAGTTTTTTTCTGATTTAAATTTAAATTGATCCAAAAATTTAGTATAACAAATTTTGATACTTAATATGATGAGAAGCAGCAGAGCAAGTTAATTATGCAGAAAATTTGTGACACCATCTTGAAAAAAATAGTCCTTTGCAGGACCGTGCTCAAGCTCGAGTTGTTGTTGTTCTTCTAAGGCTCATTTTATACCTTGTTGGCACAGATGCCCCACCAAACGACCTGTGGAATGTCAATGGGGAACAGCTGAGTTGACCGTGCCAAACAACCAATCACCTTGCCTCCTCACTGAAACACCCTGCAGCAGCACCTACTCGCAGCGGAGTGCTCCCATATCCACAAGTCTGAGTTGCTGCACTGTTTGTTTTAACTAAAATCTCAAACTGCCACAGACTGCTTATTGCATTTTACCACAACCCTTTGCTTTTCAAATATGAAACACCATGCAGGAGAAGGTGACAGACCTAAAATTCTATGATGCATTGGTTCTTGCCTCAGTAACCAAGTTCCAGTCCTCTGTGAAAGGTTTATTAAAGATTAGGAATTCAAAGTGTGTAATTTCAGATCACTCAGATTAAAACTGATAGTACTTGGGAGATGCATGGTATGCTCAACACTGTACTCACCTGCTTTATCACAATGGGAAAATGACAATGGCAGTATTGTTTAAATATTTCCCAAACTTGTGCCATTGTTCTGTATCACTGCATAAATAACAATAACATGATTGGCATTAATGAGTACAGTACACACACCTAAATGAACACAAGTGGACATGAGAATATCTTCAAACATCTGACTTGCCATAACATGCAGTGATTTTTTTCCAGATTTCAAACTTGGACAATAGCAACCTGCAAATAATGGTCAGGTAGAAGAAGCTGTGAATTGTCAGTCAGCCAACCATTGTCCAACCCGCTATATCCTCACAGGGTCGCGGGGGTCTGCTGGAGCAAATCCCAGCCAGCACAGGGCACAAGGCAGGAACAAATCCCAGGCACACACACACCCACACATTAGGGACAATTTAGGATCGCCAATGCACCTAACCTGCATGTCTTTGGACTATGGGACCAGGAGGAAACCCATGCAGACACGGGGAGAACATGCAAACTCCACACAGGGAGGACCCAGGAAGCGAAGCCTTACTCCTTACTGCGAGGCAGCAGCACTACCACTGCGCCACCATGCTGCCCAGCTGTGAATTGCTGGTTTGAGAATCTGAATTCAGCACTCTGTGAAGTGTGAATAATTAAAGTTCATATTACACTAGCAAAAGTGTGTTTCTATATGGAATAAGCAGACAATTATTATAATACTAGCAAAATATTCGCGCTTCACAGCAGCGAAGTACTGCCTTAAAATTTTTATTAAGAAGAAAAGTAAACCTTTTTAAACTGAGGGAAAATATACCAATAATTATTTGTTAAGGATCTCTTCGTATGCCATGTTGTCAGTTCGGCCATTCGGTTGTAATATGACCAAGCTGTGCGCTGAGCTTACTCTTGAGCATGCAACGTACAGTTGGCCATGTGAAAAGTAATTTTGCCTCAAATCTCATGGCTTGGATTGCTGCTGTCATAATCGGTTTGAGTTTCATGGTTTGTTTCAATTACGTTAGTATTTGTGTTGAAATGACATTCGGCATCTGTCAAGCGTTGTAAGCACACAACCGGTTTCATCGATAACTTCGCATCCAGCTTTTAAGAGTTTAAACATTCATAAACTTCAAAGTGTCCACTACTCAAATCATCACCCGTGAATCTAAGAAGTTTAAGAGGCATTGGCGGTTGTCCAAAAGTGTAAAATATTTGGCTATTTCGATACACTTGAAAGCGACAACCGAACAATTCAGCAGCACCCATCAACTCACATGCAGAATCACAGGTGAAGGGCTTAAGCATTTCACTCTTATAGTGCTCCTGTGTAGTATAATTATCTCCTGTACCGTCATCAGTCAACACCTTGAACTTGTCCCAGTCATTCAATACATAAGACACAATGTTCCTCCGGATATCAAAAGTGAGCCTGATATGGCCATGCAATATGTAACGCAGAGAATGGAAAAGGCAGGTGACATCTCCGGGCATGGAAACCACTCAGTTATTGACAGTTCTTTAATTGATGGTGTTCATCTCAATAGACATGTTAATGGGGGTATGGTTGGAACGATAAATGAAATGGGTACCTGAACAATGTAAACTAAGTCTACAAAAGGCTTTGTCTTTTATTAGTGTAGATTTAATAGGTGTTAACAGTTTTTTCACTGTTTTTGATTTTATATGAGACCAGGCTTTTTTTGCAAACCAGGCTGATTTTGGTAGTTTGCAGTTTTTAGTATCCAATCAGATTTTAAAAATGGTGTTTTTTAATGAAAATTCTGGTGGGCCACACAGATTTACTAGAGAGATGTTGTCAGAAGGGGCAGGGATATCATTAGAACCCACGTAGCAAATGATAAGTACCTAACACTAGAATTACCAAAGCCTATGAAAAAACTCGTAATCCCTGTCCACCTTAAATTCCTTTGCATCTCTCTGTCAGTATCTTTTGTGTTGTAAATGTGTCAATCAGCACAAGCAGCAAGCAGCCTGGTATCCTCTCCAAGTTCCCCCAACCACCCCTTCCCCCACCCTCACCACTGCAGCTCAAGTCACAAAGAAGATTCTCAGTGCTCAAGTTGTTTATCTGCGTGTGAGGTGCCTAGAACTGTAGAGGGTAAATAATATATTGTCATTTGGAATACATGCATTTCATGTGTGTTCCATGTCTATAACAATCTATGTAATATGTAATATTTGAAGAATTTCACTATGATGACTAAGTTGAGTTCGCTACAAACATTTTAAGAATATGTTAAATTATTGAGGTGAGTCGACTACCTATTTACATTTTGCAAAACATCGCCCTCTGTTGGTTAAAGGGGGAGGTTCCTCTCTTGTCCTTAATACAGAGACACCACTGGGCTTCAATATCAAAATTACAAGTTGAAATTTACAATCTTCACCATCTAGTCAACTTGTAAATCTCCATTTTTGTTGACATACTGTATGAATAAAGTTGCAGTATTTCAACATCCTTTTGGTTTGAATCTTCACCTTGGAGGTTTGTAATACGTATATCAAAACAAAAGGCATAATTCAGTTTTAGTATATATTATGTAATTGTTAGAATTTATTTTTCCAAATTGTTCATGGTTAGTGTTGATTTATATGCCTGAATTTTTAAAAATAATTCAGTTACAAACTATGTTGAATACTTTGCTTTTGAAAAGCAAAACGAACACCAGTCATAACTTAAGTTTCCACAACGAGATCGCTACAGTTTTTATACTGAAAGCAAAATATATAAGATAGATGAGCATTAACTAAATATTAGTTTACATTCAAACCATAAGAATAAAACAAAAAAGCAAAGTTAAATATTAGGCTGCATAATTTAAACTAATTTAGTTAAATTATATGTGTTGATTTATTTTCCATAATTAAAAAGCATGCAATAACGTTTTATTATAAAACCAGAAACGGCACACTGCACTACACTTGACTGAGAGCATTCTAGATATTCTCACATAATCAGCGTCTCTTTGTCGTCGCTGGATGGTGTTTTCTTCTGTCTTATTTGCCTTAGCAATGCTGGCAGGTTTGACCACTGATTGCCAACATCAATTAGTTTTTTCCCCAGTCTCAGTTGCAGAAGCGATTCTCTTTCGTTCTGCGTCAGCCTGTCGTAAATGCAGAGCGTGCTCTTTATAGTTTTCATACTCTTTCTCTGTACGTTTAGCATTCATTTGCTCAGAGGTTGATGCGCTTGCTGCTTCCTGAGCAACTCTTCTTTTCTCACCCCTACAGGCCCGCTTCTTCTCTTCTTTTGTCGGCATCTTTTCATGTTAAAACTGATTAAGTCAATTTTTGTGTTGCAATTACTCAGTACATTTTCCTTAATTTTTCACTTAAGCCTGCACTTAATTCTTCTGTCTGCCTCAAGAATGATTTAAGATATAAAGAGGTAGGGGAATTGATGGCGAAGGTGGTAGGGATGAGAACGGCGCCCATACACATGTATGACTGCCCTACTGCCTCCTGGTGAGAGTTGATTCTACAATAAAATAGAATAAAAATAAAAAGAGTAATAATTCCAAAACTTTTTGCTTTTAATATAAAGCTGTAGTGCAGAGTTTCCGTGTAGTATATGTGTACCAAATTTCAGGCTACCTTTTCCTTCCTGGGTTGACCTTTGACCTTGGAGGTCAATCATCACCCCGAAAGTGGATAGTAGAGGTCACGTAGTATACGTGTACCAAATTTTAGGTTAATAGGTCAAACGATTTACGAGCTACAGGTGAAATCCTGGAGAGACAAACGGATAGTAGCGTATTATATAAGAGGATGTTAACCAGTAATCCCTTCATGTGTACATTTTTTTGAACCTACTTATTCCATTTTTATCTTAATTAGTGTGCCAGCTTAAGTTATCATACTTTTCAAACTGAAACCTTTGCACCATCTTGCAGTATCTAAAAATATGCCATTTAAAACAAGGTTTGTATGTAAAATAAAGCATTAATAGGAAAACTGAATTTTAGGAAATGAATGTGAATTTTGTTTTGTAATGCATAAATAGTATGAACAAAAATATCAATATCTGCTCTGATATGAGTACATTTAAGTAGTTTTGACTATAAATTATTTTAAAATAACTTGGGATATAAATCAATCATAAAAAAAATTTCCAATACAGAATGGATAGGTTTAAAAAGAAAACTACAGAGACATCCAGTTCTTTAAGATAAAATTCAAATAGTTCAGTATGTTTTGATATGTTAATACAAAATGCACATAATATGACATTTAAATAGTCTTTAGGTAAAATCCTTATTTTAGCAATGTTCAAATTGCTGCAGGTAAGTGAATGTCCAGAACATCTTTGCTGTACATTAGAGGAATTGAAACTAAAGAGGAATTTCTCAAATTTTACTTTTAAGCAAAACCTATTAGTGAATCTAGTTTAGTCACAATAATGTGTACCCTGTCTTCTTTGTATGCCTTTGCACTCTACTAAAGCATAATTTTTGTTTATTTGCCTAAAGAGCCACACTTGTTACAACTCTGATAAAACATTGCTAGCAATGTATTAAAACAGTGAAGTCTGCTGGCACTACATTCACTAAAAGTCCATCTATAAAATACAATTCATTCTAAGATCTTGTTTGTATGTTTCTCTTGACACTGGTACAATTTTATCATTTGTGCAGTTGTCCCTTAGATGGCAATTACTGTAGTAGATGATTTATTCTCCCCAATATGTGGAGCAATTGCTTAGTTTTGTAGATGATGAACAGTAAGAAACTGTCCTAATTTCAGTGTGCTTAGTGGGATGACATCAAGTAATGAGACTATTGTGGAATCAACAGAATGTGTCTGAAGTAAGTTATTAATGGTATTGTTTTTTTTCCAATTATGCATTCTAGGTTAATCTGTTTAAAAGTCTTTGTAGCATGTATGGTAAGAGTCAACAATCTAAAAACTTTTGTGAAATAAGGGTTGAGATATCCGGTGGCCAGGAAGATCCAAAAGCTTTATATGGTAATGGGTATTTATATATTGAAATTGATAGATTGCCCAAACAGTGCCCAACCCCAATCGCAGTTTGAACTTTGGGAGCTCTGGGATGATTGTATTGAAAGTAAAGTTAAAGTCCACAAACAAGATCCTCACATATGCCCCTGGCTTATCAAGGTGTTGGTAAATAAAGCTCTAGGCCTAAATTCTCTGGTTATCCACAAACTGGTTGGTTCTGTATGTAAACTGAAATTAGTCAAAGAAGTCTTTTGTAGCATTCTTGAGGTAATTCAGAATAAGACGTTCAAAGGTTTTCAATAGGACTGAGGTGTAAGCTACTGGTCTGTAGTCATTTAGTCCAGTAATCTTTGATTTGCTTACTACTAAAATGATGGCGGAGGTCTTAAAGCACAGAGAAATAGTGCAGAGATCCAGAGATTGGTTGAAAATGTCTGAAAATACTGTAAACAACTGGACTACACAGTGCCTGAGTGTGGAAGGGGAAATAAGGTGAGGGCCTGCAGATTTTCTAATACTTTGCATTTTGAATAAGCTGTGGACATCTTTTGCAGTGATGACAGGAAGGGGAAGCTGGGAAGAAGAGGAATGTAGAGTAGTAACAATGAGACCATCAGGTAGATTTATGTCCCGTTGTCTTTCAAAGCAACTATAAAACTAATTTTACTGATTAGCCAGATTCGAATCAGCAGAGCCGTTTGATGTTTGTTTTTTTTTGTGTTAACAGGAATGCAGGCATCCTGCTGCACCTTTCTCCACGTGCATTCCAAATTAAGTGACTGAACTCCAGCTTGTATCAGAATCTGCCTTGATTTCATCTGAAAACAGAGGTGCAAATTAAAGTTGCATTGACATCTCTTCAGAGGCCCCTCTGCAGACCTCTTAAGATAAAAGGTGCAAAATGGACTCAAGTGAAAGAAAGACCTATAATTCAAGACATTACAACTCTTATGGGCAGAGGAACAAGTCTATGAATAAACTCTAATTTTGTAAATGGAAGTGACTTTAATCCAATTTGGAGAAGGTTCAACCTTTCCTTAAAATCATATGCACTACATGTCTCAAAAGGAAAAAGGATAGAAGAGAGAATGGCAAGTTAAGAGAATTTCCTTGAGACATTCTCACTGTGATTCTCTCAGGGAGTTGGGGGGTGGAATATGCAAAATTACCTTCTGTACCTGGTCTCTAAAACTTAAAAAGTAAGACACTTTTCCTTGGAGAGCTGAAAAAAAAAAAACCTTCTCTTTGTGAGCCTGAGAGCTGAGATTGAGCCTGCCAAGCTAAGCATTGCACCTTGTCGGCCGAGGAACAGCCATCACTTCAAAAAGGGAATTTCAGCATCTGAACTCTTGTGCAAGGAAGAATCATGCTTTTCACCATGAAGCTGCAGATCACGCAACATAGGTCTAACTGAGAAAACCACTGCACAACACAGACAATGGATCATGACTCAAAAAGAAAGAGTGCACTCCAACACAAGAAGAATCCATCACTTGAACCTGGACCAGAAACATAACAACTACTCCATATAACACCAGACATCATCTTTAAAGACTTGGTATCATAAAACTATTTATCTATGCCAAGATAAATCAGAACTCTAAATACAAATAAACAGTCAGCCTATGTTATACAGTATGTTTGTCTGAATCTAGTCTTACATATAAATATGCATATGCATTTATCATACTTCCATAATCCTTGTGTTTATCAATAAATTGTATTATTCTGTGACTGTGCTTCAGTTACCTTGATATAAGTCTAAAGGCTGGAAACCCCCACCTACAACAGGGGAAGGTACGGTAAATAAAGTAGGAGCTGTTGAATTATATGACTGATTACTGATATTGCAAAACTGATAATTAATTAACCAACTTAAAATGCACTTAATTTCTACATTTAAATTGACTGTCACTGGGTGGGCAAGTTAAAATTTCTTTTCAAGTCCTACAGAACTAAAGTAGAGTACTGGGACTTTTCTCTGAAAGTGGAAAAAGAAAAACAAGCCTTCTAACTCTAGTCTGAACATTTGATTACATTTTACTGACTGCAGGAACAATATACCTTGTGAAAGGATCAGACTCAACACACTTAAAAAGGTTTGGGGCAGCCACCCGTATATTATCCGTGGCTGCAGTGGGTTTGTTTTTTTAGGGAGATGTGTCTCTGTTGCACTCCAGACATGAACTGATGAAGGTTTGGAAAGATGGTGGTTTTAAGTAATCAGACCAGAAGTGACGTAGGGAAACTGGATGAGACCTTCTTCTGACATCAGTCTAGGTGCTGGAACCTGAAGTGACGTCGACCTAGGTGCCAGAACCAGAAATGCTACCATCCTATGCACCGGAACTACAAGTGATGTCTTCAATGCTGAGTCAGACAGGTTTTCCCGCGGCTGGTCTGCAGAGATAACACGAGAAGGTTTAGTGGACCCTGCCACCCCCTGGCCTGGCGTGGAATTACCTTTATTTGGTACTTACAACATCATCCTACTCATACATGCGTGACAACTTTTTGTTATAAAAATGTTGTTTTATAGTGGTAGGTTAGTATCTAATATGCAAAAGGTATAATTTTGTCCTCATGAGTTAGCATTTCATGTGGAACCGGTTTTACTTTGCATCTGGTGAACTAAAACTTGAGGAATCAAGTTGTTTCTTTGTAAGAAATCACTTGATCTGGTGTATTCCAGTTAAATATACAGACAAGCAATCATATTTCAAGCTGCAAAAGGTACAGGCATACTTCAGGTACACCACAAAACCTTTGTTCCAATTAGCACAATCTGAACATGGTGTCTGTGGTAGTATTCACCAACTAATTGTCTCATAAGTCCATTTAGCACGCAACAGGTATCGTGTTCTCTGTATGAGATGCTATGCTTTGATTTTTTTGCCAACATATTCATTATGTCTGTTGGTCAAAAGATTTCCCACATAAATAAATAATTGTTTCTTTTCTGTTCTTTCTTTGAAATGCTTATTATCAATATCTCATTTTTGCATCAGAATTGTAAATATGCATAATAAAGAATTTGAAGCATGCAAAATAATCTTAATACTTTGATTGCCAGGTGAATGTCAGTTTAGAGTAAACAGGTTAAATTAAAAGGCACATGTTTCTGAGTGTGGTCAAATTTTATATTTCAGTAATATTATGTTTAAAGATTTAGTTAACACAATTTCACAGTCTTTGCCAATTACAAAAATACATAAATGCAAAACAGTGTAACGTTTTATTTAACCAATTTAGTGTGCAAGGAACATATACATAATGCATGAAAAATACACACGCCATGCACAGATGAAGGAGTTTTAGAATATTTTAACACATAATAGAATTTATTTACTTATCTTCATTTAAGATTTGTGGAAAAGTAACCTTTTATATCAATTAAATATATAAACAAACAATTTGCAAATTGCCTCCAGGTTGTCCAGGTGGTGTCTGTGCCTCTACAAAGAGAGTACTGTACATTTAGATTGTGTTGTGCAGGCACTTATTAATTTCTTTATTGCAGCCTACTTTTGTGTCATCTTGCAGTTGGAAAGGCTGCAGCATACCTTACTAAACAACTTCCTGCTATAATCCAAAAGAAGAAGAATAAGCTGTTGTATAGAAAAGTATGGTTTTCTTTAATGCGTGTATCAGTTTCTTCACATTTGTCTTAGAATCCATATATGATTAATTTTGCTCTTATTGATGTGTTTTCACTTAATTGGATAGTAAATAATGAAGTCATGAATGCTCGTGTTTATTTCATACCAGTATTGGTGCACTGCACAATAACGTGCCATGAATACAGTTGACTTGAGCATTCCAAGTATTCAATCAATCAATCAACATTTATTTATATAGCACATATTCATACAAAAAAAATGTAGCTCAAAGTGCTTTACAAAATGAATAGAAAAATAGAAGACACAATAAAAAATAAACATAAGTCAACATTAATTAACATAGAATAAGAGTAAGGTCCGATGGCCAGGGTGGACAGAAAAACAAAAAAAAAAACTCCAAAGGCTGGAGAAAAAAATAAAATCTGTAGGGGTTCCAGACCAAGAGACCGCCCAGTATTCCTCCTCTTTCTCTGTACGTTTAGCATTCGTTTGCTCAGTGATTGATGCGCTTGCTGCTTCCTGAGCAGCTCTTCTTTTCTTCACCCTAGTGGCCCACTTCTTCTCTTTCTTTCGTCGGCATTAGCATTAAAACTGATTAAGTCAGTGTTTGTGTTAAAATTACTTAGTATGTTTTCTTTCATTTTTCACATAAGCTGGCACTTAAGTCTTCAATCTGTCTCAAGAATGATTAAAGATATGAAGAGGTAGGGGATGTGACTGGACATGGCTGCCCTGCTGGCCGCTGCCAAGAGTTGACTCCACAATAAAATAAAATAAAAATGAAAAGAGGAATGACCTTGGAGATCAATCATCACCCTGAAAGCAGATAGTAGACGTCGCGTAGTGTATGTGTACCAAATTTCAGGTCAATAGGTCAAATGGTTTGCAAGCTACAGGTGATTTAAAATCCTGGACAGACAAACGAACAGCAACGGTAGCGTATTATATAGAAAGATTACTTTTCACATATTACTGTTCATCAATTGTTTTTCATTCAACTTAAGATGCTTTTTGTTTTGCATTTGTAGTGGTGTGGTTAACAAAACAGAGCTTTATTCTCACTTGTAGAATGTTCCATTAACCCATTAAAAAAGTATCACATGCACTACATACTTAGGTCGAAAAGCTGCTAATTAATCTCCAAGACACATCATTTGTGGGAAACTTCCCCTTGAATCAGTATTTAACACTTGTGGTGTATGGCTGGGGGCCCTTGCCCAGAAGTGCTGCCGGAAGAAGACCAATGAGCACCTGGAGCACTTCTGGGTGCCTTATAAAAGAAGCCAGCAGCCACTACTTCGGGAGCCAGAGTTGGGTGGGAGAAGACAAAGCATGTCAGGAGTGGATGGAAAGAAAGAAGAGAAAGAAGAGAAGTGTGCTTTGTGTTTTGTGCTGGGCTGGAACTGTGATGTACACGCCTTCCCCCGTTTCTCACAGGGAAAAGAAAAAAAAATAAAAGCGTGTGTTTGCACTTGTGTCCCACATCTGTCTGTGTCGGGGTTGGGGCAGCTGGTGCGCCCCCGGGTGTTCAACACACTTAATTCCAATATTCCATTTACTGAGCTCTGCATTTTGTATTTTCTTTTGTACTGTAGGAGATAATACAATTGTTAATGTTTCAATAGCATTTTTTATTTCATAATTGCACCACCAAGAAAGACAGTGGTTGTAGTAGTGCATTTTTTTAAATTAATCTGGAGAAAGCTATGGAATGTAATCAATAATTTTGATTGTTTTTTTGCTTCAGTCAGCCAACCGTAGTATGCCCCATAACAGTTAGATGGATCATTTGGTCAATTGCTGCCTGTCTGAAGACAAATAATATGATCAATCCATTTGAAATCATGTGTGTGATTTGTGCTTGGTGCAGAAAACAACATGTAAATATTAATTGTGCATATAAATTGAACAAAAATCTGTTATTGCCAACATCTACATTTCTCCAATACAGAAAAGGTGTGATGATCAAATAGCTCTGAGCCACCAAATGTATACGGTACTCCCACATTTAAAACTTCCTCCAGTTACGTTTGTTAATTAGTTGTATTTACATTAAGAAATACATTTTGATTTTAATATACTGCTGATTATATAGATGGGAAAATGTCCCAGTTACCAGCATGACTGCCTCACAACTCCACATTTTTAGGTACAAATCCAGGCCTAGCAGTTTTTAATATTTTCTCAGGTATCCATTTCAGTTTTCTTTAGGTAATCCCATTTCCACCCACAACCCAAAGATGCACAGGTTAGATAATAGAGAGATTCTAAGTTGGATCAGTGTAAGAGAATGCTTTCTGAGCAATTAATCCCTGAGATCAAGCAGCGCCCATCAACAGCTGGCTCCTGCATTGGAATAAGCCTTATCCATCTGAGGGGTGACAACATTAAGATGTGTCTTAATGAATGAAACATTAAGTGGAAATGGGTATGAACACTACAGGACAAGTAGGTGAAAATGTATATTTAATAAGGAATGCTGTTTTGTACAAATAATCATTGATCACTCCTGAGAGTACATTTGGTGGGTGATATACTGACTGATCCAGTATATCGACGAGATTCTTCTTGTGGTATAGGTTTTGAAAAAATGTTCTACTGGTATGCCAAACAATTTGTGGAAAACTTATAAACACATTTAAACATAAAACATGCAAATCTGCATGCAAAAGGAAAAAGGAAATGTGATGAAGGATGAATGAGATGCAAATGCGTAGATAAAGAGGTAGACGAAGAAACGGTTGGAAAACAATGGAGACAAAGCAGAAAACGGTGAATGGCATTGAGACAAGGAGGAAAATAAACTTGTTGTTTTCCTAAGATTTGAATGGTGCAATAACTTTTTTCTGTTGTGCATTAATTTAAAGACTATGTTCACTGGGAAATAAACCATTTGAATGTTTGACATTTTCTAAGTTTGGTTCCTCACTTACATCCAGTATTCCCAGGGTAGGCTCTGGTTTCCAAGGAGCCTAATTTGGTATGTTGGTACAAAAATGAATGGATGGACAGGCACAGTGACAGAACCAGAATATTGACAGGCTCTCCAATTACCTCACGCATGATGGTCTGCAGCTCTTTTCTGCTGTTGAACTACAACCTCCTTTGTGTGTTGCAGTCTAAAGGTTCTGTAATTTCAAGAGCAACTCTGTGTCGCAGGGATCCAGAAAATTTAATTAGTATATGCTTTGTGTGTGTTTTTCTTTTTTCTTTCTTTTTTTATGATTGGAGTGTCCCGTGTAGTAATTAAAGTTGAAACTGTTTTGCTTATAGCTTTATTCTTCAAAGAAATCCAAATGCATCTCAGGGGCAATTAAGATTCCTGAATCTGCAAATTTAGGCAATTATTTTTCTTAAATATGTAAAATTATTTTCCTTGAATAGTATTCAGGCTGCTTTAACTTATGTACTTTCGTAGTTCTACTGTATATACATTATCTTATATAAACGTATACCTAAGTAACAATATTTGCAGTCAATCAGAATTTTCTCTGTGCTTTGCACTAATGCATGTCACTCTAGAGACAGATATGAACAAGCAAGCTATGGACCATTGACAATTTTTCCTGGTTGAATATATGGCTATAAACATTGATCCTAGTGTCGGAGAGTCAATCCCCTAATGTCACTGATGATCAGAAATCAAATAAAATATTTAAACTTTAAAATATCTATCATGCTCATGTCAGCAGAATTCGCTTAGTGCTACAAAACAATGATTTATAGGAAATGAATGATTAATGAAGTTGTGCCACTTCTGAAAATAAGAATTTTTATTCAGAATACTGCACCTGGACAAAGTACAGTACTATAATGCGGTATCTACACATACTTTTGCAGCATCTGCATGCCTTTCACTACTGTCATTTGAGAACTGAGACCATAGCTGAACAACAATATTTTAATTGTATGGATAAGAACTGTGTAATTTGGTTTTAAATAGATCCAGAGAAATAATATAAACTATTTTTAAAAATATGTCATGGTTTGTAAATATTTATTTGTTTGGAAAAGAGTGACTTAAAGGTTATAGAACAGTCTGACTATTACCCATCTAACAATTTTTAGGCTGTATTTTTTACTTTCTTGTATAGGGAAAGTATTGTAATCCTCCAAAAATTCCATTTCGAGATTTTGATGAATCTCGATGTTATAGACCTCCCCGAATCCAAAAATAAATTTTTTGTCTGTGTGTGTGTATGTAAACATAATAACCTGACTACGCTTTCACTTAGCTCAACCAAAATTTGTATGCAAGTCTTATGTACAAAATGTAGATTTCTATCAACTTTTGGGCTATTTCCGTTAACCCATTGTCGGGCAACTTTCTGGGGGCGCCGTGAAAACTTTTGTAAAATATTTTAAATTGCTAGTGTTTTTGAACTTTTGGTTGATTAAAAAGATAATGTTTAAAAAAATATATTTTATGTTGGAAAAACAGATAACGGAACACTTACGGAAATGAAGTCTAAGAAACACGACTTCAAATGATCGATAAGGAAATGCGCGCCTGTCTTTCAAAAATTGATCCTCACATCAATCTCATATGTGCTGAAAACCAATCTCAACGTTCACATTAATTAAATTTAAGATTTATTCTTTGATTCCTTTATTAATAAAATGTCTTTCAAACTTGTAAAATTAACTGTTTTTATTGGCGATTGTCCATAGATTCTGTCGTCACGACTTTATTTATGGGCAGTCCCTCAGGTGCGCTGCGAAAGAAAATTTTTGGACTTAGTGTGCCGCAACTCGAAAAAGGTTGCCTTTCACTGCGTTAACCGGAAGTGGTACTTTACATTTATTCATGCAGCTGTAGAGTCTAATTAATTAAGTTTACTTTCATAATAATTGTCCAATATATAATTAATTTGCTTTTATTTGTTATTAATGGTCCTTTAATGTACATAATATAAAAATATAATCATTGCCTTGCGGTTTACCACTCATCTCTGAGTATATGAGAAAATCTAGAGGAGACCACTCCTAATTTTTTAAATACAGGGTCACTGAGCCAACATTTTTGCCAGCAGTATTGGGTAAGGTGGAGGAAAAAATCCTGATTGGGATTTAAATTCACTTGTGACTATACTCCTAATGGGGCAATTTATTATGGTCAATACAGGTATATGGCCACAGATTGACCTGTCATGCATATATTATCAATGTGGAAAGGAACTGCCAAGACAGTGAACTGGCAAACTCAGCACTTTCAGGATTCAGGAGTTTTTTCAAGGTGAGAGACAGAGCTTAACCACTATTTGAGTACTAGTCTACTTCTGTAAAAATCTAGAAAATATGCTTTACCCTTTGTCTTTTTTGTAATGCATTTTATATTGATTTCCTTCTTGTTAACTTAAAAATTCAACAAATATAGCAATAGTATTATGACATCCCCTCTAGTATGGACCTAAATGATACTTAATACAGTTCATTGATACACAAGATGTACTTCAACTGCAGATATATATAAATATAAAAACTTAATATTCTGATATTTTTTTTATGACACATTGGATTTACCACAAACTAAGAGAAAAAAGAACTTGTCTTTCAAAGTTGGCATGTTATAAATGGAGCACTATCAAAAAGAATATCTCTCACAGCATGATTCTTTGAAATTACTCATACAAACCACTTTTATTTATGATTTAATATGCAGCAGCATTACACTTATTTATGCAATGTGTGGTATCCTGACAATAAATTATACACCTAATATTATGCTTGTGTTAAGTTACCATCTGAAAGATGATTTTGCTCAGAAGTAACATCTGTAAAAATTATCCAGCCATTTTTAATGCAAATGACATAACTTTCACTGTAGTCAAATAAACTTTAATTCTTGTTGAAACAGAGCCAAATGAATTCATTGGCGCTGGAGCACCAATCAAACATAAAGCCATCAGGGTATTGCTGCTACTTTTCCTCTATTATGTTATTTCTGACCTCCTACAGTCTCACATCAGTTTCTCAGACGCATCGAATTTTGTTGCAGCATTGTATTTACCAATTTCTTTCGCTTTTTCACCGACTTTTAACTTAAAACCAGCTTCATATTTTCTTCTGATCAAAAGCTCAATCACAGATAAGGGATGCTCTTACGATAAATGTGTATGAGGGTGTGAGATGCAAAAAACACAAAACAGTGCAAAAGTCACTTTGGAACCGTTCAGGTATTACCTTGTGGTCACCTAGGCACAATACATAGAAAAAAAAGGCAGTGTGCTCTGTGGTGGTCATTAGCATATCATAATCTCTTCAACCAATAGTGTGAGTCTTCCGCATTCGATTTATACGACCGACATTATAAAATACCAGAGGTATTATAAGTCCCAACTTGTCCGTGGGAGAACTTATCCGAGAGTATATATGGTTAAAGGGTAAAAATCCAAGTGATTAAAAACAAGGCTAAAGACAATAATAAAAAAAAGAAGTCATTAGGTCAAACGAGTTGAGCACAACTCTTTCCAAATCACCCCAGCTCACCCACTGCTCACCCAGCTGGTGGAGACTTCAGCAGCCATGGACTTCTTCATCCTCATCTTGGCTGCCTACATAGGTGTCTGCCAGACTGCTCGGGGTTTGGTTGTCCTCTCATCATCCTTCTCTCTCATGCAGTTGTCCCTCTGATCCCTGAAGAGAACGCCATCTTGATCACTCCTACTCCACTGCACAATCAGTAGGGATGATCCGTCCCTAGAATGCCGATCCTTCACTCCATCGCAGGACCACTGACCATGCTGCCTTTTCCCTCATTGGCAGTTGGCTCATTTTCTCTCCACCCTAATGCTGCCCTCTTGCTCTGCCCTTTTTCTCTCTTGTTTGTCTCCCCTCTTCTTTCATGTGCCAGCCTGCACAGAGCCTCAATTATGCACCGCAGGAAGCCCATGAAGCAACTGAGAAAGTTTGCTCTCGCGAGTGTGCCCACAGAGACTGATATGGCCAATGGATTAATCAATAAAGCAGCCATTCTTTCAGAGCTGTGGACTTGTTGTACCACAGGTAACATAAAAAATTTTGCTAACATAAAAATGCAATTTGTAGCATTGCAATAAGGGTGCCTAGCATGAATGAAGCTGCTTTTTTTAACTGTAAGCAGTAACATTCCACTAATGTATGTGTATTTAATATATTATTATGATTTTTAAAGGTAAACTGCACAGAAATGTGTATATGCCAGGTTCTATGATTTAGAATTTTTTTTTGGGGTACACATATTTTCATGCTCAAATCTAAGTTTTATAAATGAGATGCCTGGTATGGAATTTTCCCAATAGAGTCTAGCTGCAGACCTGTAGAGCTCTTCTCCACTGAGAAGGTTGTTGCTTTGTATTATAAACCCAACTACACTAGCTGAATCGCAAAGCTGTACACGTCTATACCTGGACCCTTCCCAGTTATCCACTTGTGGTGTCCTACTTTTTTTTTTTTTTTTGGGTGCCATGCATCAATTCAAAAATAGTATAACTGTTTTGATAACAAATGAAGCATCTGTCCTATGTCACGGTACTTCACAGAGCCAATCGATTGATGGTGCTTTGTGACACTCACTGCTTTATGTCATCCCTCCCAGGTTTTTAATCATGTTTCACAGTTTCTTGTTGCTTGATGCTTCATGGGGTACCAGACACCCTAACCCAATATCTGTTAAGTAAAAATACATCTGCTTCGAATCTACATATATTCATTCATTCTAGTAGGCAACATAGGTGGTATCATGTAAGTGATCAAACAGTTGCAGATTTCGGAATTTTGAATTAGGAATACTCAACCTGAATTATAAAGATGACTGAAAGGTGATTTAAAATTGCTACAAATTAAAACACTGTATATCAAAGCCTAACATAATAAAATGGATTTGAATAAATGTCTACCAACAAGAAACAGAAAGTTAGTTACACCGTCTCTTTTTACCATATTCTAAACAACAGCATTCATTAAACAAATTGTGTTTCATTCTGTTTCATCATGGCTTGTCTCTATTGCACTTAGTAACAACATGCATGTGTGCGACAGGGTTGGCTTTTTCAAAAATATGAGGCTTTGCTCTGATGAAAAATGTAGTTTCATCAGTTAATTTCAGATTTATTGTTATGTGCAAACAGTATAATGAAATTCCTATCTGCTTGTTTGACCACCATGTATATCCTTGCTTGACAATTCAAAGTTCACAACATAGGTTATGTAAAATATAACATTACAAAAATATAATATGTAGCAATAAGTGAAATAGCTGAGCTCCTCTTCAAATTAACTTTCGGGAAACTGATCCTAAATTTTGTTTCACATGCAATTTTGCAACTGTAAAATTAACTAAAGAGAGTTTTCTTGGAGTTTCGAAAATGTCTTTGAGGATGGACAATATGGCTCCATAAGTGTTTAGCAGTACTATAAACCCCTTTTGGACCCTTAACTTCTCAGAAAAGAGTCCAAATAAAAATAAATGTGAGACAATTGTTGGAAATTCAACAATCCACAATAAGACAAAAAGACTTACACTTAGATAAAAGATGTGATGTAAATTAGATAAAAAGAAAACACTGTAGTGGTGATGTTAGATGGGTTTTTGCTTTTGCAAGTGATATTTAAACTTTGTGCACAATAATAAAGCCATCCTCCTATTGGCCCTAGTACACTCCAGTTGCCTGAAGGGAACTGTAGTACCTGCTTGGCACTGACAAAACATTGCAGATTACATATAGGGAGAAATTTTTTATATATAATGTACTAAACATCTTTTTTTCCAAGGTCAATGGCATGAATTTCACTGGTCACGAAATGGCATAGTTTAATTTTTTTT
The DNA here is from genome assembly GCF_016835505.1 of Polypterus senegalus. Taxonomy (NCBI): domain Eukaryota; kingdom Metazoa; phylum Chordata; class Cladistia; order Polypteriformes; family Polypteridae; genus Polypterus; species Polypterus senegalus. The sequence goes on from NC_053166.1 coordinate 65,460,338, forward strand.
TCATTAATAAGTGACCTATTCTGCGGTCGAGAGCCTGAGCATTTTATCCTTGGTTGATATTGTCAAGATCTTACTTTTTATTCAGTAACACTATTTGTTTCCCATTTTACTTCATGGGATTTCTTTTTTACCTTGTAAAATATCTAATTGGTTACTTTTTCTATGAGACACACAAGACATATTGTCACCTTAATCGAAGATATCTTCAGCAGAGTGATCTGGCACCATTCACCAAAGGTGAATAAAACAATTTCTAAATGCCATGGACCTAATTTGTAAATCTTTGCTTGGAGGTGAATGTGAAAATATTTGTACACCAAAAAACAGGAAAATACGTATGTCAAAGACAATCTAATTTATAAAACCTGGCGTATGCACAATTCTACATAATTTACCTTTATAAATCACAACATCTCACAAATGTGCATACATGATCATGTCTCAGACTCCACCCAGTTGCCACCCTGAATCAGCCATACATGGATAAATGCAATTATGGTGCTGCGGATTTTCAATGGCTGGTAAAGCAGCTTCCCATCTGACGCATCTGGCCTCTGCTAACTGCATTTGAGGAGTTTGACAGTATGTGCACTCTGCACTGCATTTAAGCACCTCTCCTCTGTGTTCTTGGTTTGGGGAAAGACATAAAGTGCCAGCATCTGAGTGTAGTAGACACCATCACCAGGCATATGTAATGACATGATTGCTGTTGCAATGAATAGTATAGGCCATATGAAACATTTACCTTACCAATATACTTTATGTTGCTTTTATATTATTTCTAGTTTTATTTGTATTTTATTAGTATTTGAAGTTACTTGACTTTGTATGCTATATTACAGGTATATACATTACAGTGTTTGTTTCTATTACTGGTACAAATCTTGTTAATATGCATGCCATTCTCTGTTGCTGGTACAAATTATGTACTTTGCTAGTGCAATATTTGTTAATAATTCCCCCTTCCTACTGTAACTTGCAGCAGTCTGACAGTATTCATATTTTCCAGTAACTGCTTTTGTGACTTTGTCCTTTTCAATGTATGCATTTGTTGTTAATTTTGCTAATTGAAGACTATTGCTCTTAAAGATGTTTAAAGCTGAAAATATCATACAATTTTCCTTTTCTGATGTTTTGTAAGCCAACGTTCACATTTTTTTTTCTCGAAAGTAATATGTGAAAAGGAGTGTTTCACCACATGGATAATGTACTTCAATGAAAGTTCTCCAATGGGTTATTCATCTTTCTTGTTGCAGAAATATGGTTTACACACCAGGTTCTTATCCTATTCTTTGCACTTTTTATGGCTTCACAGGTGCTTGACAGAACATGTTTAAGAACAATTACCTCATGCAATTGCCTAACTGGTAGTTTAATTTTCAGAGGTTTTCAGCACAGAACACATACAGAAGTAGGCATTTACAACAACAGTTGGAATAGGCAATGTTGACTGCTGTGAAATTCCATTTTATTTCTAGTGAATGTACAATACATATAATAGCATACTCATGTTATCACAGTTACAAAAGAAAAAGATAATAGTAACTTTGTTCTAAAGAAAAAGACTTGATAATAGATGAGTATGAGTAGCAAGGTGAAAGCATCTTTGAATTGTACAGATGTCTACAGGTATTTATTATTTTCTTGGTTAAAGTCAAAAGGATACAAAAGAGATTCAGCATTACAACATAAAAGTAATTCAGCATAGAAATGCAGAAGGGTGGCATAAAAAACCTAGATTTTTCATCATTAACTTGTTTAAGGTATATACATTTAAAAGATTTTAACCAAATGCAGGACTGAGAATCAAGGCTTTTTTTCTAACAATACGACAAGGGAATAATTAATATTTATTTAAAGTCACAGTGACTAAGGTCTAACAAACAACAACAACAATATTTATTTATATAACACATTTTCATACAAATTATGTGGATCAAAGTGCTTTACAAGATTAAGAAAGAAAAATATAAAAATAAGATTAGGAAATAATAAGTAACAAAGAATAAAGTAAGGTGCAACTGGGCATTCTACCTAACGTAAATGATCTAAATCAGTCCTTATTATTATTATTATTATTGAGATTTCAACTGTTGATGACATAAAGGCTGAAATCAAGAAATATCATACTGGACCTTTTCACACACTTACTAAGATATTTGAAAAAAATACATATAACTTAAAAACACATGTATTATGTTTAGCTACGATAATGAAAAAAATAAAAAAACAAAACAGCAAGTATGCAGTCTCATGGTCTTATACTTCATGGGAAGTACCTGCTGTAAGCATACCCTATTTTTCCCTTTTATACTCTTTATTATTCACACTTTACCAAATTTTCTTAAATCCCATACTGTCAGCAGTAATCTCCCCACAACCACTAAGTACAAGCACATGCACTTAACAGAACAGTATTCGCAAACAGAATGCAAAACATGGTTACCCCAAAATCCTGCCGACTACACCAAGTATTTTCTTGTATAAAGTACTAAGTTGCCAAATTTTCACCTTTAATACTCATTATAATGTAGACATTTCTAGAATATCTTAAATTCCATGCTCTTAAAACACTGTGAGGTATTGTAGTTCAGCACTTCCTCCTTCCTTCCCCTTTTACATCTAACACCTCAGGCATTAGATAGAGTAAAAGAACAGACAGAAGTTGTTACACATTTAATTATTACTGATAATATGTCCAAATTATAAGGAAGTACAATGTGAGTGTTGTTACAAACCAACTCATACTACCTGATAATGCTAGATGTGTGGCACATAAATGTTTAGTTCCACTTATTTATTTCTGGTCAGCTCTCTTCAGGTCATCATCTGGTCTGCTCTCTTCAGGAAGGAAAAATGGCAGAGAACGTGCCTTTAAATAAAGTGTTCACAAACTAATCCTCACACATTTGGAGTTGACTTTGTTGGCCTTTTCTGTTTTTCCACCCATACTGGCTGACTGCCATCAACCTTTGCCAGTATAAATTGTCATTACTACCATTGGGCACTAAATGTCTTCCTGAACAACAGGAGAAACATCATTGTTACACAACCCCAGTCATTCCCCTGTAGCCCACCTCTAGGTTTGTTTAATCACAATTTTAATACCTGATGTGCTAAACCTCATTTTAGAATCGATCCACTGGTCCTGTGCTTGTTCTACTGCTGAGAACTACTGCAGGGTTTAGACTACACTTAACCACTGGAGTTCATCTGACTTGTACTGCACCAGCTGCACCTGGTTATTTGAAAAGTACTCTAATTGCTCAGTACATATTTATTCCTTCTAATAATATTATTTATATTAATTACCCTATGCAATACCAAAAATCTACACTTTATGAGATCAAAACTGCTGCACTTACTTTTGGTTTTCTTAACAGGTTTACATAGTTTCCATCTCTTAAAATGCTAACTTGCTGCTATGTCCCTGTGCTTGAATTCCTGAAATTCCTAACTTACTTTCTTAAATCTATATCTATTATGGTGCTACTTGTGGATTTGTTACTCATTTTTAATACCAGTGGGTGTCTCATTGGTTCTTATTCATGTCTTTGTCCTTAGTCTTTGTTCTTTGTTCTTTGTCTTCAATCTTTGTTATTATTCATTTTCTTTGTTTCTTTGTGTTTGTTTCATTCTGTGGGCAAGTCTGCAAAATGGAAGGTGACAAAGCAGGTTATGTCCATCTCATCTTCTTGGTTGTCAATCTGGTGCCAACACTCAAACTTCCGTGCAGTCATTAGAACAGCTTTCACTTGTGCCACTCTGCTCCAGTATTTTAATTGTAACCCAGTCTCCTGCATGTACTTTACTCTGTCTGCAGTAGAAATAACAGTAAAGGTCAGAAAAAGAAAAGAAAAAGTTAAAATAACTATATTTTCTCTTTCCTTCATTTTACTTCTCTCCTTATTAATTTTAGTAACTTTTACAAACTGCTTTTTGGTAGCCCATTTCAATTCTCGATTTTTGCTCTGCACATGTACCTTACTTTCTATCAATGGAATAATTAATTTATCTTCCCAAGGTCACTGGAAAAAATTCAAAGGAAACACCCTTGCTCTTTATCTTTCCTTTTGCTCACACTTGCACTCACACTCTTTATTTGAGCTCTCCTCTGTCTCAGATAAGTCACTTGCCTATGTTTTAGGGTTTCTACTAACATTTACTATAGGTGGCATACACTCAGAGCTGGTACTGGGATTTTTGCTGCTCTAGGCAAAGTTGTACATAGTGGCCTACCACCCCCTTTGCTTTGAGTGGAATTATCATTGCCAGACCTGTACATTGAGACCTGAGGACAGCATAGAATTTAGGACCTCAAATTCACAATTTGAGAATGTTGAGTTATAGCATCTGTTTACACGACTGTCTTAGAAAAATATGCTCTTGAGGAGTGCCATTTCAGAAAATAAGTAGGAATCGGGCTGTATTAGTAGTCTTTTTTTATTGCTTTTAATGTTTGTTTAAAAAAAGTAAGAATGAAACGCTTATGCTATAGCTAAAACTATGGTGTAATTTCTGTAGATATCGATTTAAACCACCAGCTAAACGTGTGCCTTTTGATGATGGTTACATTATACATACAGTATATCTATATATATTACATATATTTAATGTTTTATTTTTTAAACTAAGACATTACCGTAACATATACACATCATTTAAATTAATAAAATAAATTGAAAACTTAGCATAATGACAACATTAAGTGAAATTGAGGAAAAATGATTATCTTTAAATAGGAATCTTTACCCACAATTCCTATTTACTGTATGCTTGTGTATGTAAATAATGCAATCAACCTATTCAAAGAAATGCACAACTGCTTTAGTGTACCCAGAGCGAATCTCACAAATGGTGGTGAGCAACAGAGGATGCCATTTTCTAAGTTTTAACACAAATTTTAATGTATGCACATTTGGGAGATGATCATAGTTTGGGTTAAATCAGCTTCTAGCAATTCACTCAAGAGCTACTGTCCTTTTGCCGATTTGATCGTTTAATTTTATGTCACCATGTCTGTCTCTTTTATGTTACAGTTTGAGGATTATTACTATTGGCATCATCATCATCATAGTTGTTGTTGTTTGTGTTATTGTTGGACTGTGATAGGTCATCAGACGTTAAGACCAGACATGACTAGTATGTGAAAATAATATAAAACAATACAATCAAACATTTGTTTTGAGTCTGAGTGTTCATAGGCCTGTATTGTTTAAAAACAATGTTGTGTCGCCCAGGGCCGTTTCTGGGAAACAGATTGTGTTGTGCATAGTGTAAAATAGTGCAGGAGCTGCTGAGTTGCATCATTATAAACATTTCTTTGTGTTCCAGTGAAGACAAATATTTCTAAACAAAATAAGATATGAATTTCTACATGGGTTACAGTAATGCACCCTGACCATTAGTGGATGCCCTAGGTACGTGTCTAGACCGCCTATGCCCAGAAACGGCCCTGTCTACACTCATTTTTTTCCCTGCTTGGTCTGCTTTCTACTTTAGCGTTGGCTATTTCATATGTTACTACCTCACATTTTCTTGGCAATTGTTGCAGCGTTAGACATTAAATATTCACCAATCAAACTCCACAACTATTCACTATCTACCTCTTTCCTATTTTCTTCCTTACACTGCTCTTCCTTATTACCAATAATACATGCAAATAACCCTCTTATAACAGCAGCTGTCTTTTTTTACACCTGATTTACCTATTGGTAACTTCAATTCTTCAAGATCCCTTCCATTCTCTGGCAAGCCCAGCTCAGCTTTTGTTTTCAATACCTGCATGTCAAATTTCCATTCCTTAGCTTTAGCCTGCTTGTGCCCACCAGACCACTGAAAGATAGTTTACTTCAATATACATTTAGATATATCTGAGTCCATAATGCAAATCTGAAATAACTTGCCAAATTCAGTATGAGTTGGCCTACCTTTGAACCTTTAAACCTCTAAACACACATCGTTCAAGCACTGATTATTACTAATTCCTACACTGCCAGTAAATTTTTAATACTTCACACAGGACTCATTAAGATTCCATCCATACAGGTACATATGGATGATGACTATATTGCCTGTCACTCCACAATACTTCACTCAGTCACTAATTAGCTGCAGTGTGAAAAATATATGTGTGTCCCTGAGACTCATACAGTCTCAACTCCCTTTAGTCATATGTCTCTTACTAACCAAAAGTGTCTTATTTGTACCATTCTGTTCTCTACTGAAAATGTCTAAACCTGCTAAACCCTGTGGGCAGGAAAGCAGCAATCTTCACACTAGGTGCCCTATAGTCAACTAAAAACATTTGTTACGTAAAGATTAACACACAGATACACACAGAGATCCAATTCACACAACTACTCCCTACCATATTGGGACTCACTAGCTTTTGTATGAACAATTTAGGGTGTTTGTGAAACACATGAGTTCATAAGCTTTGGTTATAGGCCACTTATTACCAAAACTATTTTACTACAATACTGTTCTCTTTTAGAAACTTGGTTCCTCAAAATGCTAAACCCTGTGGAGAAGAAATCAGTAATCTCCCCACAACGTTTGCCCTATAACCACTAAATACAAGCACATGCACACACACTCATCAGAAAAGTATTTGTAAACAGGGTGCAAAAAATGGTTACCCCAAAATCCTGCTGAATACACCAAGTATTTTGTTGTATAAAGTACTAAGTAACCATATTTTCCCATTTTATACTCATTATAATGTAGAGTTTTTCAGAATTTCTTAAATCCCATATTCTTAACACTAGAATTACCAGAGCCTATGAAAAAACTCGTAAATCCGTCCCACCCTTAATCGCTTCTTAAAATCGTTCACAGCTCTCCACCAGCGTCTTTTGTCATCTAAATGTGCTGATAAAAATCAGGCTGCAAGCAGCCGGCTATTCCATCACCCCACCGATTTAGAACGTGCACAAACTTCTCCCAGTTCACGCCTTGATTGATTTTCTGGGAGTGAAGTGGAGTTTTAGAGTGGAAATAATAGATCGTTGTTTGGAACACACGCATTTCATGTCTGTTCCGTTTCTACAGTAATCTGTGTAAACACATTGTTAAAACAGAAACGTTTTTTATATTCTACTAGTAGATGACAAAATGTAGGCATAAACTATATAATGTATGAAGCCTGAAGTATCAAACAAATACTTTCACAAAAGCTACAAATCTAACACAACAATTGTGCTTTTATTTAAAAATATAACTGCAGAAACAAAAAGCCGCCTTAACATGCGACATTGACACCCATTTATTATGACTGCCTCTGTTGTGCAATAGAATCAGCTGCCGACTGGAAATCAAAAGGTCACGAGTTCGATCCTACACCCCTTCATTTTGAGAAGTAAACTGCTCTTAGTCTTACTATTTTAGAATAAAAACATACATTTGATTTCAGTCTGTAACGACTGGTGTAATTTATGATACTTGTAAAGGTTAGCTTTGTTTTTTTTTTTTAGTCAGTTTTATTATCCCAGCCACGTTCACGAGCCCAAACACACCCCACCCCTGCAGTTGATACTGCTGTTTTCACATAGACGCGCTATAACAGAGGTAAACTCAGCTCCCTTCTACATCGGAGCACGAATGCACATACCATTGCTTGCATACTAAAGTGTCAGCAGGCACTTTTCATGGCATTACACACATTTTTGAGCATGCCCTCTGCACACTACTTGTGACTTTAGGCTTTAGGAAGTAAGTAAATAAATAAAGGTAAAATGTGTCATAAAATGATTTCTTCAAAATGTTATTTATTTGGCACGGACATGCTCAAAAAATACATGTGTAATGCCACTAAAAGTGCATGCAGACATGTCTGTGCCAAATAAGTAACATTCAACGTTTTGAAGAAATCATTTTATGATGCAATATACCTTTATTTATTTACTTACTTCCTAAAGCCTTACACCGGCTGTTACAGACTGAAATCAAATGTATGTTATTATTCTAAAATAGTAAGACTAAGAACAGTTTACTTCTTAAAACAGAGTGGTGCAGGATCAAACTCACAACCTTTTGATTCCCAGTTGGCAGCTGATTCTATTGCGCCACAGAGGCAGTCATAATAAATGGGTGTCAATGTTGCATGTTAAGGCGGCTTTTTGTTTCTGCAGTTATATTTTTAAGTAAAAGCGAAATTGTTGTGTTAGATTTGTAGCTTTTGTGAAAGTATTTGTTTGATACTTCAGGCTTCATACATTATATAGTTTATGCCTACATTTTGTCATCTACTAGTAGAATATAAAAAACGTTTCTGTTTTAACAATTTGTTTACACAGATTACGGTAGAAACAGAACAGACATGAAATGCGTGTACTCCAAACAACGATCTATTATTTCCACTCTAAAACTCCACTTCACTCCCAGAAAATCAATCAAGGCGTGAGCTGGGAAAAGTTTGCGCACATTCTAAGTCGGTGAGGGGATGGAATAGCCGGCTGCTTGCAGCCTGATTTTTATCAGCATATTTAAATGACAAAAGACGCTGGTGGAGAGCTGTGAACGATTTTAAGAAGTGATTTAAGGTAGGACGGATTTACGAGTTTTTTCGTAGGCTCTGGTAATTCTAGTGTTAAGACACTGTCAGGTACTGTAGTTCAGCACTCGCCAAACCTCCCATCTTTTACATCAATAACCTCAGATGATTAGATAGAATAAAAGAAGGGGTAAGAGTTTAGTTACTCATTTCATTGTGTCATTTAAAATATGTTAAAATTATAAGGAAACAGAGTGCAATGTAAGTGTTGGGGCAAACCAAAGCATACAACCTGATAATGTTAGATGTATAGTTTCAGGTGACACATAAACTTGTAGTTACATTCAGATCATTTCTCAGCTCACTCATGGTCAACTAATTTCTTATGAGCTCTGTTCAGATCATCATCTGGGGCCTCATGCATAACGCTGTGCGTAGAATTCACACTACAACATTGTGTATGGACAGAACCGGTAATGTGCGTACGCACAAAAAGATCCAGATTCATAAATCTGTGCATTCGGCAACTTCCACATTCTTCTGCGCCTGCTGTCCCACCCAAACTCCTCCCAGAATTACACCTCTTTGAAAATGCAAATCAATATAAATACGCCCTTAAGCTCAGCGTTCTGTGAAAAGACAATGGCAAAAGCATGGGGGAAAATAGAAGAATTTCAGCAAATACCAAGTGGAGGCAAACAAAAATGTACTATTTGTTGGTTTAAACAATGGTAAAAACTACAAAAGGAACTTGATCGAGTGACAGGGTGTTGGAGAAACTCGAAAGCTTAAGTTTACAAAGTCGCACAGTGCCCAAAATAAAAAAGACGTTGTCAGATATCAAAGTCGTCGTGAAAAGGCGAGTCGTAGCCCACGGTCTGAGTGTTATATGAAAGCTTATTAGAGTGCAGAGAAATTTAAAAAAAAAATAGGGACACAGTGGGAAAAAAGCTTGAAATGTCAACTTTAATTTCGAAATTTCCACTTTAATCACGTTGTTTATTTTGTCATTAAAGTAGAACATCATAAACTTCATCTTAAAATTGTTTAAATTACTAGTTTCTCAAATCCCATTTTAACTAAAGTAGCACATTAAATGCTTTGTTCTGTATGTGTTCTTCTATGTGCTCTGTATGTGTGAATCACTATGTGCTTCTTAAATGGGCTTTCTCTTCCTCCGACAGGACACAGAATCCATTACATTTGTGATATTACAGCTCTCTGAATAATTTAAATACTGACATGTATACTTGATATCATTTTCATGATGATAAGAATTAAAGCATGTTATTAAACATGGGAACATGGTGGCGCATTGATAGTGATGAGCTGCTGCTCTGTCCATAGATTGTTCCTGCATCCCACAAGATGCTTCCTGCGCGACCTTCAATGAAAAAATATATTGCAGCAGTACTGTCTCTTTCAAACTTACTAACCCCCAATTCCTGTCTTTTCTTTTCTTTCTTCAAGTACCCAATCGCCACACAATCAGCTCTGTAATAGTACGTTAAGCTATCTGTAAGCTTAGAACGCTTATTTTTCAAAACTTTTAAGGAACATTGAAATATCTTCGTAGCACATGTTTAATTATTTCATCCATCTAACCATCCAGGATCACACCAGCCCCAGCAAGAATACAATGCAAGGCAGGAACAATCCCTGAACGGAGCGCCAGCTCCTTGCTAGCACTGCGACACCGTGTCCTCAAATGTTTAATTATTAACAATATAGATTATTTAAATGATGTTAACATTATATATGTTGTGGGATAATCAGCCCAGACACAAACAGACTGACACCGGTAGTTCTTAAAAACACACACGTTTATTACAATTTGTCCCCAAAGTCCAAATCACACACACACACAGTGCCTCCAGCACCAGACACCCTTACATGGGCCTTTTAACGTCCGTGGGCGGCCTTTCTTCATCTTCTCGCTGGAGCTTCGCCCACCTCCAGCTCCAGACTCTCGCTTCCTGACTGTAGGAAGGCAGCCCCCTTTATAGTCACCCAGACGTGCTCCAGGTGCTCGCTGACATTCTTCCGGCGGCACTCCGGGTGTTGCTGGAAGGTCCTTCCTCCACCTTCCCAGGTGTGGCGGAAGTGTTGATCTCCCGGGCTTTATGAGGCTTGGGACGCCCCCTGGCGGTAGCCACGGGCCCCCACGGGATTGAGCCTCCCTGTTGCTTCCCCGTGGTTCCCTTGCTATCCAGGGCGGTTGCCCCCTAATGGCCCGGGGGACGTATAGATCTCCTTCCAGGCGTCACAACTGGGTCTGCCCCCCTGCCTCCTGCCACACTGTATAATGTAATAAACATATTTTGCTGCATTTCATCTTAAAAATTATATCATCATCATATGTAAATATACGCTTTATAAAGTGGTTTAAGTTGTGCAATATTATAACTGTATCGCAAGTTTACAGTGAGGTAATTGTACTAGTAAGTTCAAACAGTTCTACAAGGAGCACTTGATGGACTGATTGAGTGTGTTTATAGTTCTTGGGATGAAACTGTTTCTGAACCACGAGGTCTGTACAGGAAAGGCTCTGAAGCGATTGCTGTATGAGAGCAGTTCAAATAGTGCATGGCTGAGGCAGCGTGTGCTTGATGCTGTATCCTGATAATTCTCTTTCCGATCATCTGCTGTAGAACTGTGATTCCAGTTAGATATAGTGATATAAATACTCCGAGTGGTGCACTGAGAGTAATATGGAAAAAGATGATCCGCTGTGGCAACCCCTAACGGGAGCAGCTGAAAGAAGAAGAAGAAGGTGCAGTGAGAGTAACAACGCTAAAGCAGCTGTGGTATTTGGAATAGTTTGGCTATTCTGTGGAACATTATATTTTTAGAGGTTAATTTCAATCAGATGCCTTAAACTAATAAACAATATGCGGTTAATTTCAGTGTATTTGATAAAGCTACGTCAGGGATGTGGATCTAAAAAAGAAAGGGAAACCACACTAGAACAAAAGCACTGCTTTGACACTGGGTGCCACAAGTTTGTAAAACCGAGTGGAGAACTTGTATACGCCAGAGTTTGAGCTACTGTGAAAATGTGCTTGTCTTTACGCCAAGTTTAGGTTTTATACATTGCGAGCGTGGAAACAGGCGTATACAACATTTTTGTGCATATGCACCTTTTATACATGAGACCCCTGGACTTCTGTTTTCAGGATGGAAAAATGTCAGAGAGAGCTTGCCTTTGTAAGCCTTACTCTTTATTGTCTCTCTGCTGCTCCTGACACATACCCCCGGATACTTATGTAGGCCAGTCACTAATAAGTATTACAAATAAAGACATACAAATATTTCTCAACTTATATGATGGATGTTGCTTATTTTACATTACACCAAATACCTTTGCTTTGATTAGACCAGTAGTCAGTTTGGAGAGATTGCTACCATATTAGCACTAATGGACTTTGTGGTTTTGCCTCATTGTTCTTTCAAGGTCAGCTAAGCTGTATATGGATCTCCTGTAGATACGTCCTCTTAAATGAGTCTACAGTTTTTCTATAAAATCGAGATCCAGATATTTCTGAACACTGCTCATCAAATTTTAAGATGAACTTATTTATTAGAACAATCTAGACGAGAACAGGTCATTCAGCCAAACAAAGCTCGCCAGTCCTATCCACTTATTTCTTCCAAAAAAACATAAAGTTTTGAAAGTCCATAAAGACTTACTGTCTACCATACTACTTCATAGCTTATTCCAAGTTTCTATCGTTCTTTGTGTAAAGAAAAAAATCCTAATGTTTGCGTGAAATTTACCCTTAACAAGTTTCCAACTGTGTACACGTGTTCTTGATGAACTTGTTTTAAAATAACAGTCTCAACCCACTGTATTAATTCCCTTGATAATTTTGAACACTTCAGTCATGGCATCCCTTAATCTTCTTTTGCTTAAACTGTATAGGCTCAGCTCTTTTAATCTTTCCTCTTAATTTAACCCTTGTAGCCCTGGAATCAGCCTCGTTGCTCTTCTCTGGAACTTTTCTAGTGCTGCTATGTCCTTTTTGTAGCCGGGAGACCAAAACTGCACACAGTACTCAAGATGAGGCCTCACCAGTGCATTATAAAGGCTAAACATAACCTCCTTGGACTTGTACTCTACACATCGTGCTATATAACCTAACATTCTCTTTGCCTTCTTAATGGCTTCTGAACACTGTCCGGAAGTTGATAGCTTAGAGTCTACTATGACTCCTAAATCCTTCTCCTAAGGTGTACTCAAACCTAACATTTTTACTTCCTATGTGTAATACTTTAAATTTACTGACATTCAATTTCATCTGCCATAAATCTGCCCAAACCTATATGCTATTCAAGTCCTTCTGTAATGTTATAACTGATTCCAAATCATCTGCCAATACACCTATCTTGGTATCCAAACATAACCAGCTTCTTACTTATATTCCTATCTAAATCATTTATATATATTAAAAATAGCAGCGGCCCTAGCACTGATCCCTGTGGAACACTACTCTTAACATCGGCCAGTTCTGATGAGGTTCCTAGCACAATCACCCTCTGCTTCCTGTGTCTGAGCCATTTCTGCACCCATCTAAAAACATCACCCTGAACTCCCACTTCTTTTAGTTTGATGCCCAACCTCTCATGTGGCACCTTATTAAATGCTTTCTGAAAGTCAAGATAAATAATATCATATGCCCACTTTGATCATATCCTTTTGTTGCCTCCTTGTTGCCTTTTTGTTACCTACCAGTTTGTTAGTAAAACATGACCTCCCTCTTTTGAACCCATGCTGACTGTTCAGGATAATTCCGTTCCTTGTCAGGTGTTGCTCAATCTTTCCCCTTATTTATATCTTAAAGTGACTTTTATCTGGAGTAGGAGACTACAAAAACTAGCAAAACTAGCAAATGAGCATGGGAGAACAATAATCCATTGCTGGGAGCAGTATTCTTACACCTGGCTTGTTTAGCATTACTAATGAAACTAAAATGTATGATTTGGACATGTGGGAAGAAAGCCACACATACTTGGGCAGAAGGTACAGGCTAATTCAACTGGACTATGACATAAGTTGGTGCTTCACTAGCTTCACTAGGCTGCCACAACTGATTGAACATGAAGCTCTTAAGCAAGTGTTAAGTAACAGTAAATTACCTCCTATAATGCTCTACACCAGTGGTTCCCAAAATGATGATGTCCCCAACTGTAACATATACCTTATTCTTATTATTACCTATTCAAAACGTGAACTCCTACTCATGTCGAGGAAGCCCATAATGCCATTATTTTGGTGTAAACAAGCTTCCAAAGAACAAGGAAACAAAGAAGGAAAGGATAGTTGAAGTACTGACAAAGAAATTGTTAAAAAATATATATATAATATGAAGTAATATGAAAATACGGGAAATATGGTTTTGAAAACATAAAATAAGAGACATGATATTCATAAATATAAAATAACTTTAATAGCACCTTTTTCTGTAATATTTTGATCATTTTATATTTTTGTTTTATTGCAAAATTTTATAATCATTGTTACAATTCATATTCATTTAATGGTAAAAATTATTTCTAAGTAGAAAAACCCAAGCTGGTTGTAAAATCATAAATTAAAGGGTTCTTCACCATCCCTTCTATGTTTATATAAATATATAAATGTCTCTGTAAAAAATAAAAACTATTTGTTTATTTTTTTCTATAATTTTTAACAGTGAATTTATGCTTTTTAATTTTATACATTAACATACCTAAATTCTTGAATTGCCCCCTTAAAAAATCAAATTGCCCCCCAGTGGATCATGCGCCCCACGTTGGGAATCACCGCTCTACACAGTTAACATATAACTTCATCATAAAGATTAATATTACACCTAAAGCAGGGTTGAAGAATCTGCTATATTACAAAGAGTTAAGTCTAAACTATTTCATTTTTGTCTACTTACAGAGGTATGCATACATGATTTACACCTATATAACCTTAACTACTTTCAATAAGTGCAAGGATGAGCTTAAGCAATTTCTTTCTCAATACTTTATGTAGCTTACTGTTCAAAACATAATTAAATTTATACTTAAACTTCATCTGAATAAACTGTTTTTATACATATACCATTTCACTGTACGCTTGTGATTTTATAAAAACGGTCCTTAATTTCATTAAGTGTTCCTAATGCATGTATAATGCACACATTGGAACTAAGCCATAATATTCTAAATGGGCACTGTGTTTCTGTCAGTAATGTTTCCATTTTTGTGTCTTAAAGGTAATGGCTAAAGCATTATTTTAAGGAATGTTTAATCATTTCAACTCTTTCCTTTAGCAAATATCTTCAACAAGCAATTTTACAGAGAAGACGGATAGTACCAAGCAAACTCCAGGAGTTTCTTTTACACTATTGCCTCTCATAACAATCTTAATCTACTATATTAAAGCAGATCGATTGCAACTGCTGCCTGGTCTGACATCATCAGCATATCCCTGCAGGTTGCTAAATCCTCCAGTTATCCAGTCAAAACATTTTTCAGTGTAACAAAGTTTTTAACTCACAGAACAATTCCATAAATTAAAATAATTACTTGTTTGATTTAGACGTTTAAGGATTTTTAATGGTGTGAGCATATCAGCAGATGTTCATCTGTACATGTATTAGAAGTGTTTCATTAACAAATAATACCAATGTTTTTTGTGGAAATGCAAATATTTGGCTGTGAGATTTTCATTGCTGCTGAATAAAAAGAA
This sequence comes from Polypterus senegalus, assembly GCF_016835505.1. Lineage (NCBI taxonomy): Eukaryota > Metazoa > Chordata > Cladistia > Polypteriformes > Polypteridae > Polypterus > Polypterus senegalus. The sequence continues at coordinate 65,475,553 of NC_053166.1, forward strand.
ACCTCCAACAGTAATATAAAAAGTAAACCCAAAAACTGATCAACAATGATGATTGTAGTTTTAATCTGTGTTTATATGTGTATTTCTGCCTAGTTTGGAGGTTGTAATGATGAGGATTTAATTTTTGTTACTATTTTCTCAAGTAAACTTTCATTTAATGTCTTGGTTTTCTTTATTTATGTGACTTTTTTGAGGGGCCGGTGACACTACAATATAAATGTGGGGCAGTTTGCACATGACTTTTTCCCCTTGGTGGATGAAAAAACCTTTTAGTCTTCATCGTGATAGCTCTATTTCCAAGTATGGCCTAACATAAGGAATTTAATATTTTAGTTATCACCATCTTCTGAATGTGAGTTTCTACTTTTGTTTTGCCCTTTGATTCTGGTCACCCATTCTTATTTTGGCTTTTCCACTTTACTGATCCTTGTTTGTCTTTTTGATGATTTCTCACTCATCCCCTGGGTCATCTATTGTGCTCACAATAATCCTCAGCATTCAGCTTGTCACAATATGTATGTGTTTTTAATTCATTAAAATTTCTGAAGTTGAAAGGTAGAGCATCTAAGTGCAACAAGCTACAAAAACAATAGGTGACCATATACTTCACTGGCGATTTGTGCCCAGGATATAAATTAGGCACACTAAAAACTGACACCATGCTGTGCTGCGTCACGTCTGAATACAATGTATGATATTAGCCCTTGGAAGGAATTTAAGATTAAACCCATGAAATACCAGGTTACACGTGCAACCCCTTATAATTAAACTTTTATCGTGTCACATCCCACCTGCTATGAATTCTTCTCTACCTGCTTGCATGAAAATTAATTTAAAATGGCTCATTCAAAATATTGAATTTTCTTTGTGGTTTGAAAGGGACTGCAGTATTTACATCAGCCTCTTTGATTAAGAAGTTATACCTCAAGAGACTAAACGATTGACTAGAGGCTGTTTAGTATGCAGCGTAACCTTCATGATAAAAAAAACCCAGAATGCTTCTTCTTTTATTGTTTCAGACAGATAACATAGTAAATTAGCTCATTGTAACATATTATATCTCTAGTTAAATCCTGCAAATGCAAGGGCAGAGATAGCGCTGGTGGCAACACTTCATAAAGGGTTGTTTATCATTCTCGGTAAATTAAAGAAATTGCTGCATGTGGTGTACTGTGTGAATGCTTGGGAATGCAGCTTTTAATCTGATTGCCAGTAAAGTAGTTATACCATCAGTCAGGCAGAACCTTGTTGTGAACAATGGGGTCATGTAAACGATGGAAGCGTTAATGTGCTAATGTCAAGGGAGAAAAGAAGGTCAAAGAAATCTCTGCCATAGAAGGAGTCTCATCTTCCCTAATAAATCACACCAGAGGTGTCCTGTGCTTCTATAGAATGTGGAATCTCTATTTACTTATATTACACAAAGCTTACATGACAAAATGTAATAATTTAGAGTTGTGAATATTGTGTAACATATTAGAAAGTGAACACACACAATTGTACTTGCATTTGTTAAAATAAAAAATATAGATGCAAAATAAATAAATGTTATTATTTTTTCCCCTCCATTCATTATTTGTAAACTCGTTTAAAAGAACTTTGTCTCACAATTCTTTTCTTTGCACATGCACCCGGCAGCCACAAGTATAATATGGTGGAAGCCTAAACAAATGTATTTCCTGAGGCAATTACACAGGTGTTTGTATTATTCCTTGTTGAACTAATCTGTCTCAGTGTTTCCAAAATCGTTAAATGTATGTTGATGACCTGAATGTACAGTAGTAAACTCAGCAGCATAACCTTGGGAGACACAGGCTCCAAGCCTGTTTTCGGATTCATGACGATTTTAAGGTTTTTTGGGCAGTTTAATGATGTAGGAGCATTTTGCCAAATAAGAAATCCAGAAGTGGACTCTGCCTTAACCAAGTTACTCACCTTACCTAAGTGTTGTGCACACATGTACTTTACAGTGGTGTGAAAAACTATTTGCCCCGTTCCTGATTTCTTATTCTTTTGCATGTTTGTCACACAAAATGTTTCTGATCATCAAACACATTTAACCATTAGTCAAATATAACACAAGTAAACACAAAATGCAGTTTTTAAATGATGGTTTTTATTATTTAGGGAGAAAAAATCCAAACCTACATGGCCCTGTGTGAAAAGTAATTGCCCCTTGTTAAAAATAACCTAACTGTGGTGTATCACACCTGAGTACAATTTCCGTAGCCACCCCCAGGCCTGATTACTGCCACACCTGTTTCAATCAAGAAATCACTTCAATAGGAGCTGCCTGACACAGAGAAGTAGACCAAAAGCACCTCAAAAGCTAGACATCATGCCAAGATCCAAAGAAATTCAGGAACACATGAGAACAGAAGTAATTGAAATCTATCAGTCTGGTAAAGGTTATAAAGCCATTTCTAAAGCTTTGGGACTCCAGCGAACCACAGTGAGAGCCATTATCCACAAATGGCAAAAACATGGAACAGTGGTGAACCTTCCCAGGAGTGGCCGGCTGACCAAAACTACCCCAAGAGCGCAGAGACGACTCATCCGAGAGGTCAGAAAAGACCCCAGGACAACATCTAAAGAACTGCAGGTCTCACTTGCCTCAATTAAGGTCAGTGTTCACGACTCCACCATAAGAAAGAGACTGGGCAAAAACGGCCTGCATGGCAGATTTCCAAGACGCAAACCACTGTTAAGTAAAAAGAACATTAGGGCTTGTCTCAATTTTGCTAAGAAACATCTCGATGATTGCCAAGACTTTTGGGAAAATATCTTGTGGACTGATGAGACAAAAGTTCAACTTTTTGGAAGGCAAATGTCCCGTTACATCTGCCGTAAAAGGAACACAGCATTTCAGAAAAAGAACATCATACCAACAGTAAAATATGGTGGTGGTAGTGTGATGGTCTGGGGTTGTTCTGCTGCTTCAGGACCTGGAAGGCTTGCTGTGATAGATGGAACCATGAATTCTACTGTCTACCAAAAAATCCTGAAGGAGAATGTCTGGCCATCTGTTCGTCAACTCAAGCTGAAGCGATCTTGGGTGCTGCAACAGGACAATGACCCAAAACACACCAGCAAATCCACCTCTGAATGGCTGAAGAAAAACAAAAAGAAGACTTTGGAGTGGCCTAGTCAAAGTCCTGACCTGAATCCAATTGAGATGCTATGGCATGACCTTAAAAAAGCGGTTCATGCTAGAAAACCCTCAAATAAAGCTGAATTACAACAATTCTGCAAAGATGAGTGGGCCAAAATTCCTCCAGAGCGCTGTAAAAGACTCATTGCAAGTTATCGCAAACGCTTGATTGCAGTTATTGCTGCTAAGGGTGGCCCAATCAGTTATTAGGTTCAGGAGGCAATTACTTTTTCACACAGGGCCATGTAGGTTTGGATTTTTTTTCTCCCTAAATAATAAAAACCATCATTTAAAAACTGCATTTTGTGTTTACTTGTGTTATATTTGACTAATGGTTAAATGTGTTTGATGATCAGAAACATTTTGTGTGACAAACATGCAAAAGAATAAGAAATCAGGAAGGGGGCAAATAGTTTTTCACACCACTGTATATATATATATATATATATACCAAAGAAATTATGATCCACATAATCCACTTTCCAGTGCCAATGTCTAATATTTTTGCATCTACTTTATTTTTGCCTGTCACCTGTCAACACATCCAACCCTCATCTTTCACCATTTGGTTGGTGAGCCCACAATACATCACATAAGTACCTTTATTAGAATAACCTCAACTGGGCAATATGGGTCATCTGGCCAAAAGAAGCTTACCACCAAGGTAAACCTCTTGGCGTCGTATCAGGAGTTGGTTCTGATATTGTCTTATGTGTTATTAATGAATTGTTATTTGTCTTGGCACTTCCCTTAGACCAAATTGACATTGGGGAAGCCTGTTAGAGCAAACATTTGCACACAGCATAGTTTTACTTTACGGGGCGCACAACTATCACCAAATCGCTAAAACAGTACTTTGTGCCATGTGAAATTTTTTTCAATTTCACCAGAAAAGAAAGGAAAAGAGTTGAATCTTACTGGAAGGTCTGAGACAAAATTTGAACCTGAAATTTATGTACCTTGTTACAAATGTACATAAAATAAATTAATGTTTCCCAATGGGCACATAGACCCATATAATCCTCCCATTCCTTCTGACTTTCTCTGTACTTCTCCATCAACAATCTTAAAGCAAACATTGCATCTGTAGTACTTGTTCCTGGCATGAAACCATATTGCTGCTCACAGATCACCACATCTCCTCTCAGCTAGCATATTCAGCATTGTAACTACTCTGTGTATTTCAAACTGCAGTGTTTCAACATTAATCAATGAAGGGCTGAATCAATGAATCAATCTTAATTTTGTACAAAGTGCCTTTCACTAAGATTATCGTTACAAAGTATTTGACAAAGCACAGTTAAAAGAGAGAAAAAGCCTCCCAGAAACTGAGCATCTGCTTTCAAAGGCTTACTGGTTATTTTAAGTAGTCCCATATATTGGTGCAGTATTGAAACACAGTAACTTTAAGTATAAGTATTAACTAAATGTGACATAGTCATGAAGTGATAGGTCAGCATGATAGGGAGTGAGCATCTTTATTTTAGGACTACCCCCTACTTTTTAATTTTAAATCAGTATTTATGCCCTGGGAATTTTGATTTGCATGTATCGCTTTATTATTGTTGCTTGCAGTATCACATACTTTTTGTTTGCTGATTAAATGCACTCAAACTTACAGTATATGCATGAGAGAACAAGCATATAGGCATCTGCTTGGAGAAGGCCCATGTGGTTAAACTGTGCACATTAGGAAACAATGACTTTTCATGAAGCCTTTAGCAGTTGAAAAATCAAGGAAGAAAATAAAGACAAATAATTTTTATGTTTTTGTCACTATGTGTGAACAAATTAAGGTAAATATTGAACAGGCATTCTGCATTACCATATTTAGAAATTAATTGTAGCTATTTCAAATGTATGTGAAATAACTGTGAGTAAGTCTGTTCTATTTCAAAATATCTCAAATGCTTTTCAATGTATATCAAAACAAAATTAATTCATTTTGAATATCGTGGAAAATACAAGTGAAAATGTCCAGTTGTCTGAATGGATTTGTCTTGTTGAGATATTTAAATATGGGCAAGACATGAATTGAAGTTCAAGATTACTGTCATGTGTACACAACACAATAGGATTCTTACTTACAAGCCATCATCAGACTAATGACTGTAGTATAATAGAAACACCAGACAATTAACACAACAAGAACTATTAATACAACATTGTACATTAAATTGTACATAAAAAACATATATCAAGTATGCTCAAGCAGTTTTCAGTATAAGCAGTTGATAAGTGGACAATAAAATATGAATCTAGTGGTGTCAGTGCCAACTGTCCAGTAATGTTTGCCTTTCTACAACGGTGCTGGATGTCTATGTCCTGAACAGAAGGGAACTGTTTAATTTTAGATGCCAATAAGTCTTTTTGAGCTATCCTGAAATGGACAGGATTTTCATTATAGTTTTAGCTATCTGAAGGTCCTTAAGATTAAGACTTCTCTTTTGGCTCAGCAGAACTACCTCACTTCCAGTCTCATCCCGATGACTTCAGTTCTGTCCCTACGCTTCTGACGTTATCTCCAGCTGCTGCATTCAGCCTCACATCCGTTTAATTTCCTCCCTGTTAATTGTACTTCTGTAAGTGTGTTTTGTTTTGTCAAACGTCTGTTTTGTTCTACTTTGAACCTCATTTGAACAACTGGACCTTAAATCCAGTATATGGGGATGCTCCCTCTTAATCTGTGTCTTTGTTTTTGTTATTTATCACAGATTGGCGTAGTCGGACGGATTGATTGTTCGGAAAGATGATGGAAGAACAAGACCTCAACACAGTGCTTGGGACCATTCTGATACAATTACAAACTATCAGACTACAGCTGGGAGAGACCCAAACACAGCTGGCGGAAACAGAAGTCCGACTCATGGTCGCGGAAGCGGTAAAGCCAGAGGCCACTCAACCTCCACCTCCTCTGTTAGTAGTATTAGTGGAGGGGGATGATACTACTGCGTGCAATCTTTGGCCAAGGTTGGAGAGGGCAAACATATTTGCGTGTCCGGCACAGCACAGAGCCTCCAGGTAAACCAATGGTCGTCCCCACTGTTTTAAGTGTGGGGAGTTGAGACACATCATTACCGCATGTCCACTCTTCACGGAGTCAATTGACTGTACATGAGCAAATGGAGAGAGGTATTGTGCTTAGTCCAACCCCCTTTCTCTTACTAACACTGGAGTGGTACTAGTAAATGGACATCGGGTGGTCACTGTTTTGTCTTGGTAGAGTACTATTTTACTCTACTATCCACTATTGTATTATTAATATGTTAATATATATTAATAATGTAGCCTTTGTCAGAATGCCTCAGATCTCACAGACTTACCACTTTTTATAAGGTATTACAGTATATAACTTCTCCCCACCTTATCTTCTACATCTATAACCTCAGGCAATTAGGTGTAGCAAAAGCCAAGCAGGAGTTAAGTTACACATAAAATAATGTATTATTGATCTTCTTCTTCTTCTTTCAGCTGCTCCCGTTAGGGGCTGCCACAGCGGATCATCTTCTTCCATATTTTTCTGTCCTCTGCATCTTGTTCTGTTACATCCATCACCTGCATGTCCTCTCTCACCACATCCATAAAGCTCTGCTTAGGCCTTCCTCTTTTCCTCCTCCCTCATTCATAAATAATAACAATATGCAAAGTACATTTGAATATTGGCAACCATACAAATGATAAATGGTGATGTGTAGTTTCAGGCGTCACACAGACTTGTTAGTTACTTAACAAGTTACTTAAAATGTCTCTAGTTAATGCATCATTTTGTGGTCAGCTTTCTTCTGAACAGGCCGCATGCCTGTCTCAATATGGCTGCTGAGCTGTGCTCTTCATTGTGTTGTCTTTTTCAGTTTATGCCTCAGTTTGGTAAGATGGAGAGTGGGGTTAAGCAAGCAAATTTATAAATTCTCTGTCCAACCCCTAGAGCCAATAGGATGTCATGGTACTTAAAGGCTTCTGATACAAGCCAGTTCCAAACAGCCATACTTCAGACAAATGGGGGAATAGAACATCGTCACACCTGCCACCCCCCTGAAATCATTTGTTGAACTAAAGTTTAGCAGTTAGGCAGCCTGGCTTTCCTATGGGGGTTGAGAGACGTAAGAGAAACATTAGCCAAACTTTTTTAAGGCACTTCCCCCCAACTCTGTCGTAAAATTCAAAGAGACCCATTCCTAAAAGGCAGGGTTAAACATGAATGCTTCTCACTGATGTAACACTAATATTGCATTGCTTTGCCTAAATTACAAATAAAGACAAAATATTTATCAACTTGTATGTAAAATCTCACATCACAACCGTCACTATGTTCGATTCCGGGAGTAATATGTCTGGTGTTGCTCGCCGCTTTGTCCTGCCGCGACAGTTTAAAAAGTCTATGACTAGTTTAACATGTATATATGGAGAGACCAGATATAAATCAGCCAAATGTGTCATCACCTGCGAAGGTACATCAAAAACTCACGGTGTTGCCTAACCATCCTTTCCCGGCAATTTTGGGGCGAGACTAGTCTAATACTAAACACAGCAAGGAAATAACCACTCCTATTGACAAATTGGGCCTTATCATGGACGGGGATTCTCCGGGCTTGGCTATCCCCACAGCATGTAACCCTACAGAGCAAGGTGACGTCACCGAGCAAAGTGACAGGGAGAACAGTTCCAAAGCTGACCTGGAAATGGGCACACTCCTTAGGGAGGTCAGGAGATTGAAACCCTACCCCTTCAGGTCACTGACAATCCTCTAATGACCTTACAGGTTCAATTTAAATGTACTCCTTTGTTCTTTAAAAGGGAACACGGAAAGATTATTTCCTATAATTCACTAGAAATGTGATAGTGTCAGTTGCTGGGCAACCCATACAGAATCCTATTCCACAAGCCCCCACTTTTAAAAAAATATTAAAAAACAATTTGATAGATCAAGTAGCAGAACACAAGGGAGAGGTGAGGTCACTGCTGCTAGTACCCCAAGCCTACTGGTGGGAGGTTTGTGAACTAGCACACACCCATTTCCTAGGCGTCCATCAAAGGGCCCATAAACTGCTGGAAAGGATTAAGCTCTGATTCTTCAAGCCAGGAATAAATGAGGCGGTCCGTGGATTTTGTACATCCTGCCCAGAGTGTCAGCTTCGTCAGATTCCCCAGAGGGACCATGCTCCTCTTATTCCTGTTCCTTTAATAGACATCCCATTTGAACAAATCTGCTTCAGTCTCGTTGGTCCCCTGGAACCCTCGGCGAAAGATCATAAGAATATGCTTGTCATAGTAGATTATGCTACTTGTTATCCAGAGGCCATTCCCATGTGCACAGTTAATTCGAAAAACATCGCTCGGTAACTTTTAGGGGTTTTTGCAAGAGTAGGAATCCCAAAGGAAGTTCTTATGGACTAGGGAACTCCTTTCACCTTGGAGACATTCACGGAGGTTGGCAAGCTACTCTGAATTAAGCATTTTAACACTAGAATTACCAGTGAATATGAGAAAACTCGTAAATCCGGCCCACCTTAAATCCATTCGCACCTCTCCATCAGCGTCTTTGTCCTGTAAATGTGGCGATTAAGACAAGCAGCAAGCAGCCGGCTATTCCATCCCCACCGTCGCAGAACGTCCACTAAGTTCTCCCAGCTCGTGCCTTGTTTGTTTATCTGCGAGTGAGTGAACTGCTGGAGTTTTAGAGTGGAAATAATATATCGTTATTTGGAACACATGCATTTCATGTGTGTTCCGTTTCTACAGTAATCTGTGTAAACACATTGTTAAAACAGAAACTTTTTTATATTTTAGTAATAAATGTTACAAAATGTAGGCATAAACTATAGAATGTGTCAAGCCTGAAGTCCAAAGATCAAATAAACACTTTCAGAAAAGGTTCAAGGATGATACAACAGCTTCTGTGGCGTAGCGGTAAGATTTGCCAACTTATAATCAAGAGTCCCCGGTTTGATCCCCACTGCCTCCTATATTTGCCGTTTTCAGTAGTGAGCTGCTCTTATTGTTAATATTATACAGTACACACATACATTTGGTTTGTGTCTGTAACAGACCGTGTACATTTATAGTACTCTACTTGTAAAAGTTACCTTTTTTTCACTTTTATTCTCTCACTCAGGGATCTGACACTGTTAGTTTTTACTTGAAACTGGGAATAACTGTAGATGTGAGTAGTGTTTTGAGGCAATGGAACAGGACATTCTCTGATCTGGCGGGATAAAAGCTGACACACAAACGCTGATGAATCTGCCTTCTTCGTATCTTACCGTCACTTTATTTTTTTTATTCAGTTTTATTGAGTGTTATAGCTCACGCAGAATTAGTATGCACCTTATGGTTTATGATGTCAAAAAAACCCAAAAGAAAACATAGACGTAGGTATATATAATATTTTGAAGAAATCATTTTTTGACATGAATAGTACCAATCAGAAAACATCATTGCACTAATGCAACATTATTTGAAAACGAACAGCATCAGATCGGGTGTGAATTTACGTTGGCGCTGTTACTTAAAGTCAGATCAGGAGAGGCTTATGTTAGAGCGTGATCGTCATTGAGAGAATAAAAGTGAAAAAAGCTAACTTTTACAAGTACCATAAATTTATACCCAATTTCCTATATATTTGTCTTTCTTTTTTTCTCCATGCTGCAAGAACTGTCTTTCCTACATTTACGACGTGTGTACCTGTTGCAATGCGCACACTTTTCTCTATGCTGTGGTTTCTATTACATTGAAGGGGCACCTGACTCTGACTCAGTTTACTTTTCTGGGGAAGCGGCTGTTTTGGAACAGAAGCTTGTCGATGTTGCATCCTCCATTTCTTTTTCCATCGCCTTTTCTAATAAGATGCAACGACGAAGTTCCTCTGCAATATGAGCCATAAACACTCTTCTTTTCACAGTGGCCCTCGTGCTTGCCTTGCACAGTATTTGTGCATTGATCCTGCTTCACTGAATAAGCTCATGCCTTCTGGTGCATGATGTCGACACAGCACGGAGAAAAAAAAAAGAAAGAGACAAAGGGTGAAGACTGCAAAACATTCCTGGAGTATTACAGGTTCCCAAGCAGCACAGTTGCCTTCGTAATTCTTAAATGGAAGATTTTTGTATCAACCATGATTCTTCCTAGAGTTGGCCACTCAGCCAAACTGAACAATTGTTGGAGAAGGGCCTTGGTAAGAGATGTTACCAAGAACGTGATGCTCATTCTGGATGAGCTCCTAAGAACCTGTGTGAAGATGGAAGAAACTTTCAGATGAACAATTATCACTGCAACACTCAACTGGCCTGGTCTTTATGATGAGTGGCCAGACAGAAGTCTCTCATCTCCAAAAGACACATGGAAGCCTGCTTGGAGTTTGCAAAAAAGACCCCTAAAGGACTCTAAGACTATGAGAAACAAGATTCTCTGGTCTGATGAAACCAATATTATTGTCACATCTGAAGGAAACCAGGCACTGCTTATCACCTGTGAAATACTGTTCCAGGCTAAGGGGTTGTTTTTCAGTAGCAGTGACTGGGAAGCTAGTTGAGGGAAAGCTGAATTGAACAAAATACAGAGATATACTTGATGAAAACCTGCTCCACAGTGTTCTTGAACTCAGACTGGTTGAAGGTTCACCTTCCAATAGGACAATGACCCTAAGCACAAGGCAAAGACAACACAGTGACAACTCCAGGAATGTACTTGAGTTGCTCAGCTAGAGCCTGGACTTGAACCTAATCTAAGATCCATAAAGAGACCTGAAAATTGCTGCCCAATGATGGTCTCCATTCCACCTGGAAAAGCTGGAAAGAATCTGCAGAAAAAATGCCAGAAAATTCCAATATCCAGCTACGTAAAGCTTGTCATGTCATGTCCAAGAAGATTCCAGGCCATAGTTGCTGTCTAAGGTACTTCAACTAAGTACTGAGTAAAGGGTCTGAATACTTGTGTCGATGTGATATTTCAGTTTTTTAATTTAAATAAATTTGCAAAAACTTCAAAAATTGTGTTTTCCCTTTGTCATTCTGGGGAACTCAGTGTTGCTTTATGTAGGGAAAAATTAATTAGACTCCTGTGACCCTGTAGTTAAGATATAGCGGGTTGGATGATGGATGGATTTTGGAACAAGGTAGCAACATAACAAAATATGAAAAACATGAACAAGTCTTCAAAATTTCTGAATCCACTGTATAATGTTAGCATGCAGTATCCATACAGAGGGCATAACAAGAGTTTAATTAATGTGCAAGTGAGGTGAAGTTGCTTCACTTACCCCTGCACAACTCCAACACCCTCAAAATACCAATGAGCATATTTTGAAATAAACAAATACATTTTCAAGAAATTAGATTCAATCATAACCAATATGTTTGGAATTCAACACATCCCTGCATTTAAAGGGCGACCCTACAACAACCTAAAGCAGACGGTGGCATGGCTCTATCTAATTTTCAGTTATATTACTGGGTGGAAAATATACAAACTATAAAAACCTGGACACTGACACAGACTGAAGAAGACACACAAGCTTGGTCTGCAATAACAATAAAGTCCTGCAGTAGTTCTTTAGTAAATACAAGTTATCGTCACAATACTAACAACCCAACTCTCCTCTATTCACTCAGAATATGGAACCAATGTAGGAAGCACTTCAAGATAGAGAAGCTTTTATTTGTAGCACCTCTACATGATAACTACCTTTTTCCACCCTCTCAAACTTATAGTTTTTAATGTTTGGAAAATGTACAGGATTAAATCATTTAGAGAATTGTATATAGATAATGTCTTGCAACCTAGTAACAATTACAATTCAAATTTAACTTCCCATCAACACAATTTTTCCACTTTCAAATTATACAGTTTGATAAACGGAATCTGCCCAATTTTTTCTTCACCTCTCACATACTTCTATTGAAGAAGACATATTCATCAGTATTGAAGACTCAGAAAGCACTTCTATAATATATAAAAACATTTTAAAGTCCCTTCCTAGAGTAAACTGGGAAAAGGATCTCTTAATAAACATTTCAGAAAAGGAGTGAAAGGCAGCCATGCACAGATTTCACTCTAGCTCCATATGAACAAAGCTTACAAATATTCAACTTAAAGCACATCTGTCTCATTTAAAATTGTCCAAAATGTTTCCAGGGCAAGATCCAACCTGCAAATGTTGCAATCAAGCTCCAGCCTCACTGGGCCAGATGTTTTGGGCATGCACCAAATTAACATCATTCAGGACCAAAATCTTTAAATGCCTCCCTGACAGCCATGGTATCACAATCCCTCCTAAACCATTAACAGCTACGTTTGGTGCACTTCCAGGTGGGTTAAAAGTGGAGAAGGACAAACAAGCTGTAAATGCCTTTATTTCACTATTAGCACGTAGACTTACCTTGCTCACCTGGAAGAATCCTAGCCCACCTCATTTAGGCTGGTTAGTAGATGATGTTATATACTATCTGAAATTGGAAAATCTCAAATTCTCACTAAGAGGATCTGTTCAAAACTTTTTTAAAACCTGGCAGAATCTAATCAATAACATTTTAGAATAAGCACTTACAATGGGAAAAGGACTCTCTTCCCTCTTTTCTGCTTTTAAAATTTTACTCTGGCTGTTGGCCTTCCTCTTTTTCTCTTAGGTGGTGGTTGAATTTAGTTTTGTTAAGCTTGACTTGATTGTATGGAATGTTACTTGCTTTTAATAAAATAAATAATAATAAAAAACAAACTCCATGCAATAGCCAAGTTCAAGGTCATAGGGCTAGAGCCAATCCAAACAGCAGGCACTCTTTTAGGGTATACATCCACAATTACTCAAAGAGACCTAAAGCAACCTCATCTGTATGACTTTGAGATGTGGGAGGGAAAACCGTAGGACATGAGGGAATGCCAAATAAATATGGGGAGAACCTGAACACTCCGCACATACTCACTAGCATTCAAACTGGGGAGCCATGAGATGGCAGGCTTAACGTTTGAGCCTCTATTTTATCAACACTGCTTAATGCCTATAAAATATGTAATGATCAGCAAAATCTTTCTTGCTACCATCTGCCTCATTTTCACATGAACATCTATCTGAATCTGTTTTTTTATTTTTATTGTAAAAAGGGTCAAATAGAGTTTGTAGACCCCCAAGAGTAATTAAAAAATAAGCAGGAGATTAAAACACTGACAGACAAACAAAACAATGAAAATTACTCAATTCAGTTTAGTTTATTGTCATTACATCTTGCAGTACAATGGAAAGCATGTATTACTAGTCCCACTGGTGAAGAAACATACAGCGACAATAAAGTACATGGTACAAAGACAATGCAGACACATAACAGAGCTAGGACAACTACAATAAATTAATATATAATTATTCTGCATTAAAAGTAAATATCAGTAACAAAACTGTATAAATTATTCTGTCATGCAGTCTGATAGGGTGTTTTTACATTGAATGCTACAGTATCACTTACTGGATGGCAGGAGAGTAGTTGTTTCAGGGTTGTGACAGGTCTGTCACAATCGAAAGTACTTTTTTAAAGGTATCTGTTATCATAAACATCCCTGCATGAATGGCGGTAAGACTCCAATGATGAGTTTGGCTTTTTTACCACACATGGCAGGGTCTTGCAATTAGCCAAACTGCACTTGTCATAGCAGACAGTGATGTAGCTAGTCAATATGCTCTCTACTGAATGTCTGTAAAAGACAGGGCCTGGGCAGACAGATTGACTTTCTTCAGCATCTTCAAGCACAAATATATTGGGGTGAAAATAGTACTTTTTACAGTTTCTTTAGAATAAGAATAGTAATGTTTAAATTTGTGTTGTGTGTTAATACTCGTAGGAATGTAGGATTATTTAGTCAAGATGCACTTTTTAAGGGTATGAAATATGTAGACAAAAATGTAGAACTCATAAGGAAAATCTAATATTATATCGATTGTATATTTAATAGAAGTTTTTTACTAATTGGTTTGAGTATCTAGCAGGGGAGATATGCTCCCTGAGAATATATGTTCTTATAAAATTGCAGCTTTACTAAACCAAAACAAACTAAACTGAAATAATGAGTACTGTACAGACCTCTAGTGTGAAGCCCCCTAAATGTCACACAAACCTCAGATGTAACCTCTCACCTCTGCACAACCAGCTCACAAACTCCACAGATAGGCTGTAGTCTACTAGGCCCTAAGAGGAAAGGTTACTTTAAAATTTCAAAATATCTTGGTGGTCAAGAAATACAGAAAAATTCCCTTCAAGAGAAAGGAAAAGTGAAACTTCTTGGCTTGAACAAATAAGTCCAAAACAGTGATATACAGTATTTAAATAATGAATTACAGAAAAGCAAACATTAGAAGTACAAAATTAGAAAAAATAGCATACAGGGCAAAAAAAAGACTTTGCTAAAAAGACAATACAAGGTGAAAAAATCCCAGTATGAAATCCAAAATTCAGTAATCCAAGAACAGAACTGAAACCAGAAATATCAAAGGGGAAAACAATACTTAAAAGACAACTCTTACATCATTCAATGAATCACTGCTGGGATCTTCTCTTTCACTTCTGTATAAAGGTTTAGGTTGCTCTCAGCATCTGTGACATCAGGGTGGTCCTGCCTCTTTTTGTACCACTTAAATCTCACAGTACAGGGAATGTCAGAAAACCTAAAGACACAGTACACAGATATCAAACAATAAACAAACCTAATAGGAATTAAAATAACAATGTAAAAATAGCAAAAACAACAGTTAAAAGAAAATTAAGTCAAGTAAACACTTACCAAAGTTGACTCAGAAAGAAGAATGTGGTCAAGATGTTTGTAAATAAATGATACTGTTAAGCAACTTGTACATCTGTAAAGCATAAGTACAACAAATGATGTAATGTAATGTACCTTACAGTTCTTGAAGGAAATTTAAGTTCATTATTAAAAATCACTCTATTTCTACCTGTAGTCACAACTTATAAAAAAGCTGAAACCATCAGGTGAGGGCTTGACTAAGGAAATCTGCAAGACAAGTTTCAATAAAAAGTAAACAAATCAAATGTTGCACCTAAAATGATGTGCAATATCTAAAATACAGTACTTCATTTTACACTGTTAAAACTGTGGGAAATCTTGACTTATTTTGTTGTCTTATTGTGATATCTGTACAAAGTTAACAACTTTTTAAATTGCTGTTAAGTTTTTAGCAGATTTTAATGTTTAAGGACAACTAGCATAAGTCAGAGAAAACCTATAAATGACATTATATACTGTCCGTTATGAAGGACGCCTGGGAGCCTTACCTGGCCAGGATACCCAACAACCTGGAAGGACAGGGCTTTATATCCCCCAGGGTAATAGATGGTAACCTCTGGGTTATGGCATTGCCACGGATTCCCATAGGACACCTTGGGAAATGGAGTTTGTTGACTCAGCCCTGTTGGGTTCCGTAGGTGCTACTAGAGGGTGCTGTGGGGACTGGTGAATCCTACTTTGTCAGGCTCCCATCTCACCTGGAAGTGCTTTCAAACCACAGCTTCAGGACACTGGAAGTACTTCTGTATGCAACATAAAATGAGCTGCCTGCCACAACTCTGGGAGCCATAGTCGGGAAGAGGAATGCAAGGTTTGTTGCAATAAGTGGAAGAAGCTGAAAGAGAAAGACAATGATAGAGAGTTACAGAGAGTGCTACTGTGCATTATAATTGTGATTGTGGTGTGGGAAACTCTTCCCTGCAAGAGTCTCACACAATAAAATCTTTATTCATTGGCAACTTGTGTCCTAGCCAGTGATGTGTTGGGTGTTTGGGCAGCTGCAGTGCCTCTGGTGGCCATGCCATATTTATAATGCAATCACAGATCTGTCACTTGGGTGATTTTCTGGTTTAATAAGTAGTTTAGTTGCTCTGTTTATGAAGAACACAAATAACACCCTCCATTAAGCACAATTTTATTTAATGTGATGGATATAATAGACCTAAAACATGTAAAGCCATCAAAGTTTAGATTATGCTTTGCAGACAATTGAATCAACATTTAATAAGCTTCCTATGTTATCAATACAGTGGCATGATGGTAAAGTTATTTGCAGTGCTCCTTCACAGCTTCAAAATCTGGGTTTCAGTCCCAGTCTGATGACTGCCAGAATGGACTTTGCATGTCTGAATGTATTTTCTCCAGGTTCAACAGTTTTGCTCCATATCATAAAGACAGGCATGCTATGTTGTCAGACTTTTTATATGTGTGCCCTCCAAAAGACATGCATTCTGTTAAATGATTTTTCTTGCCTTGTGCCCAGTACTTCCAGGATAGGTTCTTACACTCTACAACCATGAAATGATTAAAACTATAAGTGTGGGTAAGATAAGGCCAGATATTTGGAAGTTATGAGATAAAAAAAAAAAATCAAGTCCAAGAACAAAAACATTGTCAGTATATATTCTTGAGTTTACAATAAACAGAAGTCAGCAGTCACATGAAGCATGTAAGAGCAAAGTTTTGTAGCTGTTGAGACAAAGGAATGTAGGAGACAAGCAAACTGCTATGAAAAAAATAAAAATATGTGAGTTAGACAGAACCACCAGAAACAAGAAGTGAAAACTGAGGTGGTAAGTGTAGGCTTAGGAACAAAGTGGGAATATTTCTCAAATGGAGACACAGAACTAATCAAAAAGCATAGGTTTTATAGGTTTATAATGAAAAAAGGGTGATGCATTGTGCCACCATTAAGGATATGTGAAGGATGCGATCAAACCATTCACAAGTGAGTGATTCAAGCCTTTGTAATGTTCACTTTCTTTATTTTATGCATACAACAATTATTTTTGTAACAGTTTTCAATTTAACAAAAGATAATAATATGGGACAGTAAAAACAATATTAAATTATTACTTTGAAGATGCTGACCTTATATTTTATTACTTTCCATAGAAGCACTGATGGTTTGAACACTGACTGTCTGTTGTGTTCTAGAAGGATGATCCCCAAGGTCTACATACAAACCACATGCCTTACTTTCTCATTACAGACTGCACAAAGAAATTGCCAGTTGACATAATATATTAGGACATTTTGTATGTTGTGTTGCTGTGTTACCATTTAAAAAGGAGCAAAACATCTGTTAAATCAGGGGTGGCCAGACTTTTTCGGCTTGCAAGCTACTTTTAAAATGACCAGGTCGAAATGATCTACCTACATTAAAAATGCTATATACGGTATATATATATATATATATATATATATATATATATATATATATATATATAGTATATATATATATATACAGTATATACGGTATATATATATATATATAAACACTCACCTAAAGGATTATTAGGTACACCATACTAATACGGTGTTTGACCCCCTTTCACCTTCAGAACTGCCTTAATTCTATGTGGCATTGATTCAACAAGGTGCTGAAAGCATTCTTTAGAAATGTTGGCCCATATTGATAGGATAGCATCTTGCAGTTGATGGAGATTTGTGGAATGCACATCCAGGGCACGAAGCTCCCGTTCCACCACATCCCAAAGATGCTCTATTGGGTTGAGATCTGGTGACTGTGGGGGCCATTTTAGTACAGTGAACACATTGTCATGTTCAAGAAACCAATTTGAAATGATTCGAGCTTTGTGACATGGTGCATTATCCTGCTGGAAGTAGCCATCAGAGGATGGTTACATGGTGGTCATGAAGGGATGGACATGGTCAGAAACAATGCTCAGGTAGCCCGTGGCATTTAAACGATGCCCAATTGGCACTAAGGGGCCTAAAGTGTGCCAAGAAAACATCCCCCACACCATTACACCACCACCACCAGCCTGCACAGTGGTAACAAGGCATGATGGATCCATGTTCTCATTCTGTTTACTCCAAATTCTGACTCTACCATTTGAATGTCTCAACAGAAATCGAGACTCATCAGACCAGGCAACATTTTTCCAGTCTTCAACTGTCCAATTTTGGTGAGCTTGTGCAAATTGTAGCCTATTTTTCCTATTTGTAGTGGAGATGAGTGGTCCTCGATGGGGTCTTCTGCTGTTGTAGCCCATCCGCCTCAAGGTTGTGCGTGTTGTGGCTTCACAAATGCTTTGCTGCATACCTCGGTTGTAACGAGTGGTTATTTCAGTCAAAGTTGCTCTTCTATCAGCTTGAATCAGTCGGCCCATTCTCCGCTGACCTCTAGCATCAACAAGGCATTTTCGCCCACAGGACTGCCGCATACTGGATGTTTTTCCCTTTTCACACCATTCTTTGTAAACCCTAGAAATGGTTGTGCGTGAAAATCTCAGTAACTGAGCAGATTGTGAAATACTCAGACCGGCCCGTCTGGCACCAACAACGATGCCATGTTCAAAATTGCTTAAATCACCTTTCTTTCCCATTCTGACATTCAGTTTGGAGTTCAGGAGATTGTCTTGACCAGGACCACACCACTAAATGCATTGAAGCAACTGCCATGTGATTGGTTGATTAGATAATTGCATTAATGAGAAATTAAACAGGTGTTCCTAATAATCCTTTAGGTGAGTGTATATATATATATACATATATATATATATATATATATATATATATATATATATATATATATATATATATACTGAGAATACTTTATATGGGGTGCCAAACAGGCAAATATAATGATCTTCAGAATATATAAAGTCAGTCTTCGGAATATATAACACCAAAACCTAATTATATAAAGTCAGTGGCGGAATATATAAAGTCAAAGCCTGGTTATATAAAGTCAGTGTTGGTATATATAAAGTCACTCCTGAATATATAAAGTCAGCGTCGAAATACAGTTGTGCTTGAAAGTTTGTGAACCCTTTAGAATTTTTTTTATTTCTACATAAATATGTCCTAAAAGTAGATAAAGAGAAACCAGTTAAACAAATGAGACAAAAATATTATACTTGGTCATTTATTTATTGAGGAAAAGGATTGAATATTACATATTTGTGAATGCAAAAGTATGTGAACGTCTAGGATTAGCAGTTAGTTTGAAGGTGGAACTAGAGTCAGGTGTTTTCAATCAATGGGATGACAATCAGGTGTGAGTGGGCACCCTGTGTTATTTAAAGAACAGGGATCTATCAAAGTCTGCTCTTCACAACACGTTTGTGGAAGTGTATCATGGCATAAACAAAGGAGATTTCTGAGGACCTCAGAAAAAGAGTTGTTGATGCTCATCAAGCTGTAAAAGGTTACAAACCCATCTCTAAAGAGTTTGGACTCCACCAATGCACAGTCAGGACCATTGTTACCCTCCCCAGGAGTGGTCGACCAACAAAGATCACTCAAAGAGCAAGGCGTATAATAGTCGGCAAGGTCACAAAGGACCCCAGGGTAACTTCTAAGCAACTAAAGGCCTCTCTTACATTGGCTAATATTCATGTTCTTGAGTCCACCATCAGGAGAACTCTGAACAACAATGGTGTGCATGGCAGGGTTGCAAGGAGAAAGCCACTGCTCTCCAAAAAAAAGATTGCTGCTCGTCTGCAGTTTGCTAAAGATCACGTGGACAAACCAGAAGGCTATTGGAAGACTGTTTTGTGGATGGATCAGACCAAAATAGAACTTTTTGGTTTAAATGAAAAGTGTTATGTTTGGAGAAAGGAAAACACCTCATTCCAGCATAAGAACCTTATCCCATCTGTGAAACATGGTGGTGGTAGTATCATGGTTTGGGCCTGTTTTGCTGCATCTGGGCCAGGAGGGCTTGCCTTCATTGATGGAACAATGAATTCTGAATTATATCAGAGAATTCTAGAGGAAAATGTCAGGACATCTGTCCATGAACTGAATCTCAAGAGAAGGTGGGTCATGCAGCAAGACAACGACCCTAAGCACACAAGTCTTTCTACCAAAGAATGGTTAAAGAAGAATAAAGTTAATGGTTTGGAATGGCCAAATCAAAGTCCTGACCTCAATCCAATTGAAATGTTGTGGGAAGACCTGAAGCGAGCTGTTAATGTGAGGAAACCCACCAAAATCCCAGAGTTGAAGCTGTTCTGTACGGAGGAATGGGCTAAAAGTCCTCCAAGCCGGTATGCAGGAATGATCAAAAGTTACCGGAAACTTTTAGTTGCAGTTATTGCTGCAAAGGGGGGGTCACACCACATACTGAAAGCAAAGGTTCACATACTTTTGCCACTCACAAATATGTAATATCTGATCATTTTCCTTAAGAAATAAATGACCAAGTATAATATTTTTGTCTCATTTGTGTAACTGGTTTCTCTTTACTATTAGGAGTTGAGTGAAAATCTGATGATGTTTTAGGTCATATTTATGCAGAAATATAGAAAATTCTAAAGGGTTCACAAACTATCAAGCACAACTGTATATAAAGTCAAGTAAAGCTGAGTCTTGAAACCGTCTGTCAAAGTCTGACAAACAATTTTCAATCTGTTCTGTGTAGTGTATGCTGTCATGTTGCGCACATGCCTTCCATTGCGTCTCCATCTGTGATGCAAGGTTTTGGATGTTCCCCAAATCAAGGTGCTGCAGCTTTGAGGACAGATGTTGCATTTTTTGTTTGAAAGCATTAACTGAGCTAATCATATTGACCATGGTTTTGTCTTTTCCTTGCCTGTAAATTAAGCTCATTCAACATGTTGGTCAGATCGAAAAAAAAAATCAGAAGTCTAGCAGCCATCAATCGTTATTAAGTTGCTTGTATTCTGCATGTTTAATGACAAGGAGAAACTCCTTTTTCTCAGCAGGAATTTCTCCCTAGCCATCTGTCTCAACGAAGGCCTCTTTTTATCGTCTCTCCATCTTGGAAGGACTTCTTATGCTTAATGATCGAGTGACTCACCCGGAACAATGCTTCGGTGTGTCTGCCTTTGCTTTTGAATTCAGCTGAGTGAAAAATGACGGCTGTCCGATTAACTGAGATTTTAGTTCCCTCTCCTTTCTCTTTCTCAGATTGCTTTTTGGAAGGAAGTCAGTTTTGTAGTTTTTATGAACAGTTCAAAAGTGCCTTTCCACATTTTCATTCTTTGGAATAGCAATGACAGATTGACAGATCAGACAAACGCACTTTGCTTGTGACATTCATCTTCCAATTCCACATCCAGCCCATACCCTTATCTCTGAACCCAACAATGTTTTTTTTTAAATCCCTTCTTTAGTCAATATAAATTGGAAGGCTAACTAGATCACTTAGTTAGCCGGAGTTTTGCAGTAGCTTGCGCGTTTGATCGTGTGTGCGGGATGACCAGTGGGTTAGAAGAAGAGAGATCTCAGACTGGCTGCCCTGTATGTCAATCAAGTGTTAAATGCCATAGGGAGGATATACTGTATGATAGACTAACATTTAAAAAAAAATGTTTTTGAATGCAATGCGATCTATCTGCACTACCTATCCGATGTACTGGTCGATGTGTTAAATGTTTATATACTGTTTGAAAAATAAATGGTAGTCTTGTTTCCCACCACATTTGTGTAATTTTTTACAGTTACACACCACTTTGATATTTTTGTATTTGTTTTTCACAGCCAGAAACTGAATGCCTTTATAACATTTAGACATCATTTTCAGAATTTGTATGTCTGCAAATAACATTTTCGGCTACTTTTTCAGTTAAAAGAGTAAAATTGATATTTTTATCGTATCACATGTTTTACTTTACATGAAAGCAACAATTCGGAGAAGAAGAAGAAGAAGAAGAAGAAGAAGAAGAAGAAGAAGAAGAAGAAGAAGAAGAAACATTATTTAAAACATGACTGCTCTTTTTATGGTTAAATTGTTGGATGATGGTTTTGATGCAGTGTCATAATGCCATTATTTAAAGTGGCTTTGACTGGCTAATGGCACAACATGTAATGGCTTTAAAGCTGTTTAAATTCTATGTATGCATATTTGTATTCACTCAAAAGTATATTATGCTCCAGTTTTTATGTTTCTTTCTTAATATATGTGAATCAGTACATATAGAAATACATCAATATTTTCACTTATTTAAAGCAACATTCCAACTGTAAAATATTTCTTGAATATGCCTTTATCCTTAGACCTCAGATACCGGTAGTTAGCAATTAATCCCCATGTCCTCTGGAGACAACAAACTGGACTAATTGCATTCCTTTTAGGCTAAACTCTAATTGAAAATCGTTTATGCACATTATCTGTGTGAAATTCCACCTGAGCAAACAGAACTGCCATTCAAACTTTTTGACTGTCCAGGCAAGAAAAATCAGTAATCACAAAATAAAGGTTAAGCAGCAAAAAAAACAGCAAAGGCAAAAAAAAAAAAAAATGATATAGGTATCTTATTAAATTAATTTTTTTAGTTTTTCTCTCCCCAATACATAGTGGCAGAAAGCTACACAATCAAAAATGACTCAACCATCATTCTATGATCTAATTATAAACAGGACAGTCCAAACAAGACTAGCATAAGGTATTTTTATATAAATACTGCATTTACTTTTTGAATACATGTCACTTAAGTAAATGTCAGAATTATATAATGAGTTAGAGGATTATGTTATTTCCAGGATATGTAATTTACTACATACCTAAATCACTTTGACATCTAATACAGGACTGTACTGAATCATATTAATATCTCTACTTTTTATTAATTTATATTTATTAACTATTTCATGTTGTATAATAATACAACCTAACATTGTATCATGCTAAAAAATTGCATTTCCTATGAATCAATACACTGTAGTTGAAGTACATGGTCTCACAAAAAGAACAATTGATCTACAGTAGTTTAGAAAAATAATTACAGTTTATTTAAGTATAGTGCATAAGTTGGAATCTGCTTATATGAGTTCATTCTCTAAGTAGGTAATTATAATGAGGATGAAATCTATGTTTTTTTAGTCAATTAAATAAGACTCTTTTTTTAAGTGTTTTGTTTTAGGATTATTCTGATAAATGTAGCTTTTAAGTAAATAAATTATGTGACCAAGACTATAGCAATACTGTAGAGCTCATAAGGAAAAATGAGCATTACCTTTAATTGTGTATAATTAAACAGAAATTTAGCAGAAGGATGGGAGCGAAAAAATTATAGGCTCAGGACAAGAAGTTCTGACAAGCAGCTGACTAGCACAATGATTACATCATACTATCAGTTACAGCTGGGGGAGGGGGTGCAGATGCAGAGGCAGAAAAAGAGAGCAAAGACAAGTATGCACTGGTGAGGCCTCACCTGGGGTACTGCGTACAGTTTTTGTCTTCAGGCTACAAAAAGGACATACCAGCGCTAAAAAAGTCCAGAGAAGAGCGACTAGGCTGCTTCCAGGGCTATAGGGGATGAATTATGAGGAAAGAATAAAAGAGCTGAGCCTTTTCAGTTTAAGCAAAAGGATAGTAAAAGGTGACATTACTGAAGTGTTTAAAATTATGAAGGGGATTAGTACAGTGGGTCGAGACTGTTACTTTAAAATTAGTTCAACAAGAACATGGGCACACAGTTGGAAACTTGTTATGGGTAAATTTCACACAGATGTTAAGAAGTTTTTCTTTACACAAAGAACGATAGACACATGGAATAAGCTACCAAGTAGTGTGGTAGACAGTAGAACTTTAGGCACTTTCAAAACTAGACTTGATGTTATTCTGGAAAAATTAAATGGCTGGGCCTGGCGAGCTTTTTTTTTTTGTTCTTGTCTAGATTGTACTAATGTTCTAATTTGAAGGGCTAGTTGGAAAGGTAAAATTTTGAGAAGATGTTGTGGGCCAAGTTTAAAACCATGTAGAAAAGTGGTGCAATAAATCTGTTCTTCTTTTGAACCTCCAGCTAAACAAATTGATTAGGGCAATGATGTGTTTGAATAGCATTGAGATGCAAAATAGATATGTAAACTAGATGAAAACCCTGGAAAATATGTACATGTAAAACAGATGTTAGGAAAAAGTGTTATCATCTGCATTTAAGCTCTGATAAACTAACCAGTTTGTGTATGCTTACAAGAAGGAGTGCGTGGAGTTTTCATGTTCTTCCTGTGTCTGTTAAGTTTTTTTTTGGTGCTCTTTAGTCATAGGCACTGCTGTGAGTGGCAGCCTTTCCAGCAGCTCTGTGTACGACTTTATATTTCTACCTTTTCTCTAGCTTTTCTTGTCTCAGCAGGACTGAAGATCTTAAAGTATCTTTTGAAATTTGCTAAGGTTGTCTGAAATGTACAGTAGCCCTTTCAGGAGGAGTGACCCAGGGACAGGGATAGGCCTTTGGCCTGTATTGAGCTTTTCTTGCTGTGTATTTGATCTGTAACCCAGCAGGGCCTGTGACTAGCCTTTGAGCACTGTTGTGCTTGTGACATTGGTGACGAGTGAATGTCAGATAGGTAAGTATTGTGGGGTGTACATCTGAATCAATAATTTAGACATTTCTAAGATTAACTTATCCACCAATATAAAAAGAACCTTAGAGTTTAGATCACCTTTTATGAATGCTTTAGTACCATAAAACAATAATAAAGTAGTATACATAAAATGTATTGATTTTTGGCATGTGCAAGAGATTGCTCTGTGGTGGAAAGGCATAATGTTTGAAGTTTGTACTTGATTCAGCCAGGATGGACTATACTCTCTGCAACCATGAAGCAAAAATTGAGTTGGATAAAATGCATATTACTATTATTACTGACGATGTAAAACTGGTGTATTATTCTAGGCTAGTTCTACATCTATGAAACTATATTTCTGATGTGAGAATACAGACTTTTACTTGTACAATACAGCTGCCATTGTCATCAGACAGAAGAATAATTAATTGAATGGTTCAAGGAATATAGAATATGCTTAATTTCTATTTCAGATTCTTAATTTTTCCTGTTAAAGCACTATTATTTTCTAAATGGGCACTGATTTTTTAAGTGTCATTAGGCAAAATAATTAAGCACAATGAAAAACAATTAAAGTTGGACAAAGGGTAGCCAGTAATTAATTTATTAAACGACAATTCATTTCCACTAAATCTGCTGTGATCCCTTATCAGGAAGAGGCTAATCCTTGAAATATATTTTCACTGGAATTTCAGTAAGAACAAAAACACCAGTTATAGCTGTTTAGCAATTTTAAATTTGTTGCGCTTTAAATAGCCTTTTACCCAATTTGAAAATGTCAGGATTAATCAGTCTAAAAAAACAACTTTTAAATTAATTAACATAATTACATTTATTTTACTGTGGTTTGGAAACAATAATGGAGCTGCTTCATAGTCCTGTATTTGAAGACCAGACTGACTACTGTCTATTTGGACTCTGCACATTTACACATTCTGCCCATTAATATCACCATAAATGCCATGCTTTTCTATTATTGCTGTTATTATTATTATGGATTTTAGACACTGTTTAATTGTACTAGAGACTTTATGTTACCAATAAATGTTAAAGAAACATTCAAAAGAAACATATGTAAAATAGAAAGCAAAGCCAAAAAAGTATGTGAGATTGTATCAGTAAGATATTCTTTTGTCACTTTCATAGCAAATTTTCATTAAAATTTCAATTTCAGTTTTATTGTAGATGCTACAAACATTCAAACCAATAATAAATAATATATGAAATTGTGAATAATGTGACAGAGGCTACAGTGCCTCTATTTTTTCATCCCATCTGTGTTTTATTACATAAATCAGTATTTATTAAATATAGTGTCTTGCACTCCAAGTATAATCCCTGTGCCATTACTGTAAAGAGAATTGCAATGTAAAGGCACACAAGGTAACAAATTAGATTACAAAACAAATATATGAAAATTCATAGAGACCTTTGGAAACACTGAAACAGTCCTTGCATGAAATGTGGTGCAATGGCACCTTTGCAGTGTTTCAGACTTCGGGCACCCGGAGGTATAACCAAGCAACCAGGGCACAGGTGAATTGAGACATATACAAAAATAACCGTTCAAAAACAAAATTTCTGATTCATTCCAGATGTTCAAAAAGTTTACTGAGCACTGCGGCTTGTGCGTTGATTTTTGTAAATATCTTTTATCTTCCTGTACACATTTTGAGAAATACGCGTACCTCTTGATTATCTTTGGTGGAGGTGTTTATATAGTTGGGGTTAATGGCACAGTTTATTTTTGTATGAAAACATTTTTTTCTGTATTTTGAAAATTTTTTTAGACCCTGTACCATATATTATTTGGTGGAGCAGCTTCCTTATTTGGAGGAAGACAGTGTTATTTTTGTACATATATGGGTCTCATTAGTTTTTGTAAATTGTTCTTTTTAATTTGGGACTTTCAGTCAGCACTGTAAATAGTGTATATAGTCATCATTTTTGGACTCCGTTTCATAACTGTTTTTGTGTGTCCTTTGCAGTATTGGACTGTGCATTTAGATATATATTGTACAGGATAGTATTTAATTATTCTTCTTTGTGTGCACCTGTAAACCACTATCCTGGTCATGGTCGGTCCCATATACTAGACACCTGGAATGTAGACTGGTGTCCCCATTTCCCACTACACAGGGTGTCACACAAACAGAGAATGCAAAAAGGTTCTACAACCCAGCACAAGTCCAGAAGGTATTGGGAGATCGCTAAACTAGTGAAGGAAAGAAGACACCAGAGAAAGCTGTGGAGGAAGGCGGAAAGGGAAGATATTGATGTACTGTAGGCTGAAGTAAAGCAGCTTTTGACAAAGTTGCGAAGAGAGGAATACCTGAGACAACAACATAAGGAGATAAAACAGGCAAGGACTCGTTATGTATATATATCCATCCATCCATTATGCAACCTAAAACAGGGTCACGGGGGTCTGCTGGGGCAAATCCCAGCCAACACAGGACGCAAGGCAGGAACAAATCCCTGGGCAGGGCACCAGCGCACTGCAGTATATATATATATATATATATATATAGCGGCGAGTGGCTGGGGGTGGTACCCAGCCGGGATGCCCAGAAGGACTGGAGGAGGGCTTATGCCTCCTCCAGACCATGAGGGTGTGACTGCCCTGGTGGCTTTGGGGACCATGGGAACAGAGCTAAGATGCTCAACCCTGTAGGGGCCCATGGTCCCCGCCAGGGGGCATCTGGATGCCTGAGGAGCCCTGACCCTCAGCACTTCCGCCACACCTGGAAGTGCTGGGGGGAAGAAGACCAGGGACACCTGGAGTGTTTCCGGGTGCACAGCCGGCACTTCCGCCACACCTGGGAGGGCTGGCGGAAGGTTATCGGAAGGCATCTGGAGCTCGTCCGGGTGAGAATAAAAGGTACCGCCTCCCTCCATTCGATGGCTGGAGTCGGGTGGAAAAGGACAGAGCTTGAAGGAGAGGAGTGGAGGCGGTCAGGAGAAGAGAAAGGCATTGTGTTGAGGGCCTGCTGGACTGAGGGTGATTGGTGCTGTGGCACTGGGTTGTGTGCTTCACTTGTGTAAATAGTGTTGATAAATGTGTGTTGGGTGATAAAACAATGTTTACCTGTCTGTGTCCGGGCTGTTCCCCACAATATATATAGACTTACGTTAGTCCACCACGTGGATTTTGTTAATTTCAAATTGTTACTTTGAATGTTAATGTTTTATTGTTATGTTTGGCAACAACATTGTCATGATAGAAAAATTGCTCTTACAAACATCTATTCAAACTTAAAACTATTTTTATGAGTTTAATTTTGCTGACCTATGATTGCTTATTTTGAAATCTCCACTTGAATTGAACTGTTAAGTCTTTTCATTTTAAAACTCCTGTCAGTTACCTTCATTTTATTTTGTGAAATGCCTTGGAGTCATTCTTGTTGCTGGCCTGAACTTTTAGTGATAGATTAAAGACATTGTTTTAAACTCAGTCCTGCTATCTACAAAGCATCTGTCGTGTAAACTGTTGTCTCTTCATCTGGTGTAAACAAACACAATGTATCACCTTCATAACAAATTAGTTGAATTAAGGTTACTCTTTCCTCATTTACCCTAACATAAGAAATGTTATTTGCTGCTGACAGAATATATGCACAAAGCCAAACAATTTGACTAAATATTAATTATTCCCACTTAAATGAATGCATTTATGTCCTTTTCAAGATCTATGGTGGATTTTCAAGAATTATATGGTGAAGATTATCACAAAGCTCTTTCACAACTTTCATATCACCTGAACAGAAGAGTGCTAAACAGGCTATAAACTTATTGGTTTAATGAAATCAAATCCAAAAATTTTCATCTGTAAGGGGCATAGCTTTTCAAAACAGCAATGGACATAGTGGAAGAATGTTGAGGCCTAGTGAATTTGTTCTAAAAGCAGTGCCGCTCTCTTTTGTTTGCTTCATCTTGAGACTGAGAGAATAATAAAATATTAATAATGCGATTGAAGGGTTTGTCCCTTTTGGTAGGAATAAGTTGATGCAGAGAGTCTTCGGGTTGGAGTAGGTCAGTGAACTGGTCAAGATTTGGATTTGTAAAATATAACTTTGTAACATATGTATTTGTAATAATTTTGACGTAGATTACACAAACAAAATTGTCAAAAGTGAAGTACTAAAGTTTATTAAAAAGTGCCGCCTGGGGCAGACCAAACCCTCTGCGCTTCCCCCGCTATGCCAATGTCTTTGACTCAAAACAATGCCAAGGGGTCCCCCCACCTCTCTTCTTTATAATTTTTGCATAACATTACGTTTGATTCTCCGGGGATTAAACCTGCTCTTCAACGTAATATCTGTGTATTATTGTGTTCAAAACTTCAAGGTTGCCCAACAAACACTTTTTGATGTAATATTTGTGTAAAATCGGAATCCATTAATCAGGATTCTCATTGTCATGTAATAAATGTATATCCTTCATGGCTTGGGCAACACATTTTCACCTTCGACTACTGCACCAACAAAGCTAGTGCCAGCACTGAGTCTATCTATTTTTGAGTCTATCCATTCATCCTTTCTGTATTATGCTATTATGTGTCATGGAGTGCTGTAAATGCTATTGAACAGACAATAAAATAAAAAAGATATACCTGCAATTTGTATCAAATAAACCTTTTATGCCTGACTATCTTATAAAATAAAGAATAGACACATGGCTACATGGATTCACAGAAAAAAAATGAACTGTAAAGAGCATGCTATTATTTCCTTGGCATCAATAATGTGAAACGTTAAGGAGCTATTGTTCAACACATACTGTGTATTGGAATTCATATTTGAATCTTCCATTTACTGTTATCAATCTATTTACTGAGCCAACTTTTTATTTGTTTGCATTTGACAACGGGAAAAAAATCTGGCCAGTCCAAGCAGAGGTGACACAAGGCAAGAATGAGCCCTTTGTTTCGTGGGATGCCTGTCCATCCCAGTTCATATTCATTCACACAGGCACACTCACTCAAAGAGATCAATTTGCTTTTAACTTTCAGTTCCCAGGTGGTTTTATTTAAAAACATTCATTTTGATTCAATCATTATTATTTAGGTGCATTTTCTCTTTCCCAAGTGACTATGAATTAGAAATAGTTCAATTAATATGGATGAATAATAGCATAATTTAACACAGGCACAATGGGTACTACTTAAAGATCTTGAACTATAAAAGTTCCCTTTCCTAATCCAACACCTGGTGTTTGCTTAAATTGTCTTAAAATCAAACATGTCAATGTAATTATGTATTGTGGATTACCTTGTCTAAACTGCAGCAGTCTATAGTATAGTTTTTACATTGGAACCATCGAGCCTGCCCCATTGCAAAGTAATAGCTATCCCAAGAGTCTTCTAACTTTCCCACTTGTAAATCTCCAAAAGAAGTGAAAAAGTAGTTAGTAGTTTTGAACCTAGATATATACAGTATATGAGCTCAGGCATTTATTTTTAAAAGGATTACAGAATAGTGATCTTTAGCCTTTATTTTCATGTTTTTATACAGTATCTGTGTGTGAATTGACTCCTGCTTAAGTAACTTTTTATTGGTCTCAGTCATTAGACAGTCTGTGAATCTAGCCACATTCTGGTTTTGAGAGCATTTATCTCAATTTGCATGAAGAAATATGTCCTGGAATGTGACATGTACTTCTGATATCTCATGCCAAAGTGATGGTCATTTTCTATAGCCAGGAGATCCTTACATTTAGACAGAATTTGGAAGAATCAGCAATGTAACATCATATTATATTGGCATTCAATGGCATGAATGAATGAATGGTAAACGTGAATGTGCAGGTGCTGTGTGTGCTCTTTGTTGATCAGAGCTAGACAACAGTTTAGGACTTATTGTAAGCTTGAAAGAATTGGTAGCTATATTCAAGAAAATATGAACTGCAAAATATGCATTTGAAGTAAATGGTGTGTCACACTTCAGCAAAAGGATTGCCATTAACAGAGCTGTTGACAAAGAGCAACAGGAGCTTCAGATTCCAATACACAGTACATGTTGATTAATATATTTCCTTGAAACCCCGGCCGTGGTTTAAAATGCATTGACTGGAGAAATTAGGTACGGGTGTTACTGGAAAAAGCCCTGTGGGTGTAACCTTTGTAGTACAGGATTTTCACTATGCACTTTTAGCGGGTTGTCCCTGGCCGTGTATTTTTGTTTGAGAATCACATTTGGCCCTGCGAGACTAACACCTAATCAACCTATTACTAATGTGTGTCAACGTGGTCTTAGCACATCCACTGAAAATCTTAATTTATCTCCTCTATTCCTCTCTTTACCATTCTGTCCACTTTAATTCCATGTAAGCACACTTACACAACAAATCTCCTTATAATTTCATATTGAAGAAGTCCAACAAGGGAAAAACAAATAATAATGCAGCATTTTTACTACCTCTTCTTTCAGGGAATACAGATTATCAGTCTACAATGACCATTGCATATTATTTACCAAGTTTCTTTTTAAAAGGCTTGAATTTGCCTCTTTTCATGGGTTGCCTGTCCACTATCATAAAAAGCGCAATTTTCTTCAGCACCATCCAACCTCTGCTCCTTAGAGACAAGCTGACTGAGATGGGAGTAGACTCACACCTGGTGGCATGGATCGTGGACTATCTTACTGACAGTCCTCAATATGTGCGTCTTGGGAACTGCAGGTCTGACATTGTGTTCAGCAATACAGGGGCGCCGCAGGGGACTGTACTTTCTCCGGTCCTGTTCAATCTATATACATCAGACTTCCAATATGACTCGGAGTCCTGTCACGTGCAAAAGTTCGCTGATGACACTGCTATTGTGGGCTGCATCAGGAGTGAGCAGGAGGAGGAGTACAGGAAGCTAATCAAAGACTTTGTTAAATGGTGCGACTCAAACCACTTACATCTTAACACCAGAAAAACCAAGGAGCTGGTGGTAGATTTTAGGAGGCCCAGGCCCCTCAAGGACCCTGTGATCATCAGAGGTGACTGTGTGCAGAGGGTGCAGACCTATAAATATCTGGGAGTGCAGCTGGATGACAAATTGGACTGGACTGCCAATACTGATGCTCTATGTAAGAAAGGTCAGAGCCGACTATACTTTCTGAGAAGGTTGGCATCCTTCAACATCTGCAATAAGATGCTGCAGATGTTCTACCAGACGGTTGTGGTGAGTGCCCTCTTCTACGCGGTGGTGTGCTGGGGAGGCAGCATAAAGATGAAAGATGCCTCACGCCTGGACAAACTTGTTAAGAAGGCAGGCTCTATTGTAGGAGCAAAGTTGGACAGTTTAACATCTGTGGCATAGTGAGGGGCACTAAGCAAACTCCTGTTAATCATAAAGAATCTACTGCATCCACTGCATCCACTGAACAGTGTCATTTCCAGGCAGAGGAGTAGCTTCAGTGACAGACTTTTGTCACTGTCTTGCTCCACTGACAGACTGAGGAGATCGTTCCTCTCCCACACTATGCGACTCTTCAATTCCACCTGGGGGAGAAAATGTTAACATTACCCAAAGTTATTGTCTGCTTTTTTATTTTTATTTTTTTTTCATTTTTCATTTTTATTACTATTTAATTTAATATTGCTTTTTAATTTTTTTTGTATCAGTATACTGCTGCTGGATTATGTGAATTTACCCTTGGGATTAATAAAGTATCTATCTATCTATCTATCTATCTATCTATCTATCTATCTATCTATCTATCTATCTATCTATCTATCTATCTATCTATCTATCTATCTATCTATCTCTTAACTTTGCACCCCCTTGCCAATAAAGTCCCTGAAGTGATTATTCTCATTTAAAGCCACTTTAATGTCCTTTCATCATCTTCTTCTCCATTACATATACTTTACCAGGGCATTTCCAGCTGGACAACTGTACACAATATTTAGAACCCAATTATCATTTTTATAATAATGTTTAACATGTGCCAAAAAGCAGTTTTGGTACCCAGTGTTAAAAGTTTGGCAAGCAAAAGTATGTTAAATATTAAACCGGTTAAGATAGAAAGAATATAAGGTCATTTAAGATTGAAAGGATTATACAGTTGATTAACATATGCAAAAGTATTACTGGCAGTTTTATGTAAAAGTTCTTCTAAAATATATTTTGTTACTTATAGGTAATGACACATTAAAAAAGGCGACTGATTCATACATCAGCTAATAAAGTTAACAAGTGGTTGACAGCTACCTTTAATTACATATTTTAAGATGTGTTTCTGAAGTGAAGAACATTTACAGCCAACTTGTTTTATGTTTAGTTTAATAAAAAACAAAATGTCACATTGATTACAAAAATGCAATTAATCTGTTTTAATGTATGACTCAACAATGTTTTATGATCGAAAGAGAAAAGCACACAGTAGCAGTAATGGTGAATATTGTCATTTAAAATTGGGAGCAGTAAGCCATGCATTACATAGCCCAGGGAAGCTAGGTACAGGAACAAAAAGAAGGGTAAAAGGGGATAAAGTAGTCATTTCTCTAGTAGGGCACTAGAAGGTACAGAACCAAAAAGATATCGGGCCTGGCTGATATTCCCAGGAGAGAGACAGAGTAAAGTGATCGTGGGCTTTTGGCTAACAGTGAGGAACACTTGGCTCCAAACAATGATGATAAGCACTAGGAGGCTTGCAGTGAAAGTTTGGGCTATTTTAATGTGAAATAAGGTTCACGGGTACAGAGATATCATACGTGCTTAAGTAGCTTTATTCAAGTATCCCTTCAGCAAAAAGACTGTCTCTGATCACTAAAATCATTAAAAGGCTAAGAGGAAGAGATCATTGACCTTAAAGGCAGACAGACAAGAGGACTTAAATTTTACGGTTAGCTTAATGAGGGGTTGTATGATAAGTCAGAAGAAAGTGGGATCAAAAAAGAAAAAAGATGGGAGTGCCTTGTTATACACTTGAAATGATAATAGGCAATCAAGTATTTGGGGATTACTTGTTGATCAAAGCCTGTATAGTAAGAACCAGCTACTATTTATTTAGTACTCTTGTATCTTCAAATTTGTTTAGACTCTTTCACGCTGTTAACCTATATACTGTATGTAAAATGCTAACAGCTTTTTGTCTGTCAAGCAAAAAATCATGCACCCCTTTACCATTGAAGCTTTATCTTGGTCTCAGTTGAAACATTATGGTATGACACATGCAAAACAACCCATCAAGTGAGTGTCCGGCATGAGGTGACCCGAAATTGGGATGTGACTCCTTATCTCAGCCAGGGAAATGCAACAGCAGATTGATCACACTGCATGACTGACACGTAAATAAAACAAATGCACAGGCACGCAGCATGTCTGCCACATTGCTGACAGGAACCACAACATACTCTGTGAAGCACATTGTGTACTCGGTGAAACACAACTCAGTGCAACTGCTGGCATGGGGACGTGCCACATTCATCATGACAGACATCAAAGCAATGGTGATACAGCAACAGCTACACTCGCAACCACTGCTGATAGTGAGACACATCACACACATCAATGACACATGCGTCAACTATGGGACATGAAATGCAGGCACAACAAGCACTGACAATTTCCTATGCAAACTTGATCCCAAAACAGACTCATACACAACATTTGGACAAGATGTTAAAAATAACTTCACTGCTTTCACACAATGCCAAGCTCGTTACAATGCACAGTACATTTGAGCACTATTTAACTAGTAAAAGACATTATAAATTCAACAAGACATGCAAGACAGCACAATTTACAACACATATGCAGTATCAACAGCTCCTTATCTTTTGCATCTATGGGATCCTCTAATGATAGTCCTTCAAGACATAGTG
The DNA here is from genome assembly GCF_016835505.1 of Polypterus senegalus. Lineage (NCBI taxonomy): Eukaryota > Metazoa > Chordata > Cladistia > Polypteriformes > Polypteridae > Polypterus > Polypterus senegalus. The sequence continues at coordinate 65,509,802 of NC_053166.1, forward strand.
CTTTCTGTTCAATATTCATAATCAAGACTATCATTATATTGTTGGACTACACAACTGCAAAGACCAACCTCCAGCTTATTACAATCTTTACATTATAGATCCTAATTAAGTGCTTACACAAAGATTGTCAAGGCCAAAAATAAAGACTACTGTTATCTACTTGTTTGAACATTATATGATTACATTAATGCTAACATTTCTTACATACAGACGATTAAAAATTGCAGACAAAACCACAGACAGAGAGGGTGAAAAGATTTAAAAAGTACACATACTTCCAAAACGATTTTACACAAGACTGACAACTTTATCACGTTCCAGTATCAAATGCGATTGTTGCCATGTTCTTTACAAACAATAGGTAAACAGTACAAACACACTTAGCCACCAGAAACATATTTAGTCATTCACTTCAAAGAAGGCAAACCCTAACACCTATCCATTTTAAGCCCTCATGTCGACCCAAATGGTTTCCATTCCCTTTTATCTGAGGACCAGAGGTTCATGTGTGCAACTAGTTTAATACAGTAATAGCTCAGTTAATGACATAGATGTTTTCCAGTATTTTAGTTTGTTACAAGAAACATCATTATCAATGGTAGCAGGAATATGGATATATACGGTAATGCAAACACATGGGGTGAAAGGGGTTATTGTTGTTGTTACATATGCAGGTCCATACACTCTCATCTGTCTCAATCACTGCTTTGACATTTCTTGCTGCCTGCTGCACCTCACACATGACTTGGGTTCAGAGGCAACATCTTCTGCCACACTTTCCTCAACTCTATGAGACAATCCAAGCGAGGATTCTTAAGAAGGTATGATACCAGATTTATATACAATAGCACCCTACTTGTGCTCCCTCTTCCAAGATCTACACTGGCTCCATTCATGACCAGGTGATAACTGCAATGATCCTATTGAGTGGCATATTTTTCCTCTGATTTCTATCCTCTTAATAATTTTAATAATTATTATACTTTCTAAGGATATTGCTTTATGTTTCCAAAATACACTGGGCATATTACATTTACTACTTTATAAAAAATATTAATATAACTTACGTATGCATTAAATAACTAATAACTTTGCGTTCTATAGTACAAACAATATCGATGACAGACAATGACTATTCTGTTTATGGAAGATATACAATGACAGCACCACTCTAGAAGACAGGCACTTGAATTTGCACACATGTCATACAGCAATAAGAAGGCACTATTTTATCTTCAGAGGATTCATTAACCGAGTATTATTGCAGTTTCATGAAACCATATAAATAAAATGTTTCATTATTAAACATTTTGTACGATTACCGTAGTTTCTGAGTTTGTGTATGTTATAAAACCATACAGCCAGGTATGGTATGTAATATAAACATTGTAGTCATTTACTCATTTTCTTTGTATTTTGTTATAATGTGTTTTATTCGACACCTCATGAAAGTATCACATTTTTATTATGAATTCATAACATTTAAAGGTGTTTCAAAGAAAAAAAGCTTTAAAATTGATAAATATATATAAGTTGTTACTAAGACCTATGATATATGCATTTAAGATTTACAAAATTTGGAACACATTCTGTCCTTTAGGTGGGTTGTTAAAAATGAATCTCTATAAATGGTCTTATGAAATATTGATTTACTTTATCAGTGAAATATGTGTTGTGTGTCCCAGAGTGGAGTGTACTGATGCTTGATATTTCTCCAGAGATATTGAAGTATGTTTAGTCTAGGAAGGTCATTGTGGCTCTTGGGAGGCTGGGTTAATAGCTGGTTTGGGCAGACAGTTTAATGAGATGTATGTAAAGAATATATTGTTAAAATTACATTTTAAATCAAGAAACAATAATTTTTGGGTGATTTTAATATAAAAGTAAAAAAGTACTGGAAAATATCCTTAATTCAATAAACACAGTGGTCAATAAATTCTGCACAAGAAGGCACTAGTCTTAATGCATCCATTCATCCATTCCGCTATATCCTAACTACAGGGTCACGAGGGTCTGCTGGAGCCAATCCCAGGGCACAGGGCAGGAACAAATCCCGGCCAGAGCACCAGCCCACCACAGAGTACACACACTAGGGACAATTTAGGATCGCCAATGCACCTAACCTGCATGTCTTTGGACTGTGGGAGGAAACTGGAGCACCAGGAGGAAACCCACGCAGACATGGGAGGAACATGCAAACTCCACGCAGGGAGGACCCGGGAAGTGAACGCGGGTCTCCTAACTGCGAGGCAGGAGTGCTACCCACTGTGCCATCGTGCCGACCATCTTAATACATTTTATTTAAAATACAGGAATGTTTTTCAAGGAGTGTCAGCTTTTTTTTCTCTCAAGCTGTTCTTTTAAAGTGTACAGCATGCTATCCTAATTGCAATTTATAGATGTTTTTACTGGTTTCGTTTTGAGGTACATGACAATATATATGAATATGATTGGATAGGAAAAATATTCATTTTACAGTATATATATATATATATATATATATATATTCAGTCAAAAGAAATGGAGGAATGTCAGGAATACAGTTCCAGTACACATTCCAGAGGTTCTTGCAAATATACAGTTCCCCAACTTAATAACAACTCTGTAAATCCATGTTAGTAAGATGTCAGTACAGTGCTGTTCTAATCATAACACTGATTGTACAGTAATTGGTGAATAATGGAGATAAGATAAATGGAATCTGACAATGAGTTTTTAAACAACATTACAAGATTTAGGCATTACTCAAAAGCAGTCTTCAACTGAAGAACTGGGCTTTAAAATGTAAGGAAAGCCTAGAAAAACAAAATAGGCCTGGTGTTAAAACTTTAAATCAGTCATGTTGGCTGCATGCTTATTTTAAAATCTAACAAGGTACTGAAATTTAAAGTGAAGCAAGGCTCTAAAATCTAGCCTGTGGCTCCAACGGAGGCATATGAATCAAAATAGGCATTTTCCCAAAAGTAAAGATGCAGGTGTTAGGTAACAGTTATGGGTTTTTGAATTATTATTTTTCATGTGTTTGTATAATTTTTGTATGTGCATATTTCTCTCCTGGCTATGTTCCTTTTATTCACTGTGTGGAACCCCAAAAATCAGGTGTCATGAACTAGAGAGTCCCTAAGCATCAAGTCCCAAGTGCTGTAGCAAAAAATCTCAGAAGTGGAAGGATCCCTCAATCTTTGGCTTTTAAAACAAAAAGGGCGATGAAGAAGCTGTATAAAACAAAAGATTTATTTTCAAAAATGCTCTGCAGCACAAGAACCTTCAAAGAGCACAACAGGTGCAGAAGGAGTTGCTGTAACACAATAACAGCAATCCAAACAAGTCTCAAAAACACAAATTCAGAAAGCAAAGTCAAAAACATCTGCTTCCGTTAGGGGTTGCCACAGCAATTGGATCATCTTGTTCCATATCTTTCTGCCCTCTGCATCTTGTTCTGTTACAACCATCTCCTGCATGTCCTCTCTCACCACATCCATAAACCTTTGCTTAGGCCTTCCTCTTTTCCTCTTCCCTGGCAGCTCTAACCTTAGCATCCTTCTCCCAATATACTCAGCAACTCTCCTCTGCACATGTCCAAACCAACACAGTCTCGCCTCTCTGTCTTTGCCTCCCAACCGTCCAACATGAGCTGACCCTCTAATGTACCCATTTCTAATCATATCCATCTTCGTCACACCCAATGCAAATCTTAGCATCTTTAACTCTGCCATCTCCAGCTCTTTTTCCTGCTTTCTGGTCAGTGCCACTGTTTCCAACCCATATAACGTAGCTGGTCTCACTACCGTCCTGTAGACCTCTCCTTTCACTCTTGCAGATATCCGTCTGTCACAAATCACTTCCGACACTCTTCTCCACCCATTCCACCCTGCCTGCATTCTATTTTTCACCTCTCTTCCACAATCCCCATTACTCTGTACTGTTGATCCCAAGTATTTAAACTCATCCACCTTCGCCAACTCTACTCCTTGCATCCTCACCATTCCACTGACCTCCCTCTCATTTACACACATGTATTTTGTCTTGTTCCTACTGACCTTCATTCCTCTCCTATCTAGATCACATCTCCACCTCTCCAGGGTCTCCTCAATCTGCTCCCTACTATCGCTACAGATCACAATGTCATCAGCAAACATCATTAGACTCCTGTCTAAACTCGTCTATCAACCTGTTCATCACCATTGCAAATAAGAAAGGGCTCAAAGCCACTCCTAGGCTGCTTAACTACACTTTCCCCTGTCACTACTTTGCAGTCTTCAATCTCCTTCAGATTGACTCTTCTGTATAGGATGTAATCTACTTGTGTGCATCTTCCTGCACTCTTGTACGTCACACTATGTTCCTCCTTCTTCTTAAAATACATATTCATCACAGCCATGTCCATCCTTTTGACAAAATCCACAATCCTCTGATCTTCTTCATTCCTCTCCTTGACACCATACCTACCCATCACCTCCTCGTCTCCTCTGCTCATTTCACCAATATGTCCATTAAAATCCGCTCCAATCATCACTTTCTGTCCCTTGGGTACACTGTTCATCACTTCATCCAACTCACTCCAAAAATCTTCTTTCTCATCCATTGCGCACCCAACTTGCTGGGCATATGCACTAACAACATTCATCATCACACCTCCAATTTCCAGCTTCATAATCATTACTCTGTCTGACACTCTTGACATACTGTTCCTTCAGAATAACCCCTACTCCATTTCTCCTCCTATCCACACCATGATAGAACAATTTGAATCCACCTCAGATCCACTTGGCCTTACTCCCCTTCCATTTAGTCTCTTGCACGCACAATATATCAGCCTTCCTTTTCTCCATCATATCGGCTAACTCTCTCTCCTTACCAGTTATACTGCCAACATTCAACGTTCCTACACTCAGTTCCACTCTCTTTACCATCCTCCACTCCTCCTGCCTCCAGAAATGTCTCCCCGCTCGTCTTCTCCTTCGGCCTACAGTAGCCCAATTTTCGCCAGCACCCTGTTGACTAATAGTACTGGCGGCAGTCATTGTTAACCTGGGGCTTGACCGATCCGGTATGGAATTTTGCATTGTTGTCTGCATACTGATTTGGCAAAATTTTACACTGGATACCCTTCAGGACGTAACCCTCCCCAATTATCCAGGCTTTGGACCGGCACGAAGAAACACACTGGTTTGTGCATCCCCCGTGGTTGAGAATCCAGAGAATCAACAATAAACAATAATTACAAGAAAACCTCACAAAACCCACCAACAGCATTCAATGAACCTGCAGGAACTGCTTGTTTCCTCAGCCTTAATAGGGTTAAGGGCAGTCCCTTGTGCTTCTTTTCTTAATTGAAATAAATTCTTCATTTATAAAGATACTTCAATTGACTTGTCTCTCAACCCAGAGGTTTTATGATTTTCCTTTCTTTTAAATAATATTTTTGTGTATTTTGGGAAAATTAAGATATTATTTGAACTTCAAACTCCAGTTACCCATGTTGATCCTGTGCAGGACAAAGTCTGCTTGTGGAGTTTGGGGTTAGGTTACCTTGTGTGACACCTGACTCTAGGTAGGCCAGTGAAGGTCCTGCTTTGTGGGGCATTTTTTACTATTCTGTGTGTATTTGTTCACAAAGCATTTGATAAGGTACCACATGAAAGGTTGTCTCATACTAATAGAAGTGGGAGTTCAGGGCATTGTGTGCAGATGAGGGCATAATTGGCTTAGACACAGGAAGTAGAGGGTTATGGTGCAAGGAACTTTATCAGAATTGGCTGATGTTAAGAGTGGTGCTCCATGGGGATTAGTGCTATGGCCAGTGGTATTTATAATATATATACAGTGGTGTGAAAAACTATTTGCCCCCTTCCTGATTTCTTATTCTTTTGCATGTTTGTCACACGTGGGCGGCACGGTGGCGCAGCGGTAGCGCTGCTGACTTGCAGTTAGGAGACCCGGGTTCGCTTCCCGGGTCCTCCCTGCGTGGAGTTTGCATGTTCTTCCCGTGTCTGCGTGCACTCCGGTTTCCTCCCACAATCCAAAGACATGCAGGTTAGGTGGATTGGCGATTCTAAATTGGCCCTAGTGTGTGCTTGGTGTGTTTGTGTGTGTCCTGCGGTGGGTTGGCACCCTGCCCAGGATTGGTTCCTGCCTTGTGCCCTGTGTTGGCTGGGATTGGCTCCAGCAGGCCCCCGTGACCCTGTATTCGGATTCAGCGGGTTAGAAAATGGATGGATGGATGGATGTTTGTCACACAAAATGTTTCTGATCATCAAACACATTTAACCATTAGTCAAATATAACACAAGTAAACACAAAATGCAGTTTTTAAATGATGGTTTTATTATTTAGGGAGAAAAAATCCAAACCTACATGGCCCTGTGTGAAAACGTAATTGCCCCCTGAACCTAATAACTGGTTGGGCCACCCTTAGGAGCAATAACTGCAATCAAGGGTTTGCGATAACTTGCAATGAGTCTTTTACAGCGCTCTGGAGGAATTTTGGCCCACTCATTTTGCAGAATTGTTGTAATTCAGCTTTATTTGAGGGTTTTCTAGCATGAACCGCCTTTTTAAGGTCATGCCATAGCATCTCAATTGGATTCAGGTCAGGACTTTGACTAGGCCACTCCAAAGTCTTCATTTTGTTTTTCTTCAGCCATTCAGAGGTGGATTTGCTGGTGTGTTTTGGGTCATTGTCCTGTTGCAGCACCCAAGATCACTTCAGCTTGAGTTGACGAACAGATGGCCGGACATTCTCCTTCAGGATTTTTGGTAGACAGTAGAATTCATGGTTCCATCTATCACAGCAAGCCTTCCAGGTCCTGAAGCAGCAAAACAACCCCAGACCATCACACTACCACCACCATATTTTACTGTTGGTATGATGTTCTTTTCTGAAATGCTGTGTTCCTTTTCGCCAGATGTAGCGGGACATTTGCCTTCCAAAAGTTCAACTTTTGTCTCATCAGTCCACAAGGTATTTTCCCAAAAGTCTTGGCAATCATTGAGATGTTTCTTAGCAAAATTGAGACGAGCCCTAATGTTCTTTTTGCTTAACAGTGGTTTGCGTCTTGGAAATCTGCCATGTAGGCCATTTTTGCCCAGTCTCTTTCTTATGGTGGAGTCGTGAACACTGACCTTAATTGAGGCAAGTGAGGCCTGCAGTTCTTTAGACGTTGTCCTGGGGTCTTTTGTGACCTCTCAGATGAGTCGTCTCTGGGCTCTTGGGGTAATTTTGGTCGGCCGGCCACTCCTGGGAAGGTTCACCACTGTTCCATGTTTTGCCATTTGTGGATAATGGCTCTCACTGTGGTTCGCTGGAGTCCCAAAGCTTTAGAAATGGCTTTATAACCTTTACCAGACTGATAGATCTCAATTACTTCTGTTCTCATTTGTTCCTGAATTTCTTTGGATCTTGGCATGATGTCTAGCTTTTGAGGTGCTTTTGGTCTACTTCTCTGTGTCAGGAAGCTCCTATTTAAGTGATTTCTTGATTGAAACAGGTGTGGCAGTAATCAGGCCTGGGGGTGGCTACGGAAATTGAACTCAGGTGTGATACACCACAGTTAGGTTTTTTTAACAAGGGGCAATTACTTTTTCGCACAGGGCCATTTAGGTTTGGATTTTTTTTCTCCCTAAATAATAAAAACCATCATTTAAAAACTGCATTTTGTGTTTACTTGTGTTATATTTGACTAATGGTTAAATGTGTTTGATGATCAGAAACATTTTGTGTGACAAACATGCAAAAGAATAAGAAATCAGGAAGGGGGCAAATAGTTTTTCACACCACTGTAAATGATTTGGATACAAATATAAGTAACAAGCTGGTTAAGTTTTTAGATGATGCCAAGCTAGGTGGATTGGCAGATAATCTAGAATCATGCATAATTATAGATGGACTTGGACAGCATACAGGCTTAAGCAGATTTGCTGCATATGAAACTTAATGTAAGTACAGTGCCTCTGGAAAGTATTCACAGCACATCACTTTTTCCACATTTTGTTATGTTACAGCCTTATTCCAAAATGGATTAAATTCATTTTTTTCCTCAGAATTCTACACACAACACCCCATGACAACATGAAAAAGTTTACTTGAGATTTTTGCAAATTTATTAAAAATAAAAAAACTGAGAAAGCACATGTACATAAGTATTCACAGCCTTTGCCATGAAGCTCAAAATTGAGCTCAGATGCATCCTGTTTCCCCTGATCATCCTTGAGATGTTTCTGCAGCTTAATTGGAGTCCACCTGTGGTAAATTCAGTTGATTGGACATGATTTGGAAAGGCACACACCTGTCTATATAAGGTCCCACAGTTGACAGTTCATGTCAGAGCACAAACCAAGCATGAAGTCAAAGGAATTGTCTGTAGACCTCCGACACAGGATTGTCTCGAGGCACAAATCTGGTGAAGGTTAAAGAAAAATTTCTGCTGCTTTGAAGGTCCCAATGAGCACAGTGGCTTCCATCATCCGTAAGTGGAAGAAGTTCGAAACCACCAGGACTCTTCCTAGAGCTGGCCGGCCATCTAAACTGAGCTTTCGGGAGAGAAGGGCCTTAGTCAATGAGGTGACCAAGGACCCAATGGTCACTCTGTCACAGCTCCAGAGGTCTTCTGTGGAGAGAGGAGAACCTTCCAGAAGGACAACCATCTCTGCAGCAATCCACCAATCAGGCCTGTATGGTAGAGTGGCCAGACAGAAGCCACTCCTTAGTAAAAGGCACATGGCAGCCCACCTGGAGTTTGCCAAAAGGCACCTGAAGGACTCTCAGACCATGAGAAACAAAATTCTCTGGTCTGATGAGACAAAGATTGAACTCTTTAGTGGAGGAAACCAGGCACCGCTCATCACCAGGCCAATACTATTCCTACAGTGAAGCATGGTGGTTGCAGTATCATGCTGTGGGGATGTTTTTCAGAGGCAGGAACTGGGAGACTAGTCAGGATAAAGGGAAAGATGACTGCAGCAATGTACAGAGACATCCTGGATGAAAACCTGCTCCAGAGCGCTCTTGACCTCAGACTGGGGCGACGGTTCATCTTTCAGCAGGACAACGACCCTAAGCATACAGCCAAGATATCAAAGGAGTGGCTTCAGGACAATGTCCTGTGAATGTCCTTGAGTGGCCCAGCCACAGCCCAGACTTGAATCCGATTGAACATCTCTGGAGAGATCTTAAATTGGCTGTGCACCGACGCTTCCCATCCAACCTGATGAAGCTTGAGAGGTGCTGCAAAGAGGAATGGGCGAAACTGGCCAAGGATAGGTGTACCAAGCTTGTGGCATCATATTCAAAAAGATTTGAGGCTGTAACTGCTGCCAAAGGTGCATCGACAAAATATTGAGCAAATGCTGTGAATACTTATATACATGTGATTTGTCATTTTTTTTATTTTTAATAAATTTGCAAAAACCTCAAGTAAACTTTTTTCATGTTGTCATTATGGGGTGTTGTGTGTAGAATTCTGAGGAAAAAAATGAATTTAATCCATTTTGGAATAAGACTGTAACATAACAAAATGTGGAAAAAGTGATGCGCTGTGAATACTTTCCAGATCCACTGTATATACAAACTCATTACATGGAGGAAGTAAAAATGTTAGGTTTGAATACAAAAGGGGAGGTCTAAAAATCAAAAGTCCATCTTATGAGAAGGATTTAGGAGTTGTAGTAGACTTGAAACTATTAACTAGCAGACACTCTTAAGAAGGCTAACAGAATTGTAGGTTTTATAGTACAATGTAGAGTAGAAGTCCAAAGAGGTTATGTTCAAGCTTTGGTCTCCAGGCTACAAAAAGGACATAGTGGTGCTGGAAAAAGTCCAGAGAAGACTGACTAGGCTGATTCCAGGGGTGCAAGGGATGAATTATGAGGAAAAAAAGAAAAAAAAAAAGTAGCGGAGCCTTTTCAGTTTAAGGAAAGGAAGATTGAAGTGTTTAAAATTATGAAGGGAATTAGTACAGTGGATTGAGATTTACTTTAAAATGAGTTCAATGAGAACATGGGGACACAATTGGAAACTTGTTAAGGGTAAATTTCACACAAACATTATGATTTTTTGCTTTACACAGAGAACCACAGCCACATGGAATAAGTTACCAAATAGTGTGGTAGGCAATAGGAATTTAGGGACTTGAAAAACAAGACTTGATGTTACTTTGAAAGAATTAAGTGGATAGGACTGGTGAGCTTTGTTGGGCTGAATGGCCTGTTCTCATCTAGATTGTTCAAATGTTCTAAACTTCCACGTATGGGCTTATGGCCTGGACAAGACCAAGTGCAAAATGGGGAAGACTATGCGTGGAGTTTGCATGTTCTTCGAGTGTCTGTGTGGGTTTCTTCCGGGTGCTCCGGTTTCCTCCCACAGTCCAAAGACATGCAGGTTAGGTGCATTGGCGATCCTAAATTGTCCCTAGTATGTGCTTGGTGTGTGGGTATGTATGTGTGTGTGCTCTGTGGTGGGCTAGTGCTCTGGCCGGGATTTGTTCCTGCCCTGTGCCCTGTGTTGGCTGGGATTGGCTCCAGCAGACCCCCGTGAACCTGTGTTAGGATATATTGCGGATTGGATAATGGATGGATATACCCAAAATACTTAATAGGGTAACTACCAAATACCCAATATAATGACAAAAACATAGTTCTTTTATATATTAAAGATTTATGCAACAAAATATTCAAAACTGGAAGCAAATTCTGAGGAGAAAACAAAGGGCATGCCAGGAAAGCAAACCAAACCAACACAAGTAATCCATAGTCCTATAAACAAATATCAATAAACAATCAAATGTTCTAATAACAGAAAAATCACAAAAACACTCACAAAAATTTACAAATCACAAAATCAAAAAAGCAGCAAGGGACTGAACTCCACATCCCAAATTATAATGGTTGACGGCAGTCCCTCAGCTACAATATCAGGGAGGCCCCACCCCCTTTTTATTCAATGTAAAGTACAGTACACAAGAAACCTAACACAATCTAACTGTTGCGGTGTATCAGTTTGAGTTTAAGCATGTTTTATGTACTGTTTTTGGTAATTCTGAGTTATTTTTGAGGCAGGGCCACCTTGCTATCTCTCTGAGCTCTCACTCCAACTATTTAAGGTCCCAGCAAAGTAGCTCAGATCAAGAGATCATTGAGCTTGTGTTTTTGTGAAGTAGTTTTGTAAGTATTGTTATTTTCTTTGAATTTTTCTGGCTTTCTTGATCTTTCTGCAATGGTTATAGGATTGTGTTGACTGGATTTAGTATTGGGAATTGGTTTGCTGTAGGATTGCCTTTTAGGCAACTCCTTTTCACCTATTTTTGCACTTTCAGTATTTTGCTTATCTTTTCTATTCTTTCTAATAAAAACTTAATTTCTAAAGGTTCTTTGTTTTGTTCATACATACTGTAGTTTATGGTTACCCATCTTCTGGTGGGGCTTTTGTTATATTTTGAAAGTTTTCTAGTTATTTTATCTATGTTCTTATTTTTGGAGTCTAGCAGGCTGAAAACCTGCAGTTATCAGTTTTAAGGACAGCTGGATTTTAGGAAGCTTCACACTCACTTTGCTGTATTTGGGTCTCTAAATGTAACAACTGTTATGCACAAAAGGTGATCTGAAATTAATAAACAACACAATATCCAATAATTAGGAAATAAAAACATACTGCCTAACAAAATACACAAAGAAAGAATTTGACAAACAACAAAAAGGTTAAATTAAATGAAAACACTCTTGGGCCAGGGATAAAACCATTGTTGTAATGTAACTATTAAAATGAAGAACCCAAAATTCTCTAAAGGAAGAGGGGAACCATAATTCTGCTGGACCAAACAACAAAACAGACTTTCTTAAAATATGTTTTTCAAAAGGAGATTCAAAAAGAAAACAAGAAATTAATTCAAACATAGGCAAGAAATATTTTTAAACATTTTGCATTAAAGAGGCAACCCAAACATGAACACAATCTAAATATTTAACAAACCCTTTAACAAACAAATAAAAAGTCCAAACATCAGAGAATCAATACAAAAAAGGGACACACAAGAGATATCCAGAAATGAATCCAACAATACAAACAGTATGTAACACTTTGGCAATATACTGAAGCATATCAGGCCTTTATATAGGCCAAGTGCATTCCATGCACTGGTAACAATTTTGTTTGTTATTAAATGATACTGCAATTTACATAATTCCAAAAGATATATTCACGCATTATGAACACCAGTTCTTACCAACTTAACATTACTTTGGCTTTATTTACACTTCCCTGAAAATAAACTTTGTCCACATATACAGTAATTGTGTAGATTACATACTACTATAACATAAGAAAGTACTTTAGAGTGCTACCAATTACATTGGCTTGTTGTGTTACATGAAAGCCTCACAATTCCCACTGTGACATCTTTACAAAGTTTCTCTTTAGTCATGGTCGCTGACTAAAACATTTTTGTAGACTATTTTAGACCAGGTCATCTTCTTAGTAATGAAGATAATAACTTTATTTTTGTTTCCATTATTTACTATAGAATTAATAATATGATTGGTTCATAGTGTGGCAGTGTTACTGCATTTCTTTTAAGTCAAAGTTTACTGATAAATGTGAGATTTAAGGTTTATTGCCATATACAAAATTATTTTGTAGTTTAATTTAGATAAAATCACATAAGAATAATAACTAATTTTTGTTGTCTTTGCATCACCATACTTTTGCAGAAGTACCAGTATAACCAGTATAACTAGCTATCCATCAAACTGGGAGACTCAAGCAAAAGAGAGGTTTCTTTCTTTGTTGGTTCCATCAGCTGTACATTACCAGACCTAGCATATCTTAGTACAAACAAAAGACACTTATCAACTGACACATTAGTCTGTTTTACAACAGACAAGCAAGAAAGTAATAAAATTAAGTAATATATTTAAATCTCAAAGGGTATCTTACAGATTTATAAACCAATAATAATATACAAAATTATACAGAAGTAATATACTATATACTGTGCAAGTGTGGACAGGGCTGAGCAGAGTACTGTAAATCAGTAATGGCAGGAATGCAGTACATCATACCAGCACAGAAAAGAGGACACCAGCATAGGGTAATAGATCCTATATATGAAATGAGCTCCCTGGAAGTAATTACTCTGTATACATGAAACTAATAAACTAGCAAAAGCATAAAATGAACTCTGCCTGAAAAAAGGATAGGTGTCAGCAAGACATCTAATATATTTGGACTGTTGCTGCCTATTATG